>NC_091295.1:9010535-9095535 GCF_038502225.1 Cherax quadricarinatus
TTCCTAACATCCCTGTGACTCATCTGAGTTTTCAACTTCCAGTAGTGACCCCTTGTTGCTGTGTCACATCTCTGGAACATTCTGTCCCTATCCACCCTGTCAATTCCTCAGTATTTTATATGTTGTTATTATGTCCCCCTATCCCTCCTGTCCTCCAGTGTTGTCAGATGAGTTCCTTTAACCTCTCTTCGTAGAACAAACTCCTCAGCTCCGGGACTAGTCTTGTTGCAAACCTTTGCACCTTGTCTAATTTCTTGATGTATTTGACTAGGTGTGGGTTCTGTAATGGTGCTGCATACTCCAATATGAGCCTGATGTACAGGGCTTACAGTGTCGTGAATGACTCCTTACCTAGATGTCGAAACGCTATTCTTAGGTTTACCAGGTGCCCGTATGCTGCACCAGCTATTTGGTTGATGTGCGCCTCAAGAGATCTGCTCGGTATGATGCTCACCCAAAGATCCTTTTCCTTGAGTGAGTTTTGCAGCCTGTGACCTCTTAGGCTGTACTCCGTCTGCGGTCTCCTTTGCCCTTCCCCAAGCTTCATAACTTGGCACTTGCTGGTATTAAACTCCAGGAGCCAATTGTCGGACAAGGCTTGCAGCCTGTCCAGATCCCCTTCTAGGCTTGCCTGATCCTCGTCCGCCTGTAATTTCCTCATTAGTTTCACATCGTCTGCAAACCGGGACACCTCTGACTCTATCCCTTCCGTCATGTCATTCACATATACAGTAAATAGTACCGGACCTAGGACTGACTCTTGTGGACTCGACATAGGCACCCACTCTGCCACCTTGTCTCGTACCAACACACGTTGTTTCCTTCGTGTCAGGTATTCTCTGATCCATTACAGTACTCTCCCTCCTATTCCTGCCTGCTCCTCTAGCTTTTCAACAAGCCTCTTGTGTGGTACTGTGTCGAAAGCCTTCTTACAGTCCAAGAAGATGGAGTCTACCCATCTCTCTCTCCTGTCTTGCTTCTGTTACCTAGTCAAAGAACTCCATTGGGTTTGTGATGCAGGATTTCCCTTCCCTGAAGTCGTGTTGGTTGTCATGTATTAGTCCATTCCTTTCTAGGTATGGCCTCGTCTGTGTGTTATCCATAGTATGCAGTCCGTAATTGTCCACTCTGTACATTCTCTGTGGTATTTTGCATGTGGTCATTATTCCAGCATCACGGGGACCACTTCATGCAGGTTCTTACTTCCGGTACCAGCTTAGCAGTAAACCTTTATACCTCTCGGTTTGTGTCTACTTCGTTGGGAGTCTCACTCTTATAATTAAATGAAACAATGAACTCGTATGGGCCATCCAAAGAGTGGAGGCGTGATCCTCTGTCCGCTAATCGTTAGACGGTGGCGCTATTGTGAATATTTTTTTCCTGTCATCTCCGTTTCCTGTTAGAGTGACTCGAACTTTAATAGCAGTGTGGTGTATACTATACAGTGGTGTATACTATACAGTGTGTGTGTGTGTGTACTATACAGTATTGTGTATACTATACAGTGTTGTGTATACTATACAGTGTTGTGAATACTATACAGCGTTGTGAATACTATACAGTGTTGTGAATACTATACAGTGTGGTGTGTACTATACAGTGTTGAGTATACTATACAGTGTTGTGTATACTGTACAGTGTGGTGTATACTATACAGTGTTGTGAATACTATACAGTGTGTGTGTGTGTGTGTGTGTGTGTACTATACAGTGTTGTGTATACTATACAGTGTTGTGTATACTATACAGTGTTGTGTATACTATACAGTGTTATGAATACTATACAGTGTGGTGTGTACTATACAGTGTTGTGTATACTATACAGTGTTATGAATACTATACAGTGTGGTGTGTACTATACAGTGTTGTGTATACTATACAGTGTTGTGTATACTATACAGTGCTGTGTATACTATACAGTGTTGTGTATACTATACAGTGTTGTGAATACTATACAGTGTGGTGTGTACTATACAGTGTTGTGTATACTATACGGTGTGGTGTGTACTATACAGCGTTGTGTATACTATACAGTGTTGTGTATATTATACAGTGTTGTGTATACTATACAGTGTGGTATATACTATACAGTGTGATGTGTACTATACAGTGTTGTGAATACTATACAGCGTGGTGTATGCTATACAATGTGGTGCATCCTGTACAGTGTTGCGTATACTATACAGTGTTGTGTATACTATACAGTGTTATGTATACTATACAGTGTGGTGTATCCTATACAGCGTAATATATGCCTTTACAGCTTGGCGTATACTAATACAGCTTAGTGTATACCTATACAGTGTGGTGTATACCTACAAAGTGTGGTGTATACATATACAGTGAGGTGTCTACCTTTACAGTGTGGTGCATACCTTTATAGTATGGTGTATACCATTACCTTATACACAGTGTGGTGTATACCACTGCCTTATACACAGTGTGGTGTATACCACTGCCTTATACACAGTGTGGTGTATACCTTTACCGTATACACAGTGTGGTGTATACCACTGCCTTATACACAGTGTGGTGTATACCTTTACCGTATACACAGTGTGGTGTATACCACTGCCTTATACACAGTGTGGTGTATACCTTTACCGTATACACAGTGTGGTGTATACCACTGCCTTATACACAGTGTGGTGTATACCTTTACCGTATACACAGTGTGGTGTATACCACTGCCTTATACACAGTGTGATGTATACCACTACCTTATACACAGTGTGATGTATACCACTACCTTATACACAGTGTGATGTATACCATTACCTTATACACAGTGTGATGTATACCACTACCTTATACACAGTGTGATGTATACCATTACCTTATACACAGTGTGGTGTATACCATTACCTTATACACAGTGTGATGTATACCACTACCTTATACACAGTGTGATGTATACCATTACCTTATACACAGTGTGATGTATACCATTACCTTATACACAGTGTGATGTATACCACTACCTTATACACAGTGTGATGTATACCATTACCTTATACACAGTGTGATGTATACCACTACCTTATACACAGTGTGGTGTATACCACTACCTTATACACAGTGTGATGTATACCACTACCTTATACACAGTGTGATGTATACCACTACCTTATACACAGTGTGATGTATACCACTACCTTATACACAGTGTGGTGTATACCACTACCTTATACACAGTGTGATGTATACCACTACCTTATACACAGTGTGATGTATACCACTACCTTATACACAGTGTGATGTATACCACTACCTTATACACAGTGTGATGTATACCACTACCTTATACACAGTGTGATGTATACCACTACCTTATACACAGTGTGATGTATACCACTACCTTATACACAGTGTGATGTATACCACTACCTTATACACAGTGTGATGTATACCACTACCTTATACACAGTGTGGTGTATACCACTACCTTATACACAGTGTGATGTATACCACTACCTTATACACAGTGTGATGTATACCATTACCTTATACACAGTGTGATGTATACCATTACCTTATACACAGTGTGATGTATACCACTACCTTATACACAGTGTGATGTATACCATTACCTTATACACAGTGTGATGTATACCACTACCTTATACACAGTGTGGTGTATACCATTACCTTATACACAGTGTGGTGTATACCATTACCTTATACACAGTGTGATGTATACCATTACCTTATACACAGTGTGATGTATACCATTACCTTATACACAGTGTGGTGTATACCATTACCTTATACACAGTGTGGTGTATACCATTACCTTATACACAGTGTGATGTATACCATTACCTTATACACAGTGTGATGTATACCATTACCTTATACACAGTGTGGTGTATACCATTACCTTATACACAGTGTGATGTATACCATTACCTTATACACAGTGTGGTGTATACCATTACCTTATACACAGTGTGGTGTATACCATTACCTTATACACAGTGTGGTGTATACCATTACCTTATACACAGTGTGGTGTATACCATTACCTTATACACAGTGTGGTGTATACCATTACCTTATACACAGTGTGGTGTATACCATTACCTTATACACAGTGTGATGTATACCATTACCTTATACACAGTGTGATGTATACCATTACCTTATACACCGTGTGGTGTATACCATTACCTTATACACAGTGTGGTGTATACCATTACCTTATACACAGTGTGGTGTATACCATTACCTTATACACAGTGTGGTGTATACCATTACCTTATACAGTGTGGTGTATACCATTACCTAGCGACATAAGCAAATAGGCTGTGGAATTCATTCTGACTAGGACACTAGAGCACTCCAGGAAGATTTGAATAGACTGATGCAGTGGTCGGATTATTATTATAATCAAGGGGAAAGCGCTAAACCCGGAGGATTATACAGCGCCTGGGGGGGGGGATGTGGAAGGCATTCAGGCTTAATTCGGGGAACTGGAGCACAGATCCAATTCCCTAAATCAAGAGCCCCTCACCAACATCAAGGAACCTTCCTTGAGGGGTGCAGTGGTCGGAGAAGTGGCAGATGCACTTTAATATAGACAAATGCAAAGTTCTAAATGTTGGACAGGAAAATAATCATGTCACATTTAAATTAAATAATGTAGATCTTAATATTACTGATTGCGAAAAGGATCCGGAAGTTCTGGTTAGCAGTAATCTAAAAGCAAGACAACAGTGCATAAGTGTTCGCAATAAAGCGAGCAGAATCCTTGGCTTCATATCAAGAAGTATAAATAATAGAAGTCCTCAGGTTCTTCTTCAACTCTATATATCCTTGGTTAGGCCTCATTTAGATTATGCTGCAGAGTTTTGGTCACCGTATTACAGAATGGATATAAATGCTCTGGAAAACGTACATAGGAGGATGACAAAGTTGATCCCATGTATCAGAAACCTTCCCTATGAGGATAGACTGAGGGCCCTGAATCTGCACTCTCTAGAAAGACGTAGAATTAGGGGTGATATGATTGAGGTGTATAAATGATAAACAGGAATAAATAAAGGGGATGTAAGTAGCGTGTTGAAAATATCTAGCCTAGATAGGACTCGCAGCAGTGGTTTTAAGTTGGAAAAATTTAGTAGAATATAGGAAAGCACTGATTTGGTAATAGAGTTGTGGATGAGTGGAACAAACTCCCGAGTACCGTCATAGAAGCTAAGACGTTGTGTAGTTTTAAAAATATGCTAGATAAATATATGAGTGGGTGTGGGTGAGTGTGAGTCGGACCTGACTAGCTTGTGCTAGTAGGTCTGGATGCCGTGTTCCTTCCTTAAGTGAATATGACCTAACCTGACTGGAATGGGTCATTGGCTTAAGCCGATGGGAGCCTTGGACCTGCCTCGCATGGCCCAGTAGGCCTGCTGCAGTGTTCCTTCTTTTTTATGTTCTTATGTTCTTATACACAGTTTGGTAATGCATTCACCCCCTCCCCCCGGTCAACCTAACACTTCACAGTCTAACTTGTTGGTCAAGTCTCATACGAGTCAAGACTCTCCAGTATTGTTTGCAAGATCTTCACTACTTGAGTTGCCTTACATGTGACAATAAAGGAACACTGCAGTAGGCCTACTCTGCTGCAGTGCGGCAGAGTAGGTTCAATCTGGTTTCGTTGCTTATTTTTTCTTTCATTTGTTATATTTACATATACTGGGCTTGAGATCAAACAGCCACTTTCCACAGGTCTTCGCTCTTACAATTTCTCATCCAGATAATATATTTAGGTTTCTCTTTTTAAATTACTTTCTTTTAAATCTGCATATTATACGCGTGGGGGGAGGGGGATGGTACTATATGGGAGGGGGGGGCTGAGTAGTACGGTGGGAGAAGGGATGATGTAGGTGGGGAGGACAGGGAAAGAAGGGAGGAGGAGAAGGGAGAGGAGAAAGGAGGGGAAGGGTTAAGGGGTTACCCCAGGTGTGCCAGCCCTTACGAGCGCTGCTGAGTAATCCTGGGAGTGAGTCAGGCAACAGAGAGACAAAAACTCTGGAAGATCTCCCAGAACTCACCCTCTCCTCACATCACTCCTGAAGGAGTGACTACCTTTTTTCCTCTCACCTCTCTCACTCCTCACTTCTCCCACCTTCCCCACTCCTCACCTCTCCCACCTCCACTACTCCTCACCTCCCTTATTCCTTACCTCTCCCACCTCCACCACTCCTCACCTCCCTCATTCCTCACCACTGGCACCTCCACCGCTCCTCACCTCCCTCATTCCTCACCTCTGCCACCTCCACCACTCCTCACCTCCCTCATTCCTCACCTCTGCCACCTCCACCACTCCTCACCTCCCTCATTCCTCACCTCTGCCACCTCCACCACTCCTCACCTCCCTCATTCCTCACCTCTGCCACCTCCACCACTCCTCACCTCCCTCATTCCTTACCTCTCCCACCTCCACCACTCCTCACCTCCCTCATTCCTCACCACTGGCACCTCCACCACTCCTCACCTCCCTCATTCCTCACCTCTGCCACCTCCACCACTCCTCAGCTCCCTCATTCCTCACCTCTCCCACCTCCACTACTCCTCACCTCCCTCATTCCTCACCTCTCCCACCTCCACCACTCCTCACCTCCCTCATTCCTCACCTCTGCCACCTCCGCCACTCCTCACCTCCCTCATTCCTCACCTCTCCCACCTCCACTACTCCTCACCTCCCTCATTCCTCACCTCTCCCACCTCCACCACTCCTCACCTCCCTCATTCCTTACCTCTCCCACCTCCACCACTCCTCACCTCCCTTATTCCTCACCACTGGCACCTCCACCACTCCTCACCTCCCTCATTCCTCACCTCTCCCACCTCCACCACTCATCACCTCCCTCATTCCTCACCTCTCCCACCTCCACTACTCCTCACCTCCCTCATTCCTCACCTCTCCCACCTCCACCACTCCTCACCTACCTCATTCCTCACCACTGGCACCTCCACCACTCCTCACCTCCCTCATTCCTCACCTCTGCCACCTCCACCACTCCTCACCTCCCTCATTCCTCACCTCTCCCACCTCCACCACTCCTCACCTCCCTCATTCCTCACCACTGGCACCTCCACCACTCCTCACCTCCCTCATTCCTCACCTCTGCCAACTCCACCACTCCTCACCTCCCTCATTCCTCACCACTGGCACCTCCACCACTCCTCACCTCCCTCATTCCTCACCTCTCCCACCTCCACCACTCCTCACCTCCCTCATTCCTCACCTCTGCCACCTCCACCACTCCTCACCTCCCTCATTCCTCACCTCTCCCACCTCCACCACTCCTCACCTCTCTCATTCCTCACCTCTGCCACCTCCACCACTCCTCACCTCCCTCATTCCTCACCTCTGCCACCTCCACCACTCCTCACCTCCCTCATTCCTCACCTCTGCCACCTCCACCACTCCTCACCTCCCTCATTCCTCACCTCTCCCACCTCCACCACTCCTCACCTCCCTCATTCCTCACCTCTGCCATCTCCACCACTCCTCACCTCCCTCATTCCTCACCTCTGCCACCTCCACCACTCCTCACCTCCCTCATTCCTCAATTCTGCCACCTCCACCACTCCTCATCTCCCTCATTCCTCACCTCTCCCACCTCCACTACTCCTCACCTCCCTCATTCCTCACCTCTCCCACCTCCACCACTCCTCCACTCTACCTACCTCCCACTCCAGCAATGTATGGAGGGTGGCTCCGGATGTACTCACCTAATTGTACTCACCTAATTGTGGTTGCAGGGGTCGAGCCTCAGCTCCTGGCCCCGCCTCTTCACTGATCGCTACTGGATCCTCATGTATTGAAATAAGGTTGAGTCCTGTGTTGGTTGATCAAGGTCATTACTCCATGTTGGTTGATCAAGGTCCTTACTCCATGTTGGTTGATCAAGGTCATTACTCCATGTTGGTTGATTAAGGTCATTACTCCATGTTGGTTGATCAAGGTCATTACTCCATGTTGGTTGATCAAGGTCCTTACTCCATGTTGGTTGATCAAGGTCATTACTCCATGTTGGTTGATCAAGGTCCTTACTCCATGTTGGTTGATCAAGGTCCTTACTCCATGTTGGTTGATCAAGGTCATTACTCCATGTTGGTTGATCAAGGTCCTTACTCCATGTTGGTTGATCAAGGTCCTTACTCCATGTTGGTTGATCAAGGTCATTACTCCATGTTGGTTGATCAAGGTCCTTACTCCATGTTGGTTGATCAAGGTCCTTACTCCATGTTGGTTGATCAAGGTCATTACTCCATGTTGGTTGATCAAGGTCATTACTCCATGTTGGTTGATCAAGGTCCTTACTCCATGTTGGTTGATCAAGGCCCTTACTCCATGTTGGTTGATCAAGGTCATTACTCCATGTTGGTTGATCAAGGTCATTACTCCATGTTGGTTGATTAAGGTCATTACTCCATGTTGGTTGATCAAGGTCATTACTCCATGTTGGTTGATCAAGGTCATTACTACATGTTGGTTGATTAAGGTCATTACTCCATGTTGGTTGATCAAGGTCATTACTCCATGTTGGTTGATCAAGGTCATTACTCCATGTTGGTTGATTAAGGTCATTACTCCATGTTGGTTGATCAAGGTCATTACTCCATGTTGGTTGATTAAGGTCATTACTCCATGTTGGTTGATCAAGGTCCTTACTCCATGTTGGTTGATCAAGGTCATTACTCCATGTTGGTTGATCAAGGTCCTTACTCCATGTTGGTTGATCAAGGTCCTTACTCCATGTTGGTTGATCAAGGTCATTACTCCATTTTGGTTGATCAAGGTCATTACTCCATGTTGGTTGATCAAGGTCCTTACTCCATGTTGGTTGATCAAGGTCCTTACTCCATGTTGGTTGATCAAGGTCATTACTCCATGTTGGTTGATCAAGGTCATTACTCCATGTTGGTTGATTAAGGTCATTACTCCATGTTGGTTGATCAAGGTCATTACTCCATGTTGGTTGATCAAGGTCCTTACTCCATGTTGGTTGATCAAGGTCCTTACTCCATGTTGGTTGATCAAGGTCATTACTCCATGTTGGTTGATCAAGGTCATTACTCCATGTTGGTTGATTAAGGTCATTACTCCATGTTGGTTGATCAAGGTCATTACTCCATGTTGGTTGATCAAGGTCCTTACCCCATGTTGGCTGATCAAGGTCCTTAATCCATGTAGTTTTGATTAGCTCTTCAGAATAAATAAAAAAGGAGAAAAAAGTTAAAATCAAAACGAGAGGTTTATTAGCGCGGCGCTTCACTACATGAAGCTTCACTACATGAAGCTTCACTACATGAAGCTTCACTACATGAAGCTTCACTACATGAAGCTTCACTATATGAAGCTTCACTACATGATTTTCACTACATGAAGCTTCACTACATGAAGCTTCACTACATGAAGCTTCACTACATGAAGCTTCACTATATGAAGCTTCACTATATGAAGCTTCACTACATGAAGCTTCACTATATGAAGCTTCACTACATGAAGCTTCACTACATGAAGCTTCACTATATGAAGCTTCACTACATGAAGCTTCACTGCATGAAGCTTCACTATATGAAGCTTCACTATATGAAGCTTCACTATATGAAGCTTCACTACATGAAGCTTCACTATATGAAGCTTCACTACATGAAGCTTCACTACATGAAGCTTCACTATATGAAGCTTCACTACATGAAGCTTCACTGCATGAAGCTTCACTACATGAAGCTTCACTACATGAAGCTTCACTATATGAAGCTTCACTACATGAAGCTTCACTATATGAAGCTTCACTATATGAAGCTTCACTACATGAAGCTTCACTATATGAAGCTTCACTACATGAAGCTTCACTATATGAAGCTTCACTACATGAAGCTTCACTACATGAAGCTTCACTATATGAAGCTTCACTACATGAAGCTTCACTATATGAAGCTTCACTACATGAAGCTTCACTATATGAAGCTTCACTACATGAAGCTTCACTACATGAAGCTTCACTACATGAAGCTTCACTATATGAAGCTTCACTACATGAAGCTTCACTATATGAAGCTTCACTACATGAAGCTTCACTATATGAAGCTTCACTACATGAAGCTTCACTATATGAAGCTTCACTACATGAAGCTTCACTATATGAAGCTTCACTACATGAAGCTTCACTATATGAAGCTTCACTATATGAAGCTTCACTATATGAAGCTTCACTACATGAAGCTTCACTACATGAAGCTTCAAGTTAGTGAAGCATCGCAATAATAAAGGTCTACACTTCTGTCCCCCTCAAGGAAGGCTCCTTGACGCTGGTGAGGGGCTCTTGATTCAGGGAATTGTATCTGTGCTCCAGTTTCCTGAATTATGCCTGAATACCTTCCACATCCCCCCCACAGGCGCTGTATAATCCTACGGGTTTAGCGCTTCCCCCTTGATTAAAATAATAATAATAACACACTTCTGTCTGACCCAGATGGAGAACCTAACCAGTAGTTCTCTCCCGGGTTGGTACGGGGCGCTGACGGTAAAAAAAACCGCGTAGTTAGACTAAGAGGTGAGGTGTCTCATTCTCAAGTTGGTTTTGCTGAAGAATTAGTCAACAAGATGCTTGATGATGGCGTCATTACACAGTAGTTCACCTTGGAATGTGCCATTCATAATCTTTAAGAACAACTCTTCCAAGTATTTTCATATTCTGTAAGCCAGCATACATAAGGGGGATTACCAATAGACCTCTGGCTGTCTTCAAGACCCCTCCTGGCTGTCTTCAAGACCCCTCCTGGCTGTCTTCAAGACCCCTCCTGGCTGTCTTCAAGACCCCTCCTGGCTGTCTTCAAGAAAGCGCTAGACAGGTACCTAAAGTCAGTACCTGACCAACTGGGCTGTGGTTCGCACCTCAGTTTACGTGCGGCGAGCAGTAACAGCCTGGTTGATCTGTTCCACCGCGTAGCCTTGTCACAGACCGGGCCACAAGGGCGTTGATCCCCGAAACCCTCTCCAGGTATAATGATTTTGGCTTTGTCATTGGATATGTCTGACATGATCAGATTTACATAATCAACAAGTTGGAATATGAGACCGTCGTGCCACAGGCTGTCGAAGGCCTTGTGTACGTTCCTAGTTGCCAAATTCCCGTGTTTCTTCAGGCTATTTACCGTATGGAAGATAATATTAATAGGTGGGTCCTGAAGTCAAACTCCTTTTCAGTGAAGAGGTGGATGAACTCCTTACAGTAGTGCGGTCGATTGGAGATGATTTTTTCAAATTACATGTATTATTATTATAATCAAGGGGGAAGCACTAAACCCATAGGATTATACAGTGCTTGGGGGAGGGATGGAAGATATTCAGGTTTAACTCAGGGAACTGGAGCACAAATCCAGTTCCCTAGATCAAGAGCCCCTCACCAGCATCAAGGAACCTTCCTTGAGGGGTGATTTTTTCAAAGACTTTGCCAGTGACTGCCAGGAGATAAGTCTGTAGTTTTCCGGTTTGCGGTTTTCTTTGTTGGGTTTAGCAATTAATATTATCATCGTTGTCTTAAGTGCAACAGAAAAGTGTTCAGACGCCAAGATGGCGTTATAGGTGTTAACAAGAGACATCTTACAGCTGCGGGGTTGGTACTCTAATTGTTTTGCTGTTATGCCTGAGGGTCCTGGTGCATTATTTCTCATTCCGCCTAAGACTTGGCATATTTCTTTGAGGGTAATTGGCCTAGTGAGGGGTTGTTCGATTTCAAGGGTAGCTGTATCAGTTGATGGTACTGGGTGGAAGTCTGCCCGGTTGTCATCCCTCCATTGGTTAACCACTGGTAGCGATGTTGAATCTTCTACTATCACTGTTCGAGAGAATTTTCTCCCACACTTCACTCATCAGATTAGCTTGGTTCTGTGGATCCTCGATAAGGGTAGTCACTTCCTCACCGTCTACGTCAGAATTGTTCAGAATGGCGTTTATACTGATTAGCCTAGAGGACAAGATATTTCCATATTTCTCTTTTATGCTGCAGTACAGCCCTTGTGGGTTGTCCCGTTTGGGGAGTCGTCTACACTCAGCTTGGTAATTATTCGTGCTGTCCTTAATCCCTCTGATTTGTACTGTTGTTAGGTCCTTGATGTTAGTTCGCAGCATGCCTGGGTGACCTCAGTGATTCTGTCAAGGAGGGATTTGATCGCCTCATCTATTGCAGCTGAGGGCTGGTTTTCAAGTGAAACAGTATGGTTATTTCCTAGGTAGTCCCTAAAGGTGCCAAAACCTAGTGTTCTTAGGTTGGGTTTCGGGTGGGTGGGTATGCGGAACGCTGAGGTCTGCAGCTTTATAATGACAGGAATGTGGTCTGACCCGACATTGCCGCCTGGTGAGACTTTGCAGTGGAATAGGTCGCAGTCTCTGTTGGTAAGTACTACATCAGGGGTCCCCGGATGGGGGCTCACATATAACTTAAAGAATGGGCCTTAGAAGTTTAAATTTCTTGCTGTCATTATATTGAACAGCCGTTTACCCTTTAGGTCACCTAGTGATTGAGCGGCGCCACAGTAGAAGAGAGCGGGGTAGTGGGCATTGAAATCCCTGCTAGGGCTGTAGGGACATTCCTACTAAGTAACAGGTGAAGGGATCAGAATTTGGCGTTATTTTTATAACATGGTGCAACGGAAGATTCGCAGCAATATGTGCAGCCGACAAATATGCTTTAACTGTGTGGCGCCATTATGTCAACAGAGATCACGATGTCTAAGGAACGTTTCCAACACCTTGGTAAATCTATATCACAAAGATCTCAGGCTGCTTTAGTGGCAAAGAGGTGTATCTACTAAAGTGGCCACTGAATGTATATCAAGTCCAGTTCTGGATTCGAACAAAAGATTTTTCTCCTCCGTCTGCTCAGTTACACTGACATTTTAAACAAATCAGACACAAAGCCCTGATAATTATGGCAACCATCATATGACAGCCATTGGTTCCTATAGCCTGTGGCTCCGTTGACTTCACAATTGGTCTGTCTGCCTTTGTATCATAGCAACACATGAGATATTAAGATATTAGAAATTGGATGGGATGGTTAAAAGTGATGTCATGTTTCTAGTTGATGAAGAAACCAATTTAATGATGTAACATATTTGCTGGTACAGCCTATTTGTTGGTACGCCTTATTTAATTTATTTAATGGTACAGCTTATTTGCTACTGTAACCTATTTAATGGTAGCGATTGCTGGTTCAGCCAGCAGTCGCTGGCACGATCCGAGAAAGGTATCCTCGTATCTCATAAGCCCAGCCCCTTCTACCTCAGCCCACTTAAGACACGTAGTTCTTGTCTTCCCTATCCTTGGAGTGAACCTGATTGCTCCCATACCTCCATTATCATTAAGGATTTTGCTCTTCCCATGAATGCATTGATGATATTGATGATAAATAGTACTTTTAGCTTAACTGAAAAAGTCTAGCAACTGTACCTTAACATTCTCAAAATGGACAGGAGCTACAGACCAACACAGTTTAGAGAGCCAGGAACTGTAATAATCTGAACCTTCCTTCAAGTAACATACATCAACGTCGAAGGTTTGAAATCGATAATATGAGGCATTCTCCAGATGCCACACGATATCCTAATTTGTTTAATAAACCTAGAATATCAGCACTTATATTACCTAATAATATTTCAGAATCTTCCCTTCAGGAAAATAAACCGGCAGTGGAAGTTTGAAGCCGATCAGAAGAGACATGAACAGACATTCAGATAAAAAAATATCTGTGATGAATGGTTTGAAAAACCGACAAGTTGAAGATTGAGACACTTATGCAGCATATGGGAATCTTTATTCAGGAAACGTTTCGCCACACAGTGGCTTCATCAGTCCAATACAAAGAGGAAGGCGTAAGGAGAGGAGGAGTATGAGGTAATCAGTCCCTCAACCTGGAGTCGATGTGTTCAGTCCATCAATCTTGTAGAATGTACAGCATAGGGCCGTAGACGTGGCTTATATACTGTAGTGAGGTGACGTGAAGCAGGTGGAGGCGGGATCATAGTGGTACCATCCACTAGTCGAAGTAGGTCTTCGTCCAAAGGTTGAACAAGTGTTGAAGAATTCTTTGTAACAAGATCCCATGATGCTGCAGTGTCTGACAGTTGTGATGAATGGTTTGAAAAACCGACAAGTTGAAGATTGAGACACTTATGCAGCATATGGGAATCTTTATTCAGGAAACGTTTCGCCACACAGTGGCTTCATCAGTCCAATACAAAGAGGAAGGTGTAAGGAGAGGAGGAGAATGAGGTAATCGTCGGTTTTTCAAACCATTCAACACATCGACTCCAGGCTGAGGGACTGATTACCTCATACTCCTCCTCTCCTTACGCCTTCCTCTTTGTATTGGACTGATGAAGCCACTGTGTGGCGAAACGTTTCCTGAATAAAGATTCCCATATGCTGCATAAGTGTCTCAATTTTCAAAAAAATATCTCTATTTTTTATGGTAAAACTGATTCATTCACAGACAAATAAAAGAAATCTTAAGTGTACCACTACCCCCATTTTTTTTTGTAAAAACAAAAAAAAAACTTGCAATTTTGCACCTTACAGCAGTGTTGAAAGTTTCAAGCCGACCAGAAAACACATTTTTGTGTTAGCCCATTGAAAGGCGCTCAGGCGACTGGTAGGATAACCTTCAGTATATACTGAAGTGTTGTTGTTACTATGTATATGTTACCACTGTTATCACAACCACTGTTATCACAACCGCTGTTATCACAACCACTGTTATCACAACCACTGTTATCACAACCACTGTTATCACAACCACTGTTATCACAACCACTGTTATCACAACCACTGTTATCACAACCACTGTTATCACCACTATTGTTACCACTATTGTTACCACTATTGTTACCACTATTGTTACTACTGTTATCACCACCACTGTTACCACTGTTATCACCACTATTGTTACCACTGTTATCACCATTATTACCACTATTGTTACTACTGTTATCACCATTATTATCACTATTGTTACCACTGTTATCACCATTATTACCACTGTTGTTACCACTGTTATCACCACCACTGTTACCACTGTTATCACCACTATTACCACTATTGTTACCATTGTTATCAACACCACTGTTACCACTGTTATCACCACTATTACCACTATTGTTACCGCTGTTATCACCACTACTGTTACCACTGTTATCACCGCTATTGTTACCACTGTTATAACCACTATGGTTACTATTGTTACCACTGTTATCACCACTATTGTTACTACTGTTATCACCACTATTGTTATCACTACTACTGATATCACTGTTATCACCACTATTATCACTACTACTGATATCACTGTTATCACCACTATTATCACTACTACTGATATCACTGTTATCACCACTATTGTTACCACTGTTATAACCACTGTTCTTACCACTGTTATAATCACTATTGTTACCACTATTATCACCACTCTTGTTAGCACTGTTATCACCAATATTGTTATCTCCACTACTGTTATCACTGTTATCACCACTACTGTTACCACTGTTATAACCACTGTTCTTACCACTGTTATCACCACCACTGTTATTACCACTACTGTTATCTCTGTTATAACCACTCCTCTTATCACTGTTATAACTACTATTGTTACCACTATTATCACCACTCTTGTTAGCACTGTTATCACCAATATTGTTATCACCACTACTCTTACCACTGTTATCACCACTATTGTTACCACTGTTATCACCACCACTGTTATTACCACTACTGTTATAACTACTATTGTTACCACTTTTATCACCACTATTTTTACCACTGTTATCTCTGTATATAACCACTCCTCTTATCACTGTTATAACTACTATTGTTACCACTATTATCACCACTCTTGTTAGCACTGTTATCACCAATATTGTTATCACTGTTATCACCACCACTAGTGTTACTATTGCTATCACCACTGTTGTTACCACTATTGTCACCACTATTGTTACCACTGTTATCACCACTATCGTTATCATTGTTATCACCACCACTGTTATCACCACCATTGTTATCACCACTATTGTTATCACTGTTATCACCACTACTGTTATCACCACTACTGTTAACACTGTTATCACCACTACTGTTACCACTGTTATCACCACTACTGTTAACACTGTTATCACCACTACTATTACCACTGTTATCACCACTACTGTTACCACTGTTATCACCACTACTGTTAACACTGTTATCACCACTACTGTTAACACTGTTATCACCACTACTGTTACCACTGTTATCACAACTACTGTTACCACTGTTATCACCACTACTGTTATCACCACTAATGTTACCACTGTTATCACCACTACTGTTAGCACTGTTATCACCACTACTGTTGTTACCACTGTTATCACCACTACTGTTACCACTGTTATCACCACTACTGTTATCACCACTACTGTTAACACTGTTATCACCACTACTGTTACCACTGTTATCACCACTACTGTTAACACTGTTATCACCACTACTGTTACCACTGTTATCACCACTACTGTTACCACTGTTATCACCACTACTGTTAACACTGTTATCACCACTACTGTTACCACTGTTATCACCACTACTGTTACCACTGTTATCACCACTACTGTTACCACTGTTATCACCACTACTGTTACCACTGTTATCACCACTACTGTTACCACTGTTATCACCACTACTGTTGTTACCACTGTTATCACCACTACTGTTACCACTGTTATCACCACTGTTCTTACCACTGTTATCACCACTATTGTTATCACCACTACTCTTACCACTGTTATCACCACTATTGTTACCACTGTTATCACCACCACTGTTATTACCACTCCTCTTATCACTGTTATAACTACTATTGTTACCACTTTTATCACCACTATTTTTACCACTGTTATCGCCACTATTGTTATCACTGTTATCACCACCACTAGTGTTACTATTGCTATCACCACTGTTGTTACCACTATTGTCACCACTATTGTTACCACTGTTATCACCACTATCGCTACCATTGTTATCACCACCACTGTTATCACCACCATTGTTATCACCACTATTGTTATCACTGTTATCACCACTACTGTTATCACCACTACTGTTAACACTGTTATCACCACTACTGTTACCACTGTTATCACCACTACTGTTAACACTGTTATCACCACTACTATTACCACTGTTATCACCACTACTGTTACCACTGTTATCACCACTACTGTTAACACTGTTATCACCACTACTGTTAACACTGTTATCACCACTACTGTTACCACTGTTATCACAACTACTGTTACCACTGTTATCACCACTACTGTTATCACCACTAATGTTACCACTGTTATCACCACTACTGTTAGCACTGTTATCACCACTACTGTTGTTACCACTGTTATCACCACTACTGTTGCCACTGTTATCACCACTACTGTTATCACCACTACTGTTAACACTGTTATCACCACTACTGTTACCACTGTTATCACCACTACTGTTAACACTGTTATCACCACTACTGTTACCACTGTTATCACCACTACTGTTACCACTGTTATCACCACTACTGTTAACACTGTTATCACCACTACTGTTACCACTGTCATCGCCACTACTGTTAACACTGTTATCACCACTACTGTTACCACTGTTATCACCACTACTGTTACCACTGTTATCACCACTATTCTTACCACTTCCTGATCCAATAGAGAATCTTCCCTTTTCCCGTCAGTTTGCTCTTCAAGTCTGTCAATCGGCTTCTGGTGGGAAAAGTGTCTAATGCTCTTTTACAGTCCACCCATCCCTTTCTCTCTCTTCTTCAGTAATTACGATAAACCATAAACAGGCTCATTAGACAGGAACTCTCATTCTTGAATCTATGGTAGGTTTCACTGACGATGCTCCTCTCCAGGAGCTCCACTTCCACTTGCTTCATTCAAGATGGCTGCCAGTCATACCGGCCTGTAGTTCATTGTCTCCTGTCTGGCATCTGTTTAAATACTGGGACTACGTTCGCCATTTTCCGACTATCTTCTGGTTGTCTCGTTTCTCGCGACTTGCGAGAGATGAGACAACCAGTGGTTTTGCTCGAGACAACCAGTGGTTTTGTTCCTTCCTTCAGCATCTATTGATTTTTTGTCCGATTCAGTCAGCACCTTCACTTCCTCTGCTGTGTTGATACCTTCTAACATGCATGACTAAGAGAGTTCATGCAGATTATACAAATAGTCTGCTGCCCGTGCCTTCCACTGACGCCTATAAAAACGCCAGTCTTCTTGCCTTTGCTCCAGACTCTCCTCCACCACGATGCTGTGAACACTAACTCCAAGGCCGAGGGACTGATTACCTCATCTTTTGTATATAGTTCTACTGTCTTCCTATTATGTCCTAGAATCTGTATTGATAAAGCCACTGGATGGCGAAACGTCTACAATAAAGATATCCAGATGTTGCACATGTGTCTTAACTTTCAAATAGCGAATAGCTTACAAGAGCTCCACTGAGACCCAGGTGACGTGTAGCCAGGCTGGGTCCTCATGAGACAGAGGGATGAATGCTTTCTGTGTCCGCGTGAATCAGGTTAAAAATAATATTTTATTAAATCTATTAATTGTTTAAATAAGTTAGCCACAACAGTTTATTAAGAAGCTGTTGTGTGTTAAAGGATAATTCTGGAAAATTAGGCCAAATGTCAAGGGAAAAAAGTTTTCTATTTTCTTTTATTGGTAGTCATGATGTCATGGATAAGAATATGGTAAGATTAATATCAATTACGTACATGGTACGGCTGAGATCATCATGGTCATGGTACAGCTAACACTCATGTACATGATACAGCTGACATCACTGCTACGTGCGTGGTACAGCTAACACTCATGTACATGATACAGCTGACATCACTGCTACGTGCATGGTACAGCTAACACTCATGTACATGATACAGCTGACATCACTGCTACGTGCATGGTACAGCTAACACTCATGGACATGATACAGCTGACATCACTGCTACGTGCGTGGTACAGCTAACACTCATGTACATGATACAGCTGACATCACTGCTACGTGCATGGTACAGCTAACACTCATGGACATGATACAGCTGACATCACTGCTACGTGCATGGTACAGCTAACACTCATGTACATGATACAGCTGACATCACTGCTACGTGCATGGTACAGCTAACACTCATGTACATGATACAGCTGACATCACTGCTACGTGCATGGTACAGCTAACACTCATGGGCATGATACAGCTGACATCACTGCTACGTGCATGGTACAGCTAACACTCATGTACATGATACAGCTGACATCACTGCTACGTGCATGGTACAGCTAACACTCATGCACATGATACAGCTGACATCACTGCTACGTGCATGGTACAGCTAACACTCATGTACATGATACAGCTGACATCACTGCTACGTGCTAACACTCATGGTACAGCTAACACTCATGCTAACACTCATGTACATGATACAGCTGACATCACTGCTACGTGCATGGTACAGCTAACACTCATGTACATGATACAGCTGACATCACTGCTACGTGCATGGTACAGCTAACTACTCATGTACATGATACAGCTGACATCACTGCTACGTGCGTACAGCTAACACTCATGGTACAGCTATCACTACGTCATGTACAGCTAACACTCATGTACATGATACAGCTGACATCACTGCTACGTGCATGGTACAGCTAACACTCATGTACATGATACAGCTGACATCACTGCTACGTGCATGGTACAGCTAACACTCATGTACATGATACAGCTGACATCACTGCTACGTGCATGGTACAGCTAACACTCATGCTAACACTCATGTACATGATACAGCTGACATCACTGCTACGTGCATGGTACAGCTAACACTCATGTACATGATACAGCTGACATCACTGCTACGTGCATGGTACAGCTAACACTCATGCACATGATACAGCTGACATCACTGCTACGTGCATGGTACAGCTAACACTCATGTACATGATACAGCTGACATCACTGCTACGTGCATGGTACAGCTAACACTCATGTACATGATACAGCTGACATCACTGCTACGTGCATGGTACAGCTAACACTCATGTACATGATACAGCTGACATCACTGCTACGTGCATGGTACAGCTAACACTCATGTACATGATACAGCTGACATCACTGCTACGTGCATGGTACAGCTAACACTCATGGACATGATACAGCTGACATCACTGCTACGTGCATGGTACAGCTGTACATGATACAGCTGACATCACTGCTACGTGCATGGTACAGCTAACACTCACGCACATGATACAGCTGACATCACTGCTACGTGCATGGTACAGCTAACACTCATGGACATGATACAGCTGACATCACTGCTACGTGCATGGTACAGCTAACACTCATGTACATGATACAGCTGACATCACTGCTACGTGCATGGTACCGCTAACACTCATGTACATGATACAGCTGACATCACTGCTACGTGCATGGTACAGTACTAACACTCATGCTACATGACACAGCTGACATCACTGCTACGTGCATGGTACAGCTAACACTCATGTACATGATACAGCTGACATCACTGCTACGTGCATGGTACAGCTAACACTCATGTACATGATACAGCTGACATCACTGCTACGTGCATGGTACAGCTAACACTCATGTACATGATACAGCTGACATCACTGCTACGTGCATGGTACAGCTAACACTCATGCTAACACTCATGCACATGATACAGCTGACATCACTGCTACGTGCATGGTACAGCTAACACTCATGTACATGATACAGCTGACATCACTGCTACGTGCATGGTACAGCTAACACTCATGTACATGATACAGCTGACATCACTGCTACGTGCATGGTACAGCTAACACTCATGCACATGATACAGCTGACATCACTGCTACGTGCATGGTACAGCTAACACTCATGTACATGATACAGCTGACATCACTGCTACATGCACATGATACAGCTGACATCACTGCTACGTGCATGGTACAGCTAACACTCATGCACATGATACAGCTGACATCACTGCTACGTGCATGGTACAGCTAACACTCATGAACATGATGCTGACATCACTGCTACGTGCATGGTACAGCTAACACTCATGCTGACATCACTGCTACGTGCATGGTACAGCTAACACTCATGGACATGATACAGCTGACATCACTGCTACGTGCATGGTACAGCTAACACTCATGTACATGATACAGCTGACATCACTGCTACGTGCATGGTACAGCTAACACTCATGCACATGATACAGCTGACATCACTGCTACGTGCATGGTACAGCTAACACTCATGCACATGATACAGCTGACATCACTGCTACGTGCATGGTACAGCTAACACTCATGCACATGATACAGCTGACATCACTGCTACGTGCATGGTACAGCTAACACTCATGTATATGATACAGCTGACATCACTGCTACGTGCATGGTACAGCTAACACTCATGTACATGATACAGCTGACATCACTGCTACGTGCATGGTACAGCTAACACTCATGCACATGATACAGCTGACATCACTGCTACGTGCATGGTACAGCTAACACTCATGTACATGATACAGCTGACATCACTGCTACGTGCATGGTACAGCTAACACTCATGTACATGATACAGCTGACATCACTGCTACGTGCATGGTACAGCTAACACTCATGTACATGATACAGCTGACATCACTGCTACGTGCATGGTACAGCTAACACTCATGGACATGATACAGCTGACATCACTGCTACGTGCATGGTACAGCTAACAAACCGAAGAGTGGGACTCAGGGTTATAAAACAATAATACAGTTTTTTTAACTCAGTGTTTTTAACACTGTCGATAGTGTCGATGCTGAATGACCCAAACGGGATAAGCTCTTTACCCAATTATAATATTAATATCGATCTTAACTGTATTATTGTGACCAGTCATTGCCAACTTTGCTTTACATCATGACGCTGCTGTCATGTCAAGCGCGTATATTCCACTCGGTTGATGAAATCAGTTAAGAATAATCTGCCTAACACACCGCTGGACGCAAAATCAAGGTGCCCAACACACATTGTTGGACTTAAAAATAAGGTACTTAACACGCCCACGGACTTGAGCTGCCCCACCTGCAGGCTCAGGCAGACTCATTCACTTTATTTAGTTTCACCATGACTCACACAGATGTAATTAATTAGAGCCGAGGTTCCTCCAAGTTCACTGCACTCTGCTCGTTGTTGATCTAGTGACTAGTGACCAGCTTACCTCCGACAAGCAACGGGAATGTGAACAATCTCATGGGTAACACAAGAATATTTGTCTACTCCTTAGAACAGGACATACGCATTCCTCTGGTATTTTTGATTCGAAGGTTTCACCAGCAGTTAACAAAACAAAAGTGAGCTGTCGCAAGTTTGGCGTCACAATGTCACTGTATGGTCCCAGTGTCCTCGTATAATATGTTGCATCAGTGTCACTGTATGGTCCCAGTGTCCTCGTACAATATGTTGCATCACAGTGTCACTGTATGGTCCCAGTGTCCTCGTATAATATGTTGCATCAGTGTCACTGTATGGTCCCAGTGTCCTCGTACAATATGTTGCATCACAGTGTCACTGTATGGTCCCAGTGTCCTCGTATAATATGTTGCATCAGTGTCACTGTATGGTCCCAGTGTCCTCGTACAATATGTTGCGTCACAATGTCACTGTATGGTCCCAGTGTCCTCGTATAATATGTTGCATCAGTGTCACTGTATGGTCCCAGTGTCCTCGTACAATATGTTGCATCACAGTGTCACTGTATGGTCCCAGTGTCCTCGTATAATATGTTGCATCACAGTGTCACTGTATGGTCCCAGTGTCCTCGTATAATATGTTGCATCACAATGTCACTGTATGGTCCCAGTGTCCTCGTATAATATGTTGCATCACAGTGTCACTGTATGGTCCCAGTGTCCTCGTATAACATGTTGCATCACAGTGTCACTGTATGGTCCCAGTGTCCTCGTATAATATGTTGCATCACAGTGTCACTGTATGGTCCCAGTGTCCTCGTATAACATGTTGCATCACAGTGTCACTGTATGGTCCCAGTGTCCTCGTATAATATGTTGCATCACAGTGTCACTGTATGGTCCCAGTGTCCTCGTATAACATGTTGCATCACAGTGTCACTGTATGGTCCCAGTGTCCTCGTATAATATGTTGCATCACAGTGTCACTGTATGGTCCCAGTGTCCTCGTATAATATGTTGCATCAGTGTCACTGTATGGTCCCAGTGTCCTCGTATAATATGTTGCATCACAGTGTCACTGTATGGTCCCAGTGTCCTCGTATAATATGTTGCATCAGTGTCACTGTATGGTCCCAGTGTCCTCGTATAATATGTTGCATCACAGTGTCACTGTATGGTCCCAGTGTCCTCGTATAATATGTTGCATCAGTGTCACTGTATGGTCCCAGTGTCCTCGTATAATATGTTGCATCACAGTGTCACTGTATGGTCCCAGTGTCCTCGTATAATATGTTGCATCAGTGTCACTGTATGGTCCCAGTGTCCTCGTATAATATGTTGCATCACAGTGTCACTGTATGGTCCCAGTGTCCTCGTATAATATGTTGCATCACAGTGTCACTGTATGGTCCCAGTGTCCTCGTATAATATGTTGCATCAGTGTCACTGTATGGTCCCAGTGTCCTCGTATAATATGTTGCATCACAGTGTCACTGTATGGTCCCAGTGTCCTCGTATAATATGTTGCATCAGTGTCACTGTATGGTCCCAGTGTCCTCGTATAATATGTTGCATCACAGTGTCACTGTATGGTCCCAGTGTCCTCGTATAATATGTTGCATCACAGTGTCACTGTATGGTCCCAGTGTCCTCGTATAATATGTTGCATCACAGTGTCACTGTATGGTCCCAGTGTCCTCGTATAATATGTTGCATCACAGTGTCACTGTATGGTCCCAGTGTCCTCGTATAATATGTTGCATCACAGTGTCACTGTATGGTCCCAGTGTCCTCGTATAATATGTTGCATCACAGTGTCACTGTATGGTCCCAGTGTCCTCGTATAATATGTTGCATCACAGTGTCACTGTATGGTCCCAGTGTCCTCGTATAATATGTTGCATCACAGTGTCACTGTATGGTCCCAGTGTCCTCGTATAATATGTTGCATCACAGTGTCACTGTATGGTCCCAGTGTCCTCGTATAATATGTTGCATCACAGTGTCACTGTATGGTCCCAGTGTCCTCGTATAATATGTTGCATCACAGTGTCACTGTATGGTCCCAGTGTCCTCGTATAATATGTTGCATCACAGTGTCACTGTATGGTCCCAGTGTCCTCGTATAATATGTTGCATCACAGTGTCACTGTATGGTCCCAGTGTCCTCGTATAATATGTTGCATCAGTGTCACTGTATGGTCCCAGTGTCCTCGTATAATATGTTGCATCACAGTGTCACTGTATGGTCCCAGTGTCCTCGTATAATATGTTGCATCACAGTGTCACTGTATGGTCCCAGTGTCCTCGTATAATATGTTGCATCACAGTGTCACTGTATGGTCCCAGTGTCCTCGTATAATATGTTGCATCACAGTGTCACTGTATGGTCCCAGTGTCCTCGTATAATATGTTGCATCACAGTGTCACTGTATGGTCCCAGTGTCCTCGTATAATATGTTGCATCACAGTGTCACTGTATGGTCCCAGTGTCCTCGTATAATATGTTGCATCACAGTGTCACTGTATGGTCCCAGTGTCCTCGTATAATATGTTGCATCACAGTGTCACTGTATGGTCCCAGTGTCCTCGTATAATATGTTGCATCACAGTGTCACTGTATGGTCCCAGTGTCCTCGTATAATATGTTGCATCACAGTGTCACTGTATGGTCCCAGTGTCCTCGTATAATATGTTGCATCACAGTGTCACTGTATGGTCCCAGTGTCCTCGTACGTATAATATGTTGCATCAGTGTCACTGGATGGTCCCAGTGTCCTCGTATAATATGTTGCATCACAGTGTCACTGTATGGTCCCAGTGTCCTCGTATAATATGTTGCATCACAGTGTCACTGTATGGTCCCAGTGTCCTCGTATAATATGTTGCATCACAGTGTCACTGTATGGTCCCAGTGTCCTCGTATAATATGTTGCATCACAGTGTCACTGTATGGTCCCAGTGTCCTCGTATAATATGTTGCATCACAGTGTCACTGTATGGTCCCAGTGTCCTCGTACAATATGTTGCATCACAGTGTCACTGTATGGTCCCAGTGTCCTCGTATAATATGTTGCATCACAGTGTCACTGTATGGTCCCAGTGTCCTCGTATAACGTGTTACATCACAGTGTCACTGTACGGTCTCAGTGTCCTCGTATAACGTGTTACATCACAGTGTCACTGTATGGTCCCAGTGTCCTCGTATGATATGTTGCATCACAGTGTCACTGTATGGTCCCAGTGTCCTCGTATAATATGTTGCATCACAGTGTCACTGTATGGTCCCAGTGTCCTCGTATAATATGTTGCATCACAGTGTCACTGTATGGTCCCAGTGTCCTCGTATAACGTGTTACATCACAGTGTCACTGTACGGTCTCAGTGTCCTCGTATAACGTGTTACATCACAGTGTCACTGTATGGTCCAAGTGTCCTCGTATAAAACAGTGATCATGTGTGTTCTCAACATTTCCTGGTACTTGATTATAATAATATTAAAAAGAAGCGCTAAATCCGCACGGAGTCATACAGCGCTTTATTACTGTGTGATGTAAATCATCTGAGGTCACAGGCTGACCTCACCAACCAGTGTAAATTGTCACACTCCTTGCCATGGCAGGGAAGTGTTAGAAAACGCCTGGCGCCCTAAGTCTCAGGTCTTGTGTTCTTGACGGCGACAATAAGAATTGGTTAGAGAGACGCAAAATCTACTTTTGGTGTGAAAACACGTTGTGTGACCAGTGGAGGGTGAGCCCTCAAAATATGGGGGTTAAGCGGAGTATGTAGGCAGGACAACAGGCCTGCTGCAGTGATCCTCCTGTCTTATGTTCTGGCAGAGCTCTGGCCTGTGTGCAGAGCTCTGAGCAGGAGATATTGGCAGAGTTCTGGGCTAGAGATTGGGACAGAGACCGTGTGCAGAG
Organism: Cherax quadricarinatus; assembly: GCF_038502225.1. Lineage (NCBI taxonomy): Eukaryota > Metazoa > Arthropoda > Malacostraca > Decapoda > Parastacidae > Cherax > Cherax quadricarinatus. Next base: position 9,036,783 of record NC_091295.1, read on the forward strand.
CTCTGGGAGAGGGCTGCAGGAGAGTCTCTGGAGGAGACTGTTGGAGACACTGATAAGAGTACTGGGTAGGAGCGGTGCCCGTGGTGTGGAGGTCTTGTGTGGCTCGAGTCTGAGTTCCTGAAGTGAATGATCCCTCTGAACTTATTGTAAGTAAATATTCTGTTAAGTCAGTTAAAATGTAGTCCTTGTCTCGCTGCTTATGTATACCATTCCCATTTATCTAAATCCAATAGTGTTCTCCTGTTACCAATTATATTATTGTGCAAGAACTTAATAATTAACTGTATTTGAGTGGAAGAGTATATTCCTTGTCCCGGTTAGTGCAGAGTTAATGAGAGGTGATGGTATAGTTACCACTGACCTCTCACATTACCTAACTACCTCCTTCCCTCCCACTTCTGCCTCTACTTCCTTATCCTCTTATCCCGTTATTATTACCAGGATTTATTACCCCCTTCCATATGACAATTGGTTAGAAGAATGGAGAATTAGCGCAAGTGGGAAATGAGTCACAGTTGGTGCGATAGGCTAGTTTCAGTTAAAAAATATCATAGAGAAAATTTGCATTCAAGGTGGAATTCTGGTAGAGAAAAATGGTTAATGAGGGCGTCAGGGCGTTGAATATGGCGAAATCATAGTCTGCTTACTTTATAACAGTTAGAACACTTGATTAACTGATGTACCATCAACCCATCTGTTAATCGACTGTAGTATCTGTTAGAGAGCACGTAACCTAGTCATAGGACAGTTGATTAATGGTTGTTGTACCGTCAGTACATCGTGTTAGCACTCAGAGGCGCTTGGCTTGTCTGGGTGTGAGACTTGTGTCCCATATATAATCGTGAGAGTACGGTTTCCCATACCCGGCAGTGATGAAGGAAAGACGTCAAGAAACATACCCGGCAGTGATGAAGGAAAGACGTCAAGAAACATACCCGGCAGTGATGAAGGAAAGACGTCAAGAAACATACCCGGCAGTGAAGGAAAGATGACTAGGAACATAATGTAAGGTTTGAATAGAAAATAGTTTGTTACTGACTTTGATCAAGAACTTTACTAATGGTTTTAAAAGCCCTGCGACACCATTGGAGAAAATTCTGAAAATGGGACCTCTATTTCTTCTGGAAGACTGGTAATAGAAACATTCTATGTATCATGACGAGAAAGCACAAGGTCGTCAAAATCGAAGTACTGCATTCCTTGGTCGAAACCGTCTCATTACTGCTCACCAAGTGCCAAAATTTTTTCATGGTCTACTTCATAAAAGTTGTACACTTCATAAGAACCGCGCACCTATGTAAGCATATCATACCTATGTATGAGTCGTACATGTTTGAATCATGCTAGCCACCGCTGTCATATAAAAACATTAAAGTGACATCTTGATGAGCGATGGGCAATGATGTGTCAGCAGAAGACCGCCAGCCTGGCGACGTGAAGTTCCGTCACCAACACCACCAGCTGCAGAACTGCTGCAGAGGCGCCACAGATAGACCCCCAGACTGTCCATCAGAAGAATGAAACAAGTATAGTGAGAGTCTAAGAGCCTCGACGTCACTTAAGTAGCTTATGTGTACTCACAAGTGTCCTCACCTGTTTGCTGTATTACAGATGCAACTCTGGGCCTCGCTTCTTAAACATATACTGATAAGACCGTGAGAGCATAGGGCAGGAAGTACGCTGCAGCAGGTGTGTGTAGCACGTCTGTTGGCTCATTCGTCGAAACTCCTGTCCTGAATACCTTTCACTGGGGTTGCCTTGATTGTTCCAACATTAGTCAGGACAACGTCCTGACAAGGCTCTAAAATCGTTTGATGAATTGTTTTTATATTAACTGCCTTAATGATGGTGAATGCCTCTTAGTTTAAGGAATATTCTGTAATATATATATATATATATATATATATATATATATATATATATATATATATATATATATATATATATATATATATATATATATATATATATATATATATATATGTGTGTGTGTGTGTGTGTGTGTGTGTGTACTCACCTAGTTGAGGTTGCGGGGGTCGAGTCCGAGCTCCTGGCCCCGCCTCTTCACTGATCGCTACTAGGTCACTCTCCCTGAGCCGTGAGCTTTATCATACCTCTGCTTAAAGCTATGTATGGATCCTGCTCTCAGTAGTAGTAACCAGTTAGTTGACGAGAGTGAGCGAGGAGACAAGGTAACGGCTGTCAGGGCTCTCTCCACATATCTGTAATTATACGTACTACCAGCCTACGTGAGTATTTCTATACCTAATTCCACGTGTCGAATTCCCACATGATAAATGGTGGCACCGGTGTGGAGCGTGGATTTAGTTTTTACGGGTAATTCAGGACGTTACAAGACTGTTGTGAGTAGCCGGCAGGGTCAAAGGTGAACTGTCTCACCCACCAGCTACTCCCCTCACCACCTCCAGCCTGCAAGCCTGTTGCAGCCGTTTCAAGCTTCCTGGCTTAGTTCGTGTGCTAATTGCTTCAATCTCCGAGGGGTTGACCCGGATTTTGCAATTAAGCCAGTCAGTAAGCCAGACTGTGGAAGTGAACGCCAGTCAGCCTATCATCCAGCCTGTCTCCTGTCATCCAACTGCTCCTCCGTGCTTTGTGCATCGTTACACGTCTTCCAATCAGCCATTCTCGTGGGGTAAGCCAGTCAGCCAACCCAGCTTCTAACCCAGTTGAGAGCGAGAAGTAAGCCACGCAGTAAGAAGTAAGCCAAGTTCCTCTGAAGTATTGTCTATATCGCTTTGTGCCCCCTGTTGGATGCTAAGAGTGGTTTTCACCATTCCCGTGGCATAGAGTGGCTTATCAAGCCACCTTCGTGGGTAGAGTGGGGTGCGCGGCAGTGCCCCAGCGAGAGTCTCTCACCCACCATACTCTCAGCCACCCACCACCAGCCACCCACCACCAGACACCCACCTACCTGTGGTTGTTTGTACCCTTGTACCGGGTCCTAATACTGTTTTGGCTCACATAATTGGTCAAGATATTGTAGGTGAGCGCCAATAAAACCCAATTATGGGAGTTCACCGAGAGAGAGCGCATTTCTTCCGACAACAGTGAGTCAGTCACCGCGCAGGACACCCTACAACCTACCCTCATCACCAGTAATCACCCGACTACTACAGATTTCAGTGATAATTTAGAGACATTTTTCTTGCATTTAAAGACATTTGCGTGTGTGAGACATTTATAGTAAATTTCTTGTGTACTCTAAACCTTGTGTTTTTCAGTGCTTTCACTCATCTTATATTTTTTTTATCTGTGTTTTTTTTTCTTTATGCTACTCCTGTCTCTAGTAAGTATTATTGTGTAGTGTACCAGTCAGTCACTCTGTGTGAAGTGATTCAATTTTTTTTATTGTATTCTTTCAGCGTTGTATTCTCCAGTAATTGTCATTGTATTTCATGCAGTGATATTCACCCCAGTATACCAAATTATCTATTTATTTCTATGTGTCTTTTTTTTTTTTCTTTCGTATGCCAGCAGTGTCTCATTCCTCTAATTTTTTCGCAGACTGTGTACCATTATTTTTGCCAGCAAATTTTTGTCGTATCAGTCACAGCAAGCTTTTGTTGTAAGAATATACTAATAATGATGTGTGCCCCGCCACTGTAAGTGTTAATTTACCCGTTTTGTTCCTTTGCTTTATTTTATTCATATTTTTATATTTCTTTGAACAAATTCACTCTTGATGCAATTTTAATTACTTTTAACGTAAAGTGTTTTCCTTACTCTGTTTGAGTAAATTGTTTTGTCTAATTTACAATTAAGAGTTAAAGTGTTCAATCAGTTTTTTTCTTCATAATTTTATTTCATTATTTTACCTGAGTTTTCCCAGTGACACTATTACTGCAGTGAATTATTTTGTTGCACTTGTTCTGCAGTGAATTATTTTGTTGTACTTGTTCTGCAGTGAATTATTTCTTTTATTAATATTTTTATGAATTATATTTTAATCTCGTTTATGCATTCTTAGAAAATACTTAAATTTCCCAGTTAACAATTTAATAATTTTATTTTATACTTTTACATTGATTTAAAATTTAATTAATTAATTTCTTTATTAGCAAGAGTAAAGACAGCTCATTTTGCATTTAATTCAGTCTCCAGTAATATTTTTACTTGTATATTTCAATGTAAAATTTTTTATCTTGGCCAATAGTCCTTTAAATTGAGTTTTCCTTCCTCTTGCAGTGTTTCTTAGACATTTTTTTTTATTCCTTCTGCAGAATTAGTTGTATATCTTTTATTTCAATTCTAGAATTTTATATCATTTTTATTGTTCATTATTTTTGCCTTATTTGTTCTCGTGCTACTTTGCCATTATGTCTCACATACCGTCAAGTGATACTTTAGTGAATGTCGACACTCCGACCTCTCAGGCTACTGTTGCCCCTGTCATCAGTCCTCACAGTTCCTTACCGACTGACAGACCGACCCAGACACTGAGATACTATAGTTATACTCGTGATTCTCTTGATGCGTTACCTTTATTCAATGGCCATGTACATAGTCTTGAAGCATGGTTTGCGGCCATTCGTTCTCGTGCTAGTGCTCTAGTTGAAGGTCCTCCTTCAGAGGAAAGTCTTATCAGACTTGCTAAAGAAGCTCTTTATCGATCTCCTGCTGCTGTTCACGTTGTTGATCTCCTTGATATGCGAGACTTCAGGAATCTTACTAAGTGGTCACAATATGAGGAACTGATTCGTTCTTTCCTTGTCCCAGTAAAAACAGCTGATCCATATGTCGTTCTTAGGGAACTAGTGAATGCTACACCCATGAGTAATGAATCGTTGAGTGCATTTGCTGTTAGATTAGACAAACTTTTATCATCATTTATCAATGCTGTCCAATCATCATCTTTTCTCCCTGAAGAGGCTAAACCATTTACAGAATCGCTCGCTAAAATAGCAGCTTTTGGAGCAATCAAAGAACTAATGCCACCTGCTTCCGTGTGTGCTTATGAGGCTCATCCTCCAACTGTGACGATGGAACCACTTACAGCCTTAAATCATGTACGTTCCTTGTGCCCCCAGGGTACTTTCCCTTGTATCAAAAGTAATTTCACACCTATGCCTCAGTCTGCACCACCTCTTGTTTGCGCCACAGAGACAAATCATGGTCGTCAACCATCTCAGAGATCACCAAGAACCAGTGTACAGAGTCGTTATACACCTCGTAGTATTCATAGTACATTCAGTAACCATAGTCGGCGGAATTGTTACAACTGTGGTTTCCGTGGCCATATTGCAATTAATTGTCCTGATAGTTACCCTAAGAGACGTCGTATTGATGATGAGTACCCAGATCTTCCCTACTGTACTTATCATAGAATACATGGACATGACACATCTGAGTGCAATGCTCTCTATAACCTTCAGTACTCTAGGTCTTTCCGTGGTCGTTCCAACCGCAGAACCCGTAGAGGAAACAGATATCGTGGTTCTCAAAATAACCAGAACCAGGCTCATTCTTCCAATTCTCAAACTAACCAGAACCAGGCTCGTTCTTCCAATTCGGGGGAATTCGAGCGCCCCAGTCAAACCGTCCCATGGTGACAGTAGGTGATAATGAGTACACCATCCCCGTTCACAATTCCTTTGAAGCCTTAAGCAGTCTCGAGAATGACAATCCTGCTGATGATGTTGCTTCACATGTCTCTGACATAGATGATTTTGGGGATGAAGTAGAACAAGTCTTTTCTGATGACAATCCACCTTTTTGTTTGCACATAACTTCCAATGCAACCATAGGCCCTATAGTGCAAGCATCTGTTTATAATGCGCCCGTTCATTTGTTCATGGACTCTGGTGCGCAAGTCAATATTATTAGGTCTAGTTTGTTTAAGGATAAGAAGTTACGACATGTCCTTCTCGTAGAACCGACTCATGTGTCCTCCCTTAGTGGAGTATCTGGTTCTCACCTGCGTGTCCGAGGTCGGACTTCCCTAACCTTTTCTATCCAAGGTAGAGACTTCACTGCTTCCTTCCTTGTTGTCGACCAGATTACTTTCCCTGGTGACCTTCTACTGGGCTTTGCTTCCATGCGAGACTTACGCATTGTGCTCGACCCTTATCGATGGCATGCCCAAATTGACGACTTGATCGTTCCATTCTGGGGTTACCAGCTTGGATCAGAAATCTGTTATACTGCTGCAGAGTATGATGTACGGATTAAGTCCTTACAAGCCAATGCATTCTCCAGTAGCGTACCCAAGCGGTCAGGCACTGGTAATTCTGTCACTCCCATCAGTGTTCCACATACCTTCAGACTTGCAGGATAGTGATGCCTCAAGTGTCCGAGGACACTCAGATTGCCTTGAGTGCACAACCTATCCCTGCAATGCCTGCTAGTTCGAGTAGTAGTTTCTCCACAGGGGATGCCTTGTCAGAAAACGGTTACTTGAAACTAGTAATGCCATCTCTTGTTGATGTCACATGCCATCTGCAGAAAGACCTCTGTTGCGGCTAGTGCTCTCACTAGAGTGTCTGTAGTTAGTGTTCCAGATGGTGATAACGTCCTAGTTGACAGTGATTCCTGCAAAGTAAAAGGTCTATTTGTTGAACCATCCTTACATGTTGTAAGAGATAGTAAGATCCATTTCTTCCTGGCCAACACTTCTGGTCACAGTGTTCGCCTCAGAGCAAATACCAATCTTGTTGACCTTGTTCACTATCCTTACCCTGTTCAGGTAGAGGATGAGTTGTCACCTGACCAGTGGGTCGGTGCTATTTCTGCCGGGAAGACCTCATCCACTTCACTGGATCAACCTGTTCCACCAGTTGAGGAGAAAGACTTAGCTCCCACTGACTTCCCAGATGAAGTCAAGCGTTTGTTGACTCTGTTGAACAAACGTCGTAAAGCCATTGCTTTACCAGGTGAGAAGATGGGTATAACGAACTGTCCCATCGTATTCCACTTGAACCTGGTACTAGACCTATCTACATACCTGCGTACAGAATGCCTCATTCACAAGTTGCTGTCGCAGAAGAATTGATCAATCAAATGCTTGATGATGGAGTTATTGCACCTAGCAATTCCCCTTGGAATGCACCCTTGATACTAGTACCTAAGAAGGATGGTACTTGGCGCCCAGTGATTGACTTTAGGAAGTTAAACGCGAAAACCATTCCAGATCGCTTTCCACTCCCAGTACTGGGTGATCTTTTACGTAATATCGGAGATAACAAAGTCTTTTCAACCCTGGATTTGTTACAAGGGTTTTGGCAAGTCCCTCTTCACGAGGACAGCCAAGAGCTAACTGCATTCTCCACTCCTACAGGTCATTATCACTTCCTCCGTATGGCATTTGGATTACGATCTTCCCCTATCACGTTCTCAAGGCTCATGACTAATATCTTTAGAGGTCTCATAGGTAATGCACTTATGGTGTACTTAGATGACGTAATCGTCATGTCTAAAGACGTGGATCTTGAAAAGACTTGATGTAGTACTTGGTAAGCTATTTATCAGTACTCTGTTCATGTCTTGACAGACCATGCTCCACTGATACCCTTATTCCAGAACAAACAACCTACTGGAAGGTTAGCCAGATGGACCTTGACTATCCAAGAGTTCAATCCCACCTTTGAGCATTTACCTGGCAAGTCAAATGTAGTCACAGATGCCTTATCGCGACATGTTAGTATAGTAACTGCAGACCCTCCATTTAGTGCTGAAGATGTAAAGAATGCTCAACGAACAGATCCCATGTGGTCTGGTGTGATTCGATTCCTGCTCCAGGAAGATCTTATTCTGACTGTGAAGCCACCAGCACCCATCAGTGACTTTGTCATGAACCAAGAATTACTGTATCGAACAGCCGAGTTAGGTACTCCTAGCAGAAGAGTATACCAGTTAGTAATTCCACAGTCACTAGTGAATGTAGCCTTACAGCTAGTTCACGATGTACCAGGTGTTGCACACCCTGGTATGGATCGTTCGGTAAAACAAGCCAGATTGAAATATTTTTGGCCTCGTATGGCAACTGATATTTCTGAGTATGTTAAGAAATGTAGTGTCTGCATGCAACATAAAGGCAATGCTAATGGTCCTAACCCAATCCAAGTATATCCAACTACTAGCGAACCTTGGGAAAGAGTTGCGCTAGATTTGTTAACTAATTTCCAATGTTCCCTCCAAGGCAACAAACATCTGTGTGTTATGGTAGACCATTTCACCAGATATTGTGAGTTAGTTCCTATTGCAGATAAGACTGCCGAGACAGTAGCTAAAGCGTTTAAAGAACGCATTATCTGCAGGCATACCACTCCTAAGTCCCTAGTAACAGATAATGGAGGTGAATTCTGTAATGAAATTCTTGAAAATTTGTGCACCACAAGATCTCTAAATCCACCATTGTTCCTCATCATCCTGCCAGCAATGGGTTAGTGGAACGAACCAATAAGAAAGTACTTGATGTCTTGAGAGCCACTATCAATCCCAACAGTGAAACTTGGGATGAAGTTATACCTGATGTGCAGTGTGCTATAAATTCTGCTTACAATGTTTCTATAGGTGACACTCCACATTATGCATTGTATGGTGTAGATAAACGTTTGCCTTATGAGTTGTTATATTCTAATCCGAAACCAAATTACAACCCTGATGATTTCATAGCAACTCGTACCAGCTTAGCTCAAAGTGTTTTTAGAAGAATCCGTGAAACACTTCATAAATCAACAGCAGAATTTACAAGAGTCGCAAACACTCGAGCAAAGCCATCCAAAATCAAAGTAGGTTCGAGAGTTATGCTGATTAACTTTAACAAAACGTCTGCAATGCCAAACCTTGATCAAAAGTTTGTTGGTCCTTATCGAGTAGTTGAACATATCACTGGTAATAAGTATAAGGTTAGAGAGATTAGTACTGGTCAGTATAAAGAATCGCATTTAGATCATATGAAGTTAGTATGTGATGATAATGATGTTCCAACCCAGACTAATGTGACAGACTCTGACAATCCTCCTGATCCTGTACTCTCTTCCTCTGATACTCAGTCAGACGATCAACCTGAATGTCGTTATTCCCTACGTACACGACAGGTATTGAGAAATCCTCAAGTATCATTTGTAACTTCCAATTCAGATTTGCCTCAAATACAGCATGAGTTAGCCAATGCTACAGAGTTTGATCCTCCCAGAGATAACACCCATTCTGCATATGTCAATCTCACCCTAGCAGAGTTGGGGTTAAATGTAAATAACCTGTATAGATGAATAATTACAGTATCAACTTATCAGTATTCAAGAATTTTTTTTTTGTGTTCATGTTCTCTCCGCATTCTGAGAGTTAACAGTCTAGATTTGAGTGCACCGAATCTGCTTTCTGTTAAACACTTTCTTTGTATATATTCCTTCCTCAGAATCCGTAGATCACACAAATACAGATCGATCAATCAAAATTTTTTTTTTATCACTTGTAATCTCAACGTTGAGTTCATTTGTTGAGTTTTAAGTTGTGCTATATTATACCTTGTATTGCATTACAGTTTCAGTTACGTAAGCTTCCATTCCAATGTTCTACTTATGTATGTTATAATGTTTAATTGTTGTGTACTTTGACATTGTATAGAATCAGCCCAAGCCGTATACCTGCCTTAGTTTGTATTAGTTGTATGTCGGGACGACATACGTTAGCGTCGCCGAGCTCTCAGTAGTAGTAACCAGTTAGTTGACGAGAGTGAGCGAGGAGACAAGGTAACGGCTGTCAGGGCTCTCTCCACATATCTGTAATTATACGTACTACCAGCCTACGTGAGTATTTCTATACCTAATTCCACGTGTCGAATTCCCACATGATACTGCCTCCACTACATCGCTTCCCAAACTATTCCACTTACTGACTACTCTGTGGCTGAAGAAATACTTCCTAACATCCCTGTGATTCATCTGTGTCTTCAACTTCCAACTGTGTCCCCTTGTTACTGTGTCCAATCTCTGGAACATCCTGTCTTTGTCCACCTTGTCAATTCCTCTCAGTATTTTGTATGTCGTTATCATGTCCCCCCTATCTCTCCTGTCCTCCAGTGTCGTCAGGTTGATTTCCCTTAACCTCTCCTCGTTGGACTAGTCTTGTTGCAAACCTTTGCACTTTCTCTAGTTTCTTCACGTGCTTGGCTAGGTGTGGGTTCCAAACTGGTGCCGCATACTCCAATATGGGCCTAACGTACACGGTGTACAGGGTCCTGAATGTGTGTGTGTGTGTGTGTGTGTGTGTGCAAAACAAGCCACGGGGGGTGAAAATCTTAAGTTCAAGTACTTTCACACTTCTCAGTGCGTCATCAGAGCTGTGCAATGTTACAAGGGCAGCAATAGGAGAAATAGGGAAGTTTTTATCAGAGTATGGTAGCACTGGTGGCACCAACCAATATCTGACACACACACACACACACACACACACACACACACAGGCGGGGCCAGGAGCTAAGACTCGACCCCTGCAACCACAAATAGGTGAGTACAAATAGGTGAGTACACACAAGAGGGGACTACATAGGGTTGAGGAAATTCCTGCAGGAGGTCCCGTGGGACAGAGAACTGGCAGGAAAGCCAGTAAATGAAATGATGGAATATGTAACAACAAAATGCAAGGACGCAGTGGAAAGGTTTATTCCCATGGGCAACAGAAACAACGGGAAGACCAGAACGAGCCCCTGGTTTACCCGACGGTGTAAGGAGGCAAAAACAAAGTGCAATAGAGAATGGAAAAAGTATAGAAGGCAGAGAACACGCGAAAGTAGGGAGATCAGTCGCAGAGCCAGGAACGAGTACGCACAGGTAAGGAGGGAGGCCCAGCGACAGTATGAAAATGACATAGCATCGAGAATCGAGACTGACCCCAAACTGTTGTATAGCCACATCAGGAGGAAGACAACAGTCAAAGACCAGGTGATCAGATTAAGGACAGAAGGTGGAGAACTCGCAAGAAATGACCAGGAGGTATGTGAGGAGCTAAACAGGAGATTTAAGGAAGTTTTTACAGTAGAGACAGGAAGGGCTGTGGGAAGTCAGCACAGAAGGGAACATCAAGAGGGAATATACCAACAAGTGTTGGATGACATACGAACAACCGAGGAGGTGAAGAAGCTGCTAAGTGACCTTGATACCTCAAAGGCGATGCGACCGGACAACATCTCCCCATGGGTCCTTAGAGAAGGAGCAGAGATGCTGTGTGTGCCTCTAACCACAATCTTCAACACATCCCTTGAAACTGGGCAACTACCTGAGAAATGGAAGACAGCAAATGTAGTCCCCATATTTAAGAAAGGAAACAGAAATGAGGCGCTAAACTACAGACCTGTGTCTCTGACACGTATTGTGTGCAAAGTCATGGAGAAGATTATCAGGAGGAGAGTGGTCGAACACCTGGGACGGAACAAGATTATAAATGAAAACCAGCATGGGTTCATGGAAGGCAAATCTTGTATCACAAACCTCCTGGAGTTTTATGACAAGGTAACAGAAATAAGACACGAGAGAGAGGGGTGGGTTGATTGCGTTTTCCTAGACTGCAGGAAGGCCTTTGACACAGTTCCCCACAAGAGATTAGTGCAGAAGCTGGAGGATCAGGCGCATGTAACAGGGAGGGCACTGCAATGGATCAGGGAATACCTGACAGGGAGGCAGCAGTGAGTCATGGTACGTGATGAGGTATCACAGTGGGCGCCTGTGACGAGCAGAGTCCCACAGGGGTCAGCTCTATGGCCAGTGCTATTTTTGATATATGCGAACGACATGATGGAAGGAATAGACTCTGAAGTGTCCCTATTCGCAGATGATGTGAAATTGATGAGAAGAATTAAATCGGATGAGGATGAGGCAGGACTGCAAAGAGACCTGGACATGTGGTCCAGAAACTGGCTTCTCGAATTCAGTCCTGCCAAATGCAAAGTCATGAAGATTGGGGAGGGGCAAAGAAGACCGCAGACAGAGTATAGGCTAGGTGGACAAAGACTACAGACCTCACTCAGGGAGAAAGACCTCGGGGTGACCATAACACCGAGCACATCACCGGAGGCACACATCAACCAAATAACTGCTGCAGCATACGGGCGCCTGGCAAACCTGAGAATGGCGTTCCGATACCTTAATAAGGAATCATTCAAGACACTGTACACTGTGTATGTTAGGCCCATACTGGAGTATGCAGCACCAGTCTGGAACCCACACCTGGTCAAGCACGTCAAGAAGTTAGAGAAAGTACAAAGGTTTGCAACAAGGCTAGTCCCAGAGCTCAGGGAAATGTCATACGAGGAAAGGTTGAGGGAAATCGGACTGACGACACTGGAGGACAGAAGGGTCAGGGGAGACATGATAACGACATACAAGATACTGCGGGGAATAGACAAGGAGGACAGAGATAGGATCTTCCAGAGAGGGGACACAGGGACAAGGAGTCACAGCTGGAAGCTGAAGACTCAGACGAGTCACAGGGACGTTAGGAAGTATTTCTTCAGTCATAGAGTCGTCAGGAAGTGGAATAGCCTAGCAAGTGAAGTAGTGGAGGCAGGAACCATATATAGTTTTAAGAAGAGGTATGACAAAGCTCAGGGAGCAGAGAGAGAGAGGACCTAGTAGCAATCAGTGAAGAGGCGGGGCCAGGAGCTGAGTCTCGACCCCTGCAACCACAATTAGGTGAGTACACACACACACACACACACACACACACACACACATATATATATATACATATATATATATATATATATATATATATATATATATATATATATATATATATATATATATATATATATATAATCACTGTGTGAGAACATCTAGTAGCTCTCATCTCTTAAGTCAAATTTATTGTGGAAACTTATTTGGTTTACCAAAGTTCCACAGGTAAACAGTAAATAAGCAGTACGAGCCCTTAAAATTCACACACACACACACACACACACACACACACACACACACACACACACACACACACACACACACACACACACACACACACACACACACACACACCTAGTTGGTGGAGGTGGCGACTGTACATATTGATTGATATATTTACCCTAAAAGAGAGGTTTAGGTAGGTTTATACAGTTAGTAACTAATATTAGAATTAGAGAAGTAACCTGATACATTAATAATGTAGTCCTCGGATCTTAACATAGATAGGCTTAGGCCTTTAATATAGGCGAATATTAGGTTATATTAGTTAAGGAGAACTGGCAACCCCATGCTCGAACGACGGCGGCAGTAAGACTCCAGCTCTCCTCCCTTAGAGAAGACACCATCGAGACAAGAGATACCGTGACAAGCAGCTTGGAGCACCCGCGTGTCTTCATACACTTGCCTGTGGAACAATGAATCATAGAGGCTTCCCAAACTACAATTAAAATTCGTCTCTTCCCAGGCCCACCCACAGTAAGACAATACCTTCCATTTCTCTCAGCATTAGTTGGCCGATGATATTCTGGGGAAACGGTGGGTTAGTGAGTCTGTGGGGTCTTGAGCAGACGGACACCCGAAGACCAAATAAGTCCATCGCTGCACGTGGTGTCCTGAGGGTGAGGGACCAGAGGACTACACCACCAAGTTAGCCCTTCATTTGTGAATGTAGTTAGGAATTTCTTGCAAGATCAGTTGCATATGGAAATGTGTCATAAAAGCCACTTGTGAGCCTGGGATGACTAATTTCAGGGTGTCTGTGTCAACAGAGTGGGTGTGGGTGAGTTGGAACTGACTAGCTTGTGCTACTAGGTCTGATGCCATGCTCCTTCCTTAAGTGGAAGTGACCTGACTAGGTGGGTCATTGGGCTAAGCCGGGGGGTTGACATGGGCGTTGACATGGACCTGCTTCGCATGGGTCAGTAGGCTTGCTGTAGTGTTCCTTCTTTCTTATGTTCTAATGTTAACAATACTTGCGAGGGTGAGCAGCTCACAAGGAGGCAGTCCAGACAAATTTATACATTTATGTTGCAAGTTTCCTTTTGTCTTGAAGATGAAGATATCCTTGGGTAGCCTGTTACACATGTTCTTAAATCACAATCAAGAACATTTCACCCTTCTAGATGTAAATAGTCTATTGACAGGGTTGGCTGTATCTTTTTCGTTGCCACCGCCCTAGATAGGAATTATGGCAACCAAGAATTAACAACTAGGCTTCTTGATTACCCCTTGAATTTTTTGTCATCCTAATATACATTTAAGTTAACGAATGACATTAATGTCGACTCCTCGATCACTGCTGATTCTCTGACATGACTGAACGCACTTTACTCACGTAATGACTCACAGAGAAGTCAGTATAAATATTTAAAAATCAGAGCGAAAGAATTTAGAAATAATTCTTTAGGATTCCATCTCATATTGAATTACTCCTGCATGAAAAAAGCCAATAAATAAACCAAAGAAAGGTCTTTGAATGACAAAGTGAGATATAACCTTTGTTTGTCTTTCAAACATTGCAAATTATAGTAGGAAATAAGTGATAAATTAGACACATGTGCAACTCTTGGGTATCTTTATTGAGGAAACGTTTCGCCACACAGTGGCTTCATCAGTCCATACGTAGGAGAATGGAAATATAAACACAAATGCAGTATAATGTGATCCTTTATTGACAACGTTTCACCCACACAGTGGGCTTTCTCAAGTCACACACGGATCTACCTGAGGTTGAACGAACGAAAGTTCAGGTAAGATCCCAAATGGGATGAGCGGGGAAGACGGGACAGACGAAGAATAGTGCTGGAGAGGAGTGTTCTTAGTCGTAGAAATAGAGCCAGGGCTTAACCCAGCAGCAAAGGCGATCGTGGGACAGATATTGAAAAGAGAAATTCCGGTTCTTCTGTTGGGGTTGGAAGGTACGAGAGTATTTATAGTCAATGTTGAGGTCAGGTGAAGAATGCTGCATCTGATGATCCACCGGGTGGGGTTATAGAGTCTTGGGTAGCTTGGCAGGGGTATTGGACAAGTTGTAGACCTTCTGCAGTGTTCTATGTTCTTATGTGGGATAGCGATGAAGAAGTTTCTTGGCGAGTGGTTCAGCTATGTTATAGAAGCCATTGTTCTGGTTGAAATTGTTGGTTATAGAGATAAGCGATGATTCCAGGATTCTTCTGTATTGAGTGTTGTCTTCTGTGGCTATAAGTCTTGAGTTTCTGTAGTTAATTAAATGGTTGTGTGAATTGCGATGCTGTACACAGGCATTCCTTGTATCGTCAGTCCTGCTTGCATATTGGTGTTCTGAGATGCGTGTTTGGAGGTCTCTTGATGTTTCGCCCACATATAATTTGTTGCAGTCACTACAAGGGATTATGTATACCCCTGCAGAGGATGGAGGCTTGTCCTGTCTACTACTGGTGATGTCCTTGATGGTCGTGGTTGTGGAGGTAGATACTTGGAATGATGTTTTGGCAAAGATGTTGGAAACATGTTTGGCAATGGAGTTGTTGGGGAGGACTATGTATCTCTTCTCGGCAGTGTCTTCTCTGGGTGTGTTGAAGATGTTTAATGCCCGCCGTCTTCAGTCTCTGATGAAGTGACTAGGATAGTGGAGTTTGGAAAATACTTGTTCAATTATAGTGCATTCTTCCTCAAGGAACTCATTGCTGCAGATTCTGAGTGCACGTAGGAAGAAGCCTATAATCACACCACGTTTGGTTTTGGTATCGTGGTGAGAGTAGAAGTGGAGAAGATCGTTTTGGTTGGTGGGTTTTCGATAGACTTTAAAACGAAGTTCGTGGTCAGCTTTGCAGAGCAGAACATCAAGGAAAGGAAGAGTGTTGTCGACTTCTTCTTCAAGTGTGAACTGGATTGAAGGCTCGACCTGGTTGAGCTTGTCTTGGAGAGCTTGAACGTTGAAGCGTTTAGGAGTTATGAGGAGAATGTCGTCAACATAACGGAGCCAGGTGACAGACGAAGGAATAATGGTGGAGAAACGTTCGGCTTCTAGATGTTCCATGTATAAGTTCGCCAGGACTGCACTGAGTGGCGAACCCATGGGTAGTCCAAAAGTCTGCTGAAAGAGGTGATTTTCGAAGGAGAAACACGTAAAGCCAACACATAGTTCAACAAGGTCGATGAAATCGCTGGCTGGAATGAGAAGATCAAGTGAATCGTCAATTTTCCTGCGCAAGAGATCGATGGCTTGCAGGACTGACGATACAAGGAATGCCTGTGTACAGCATCGCAATTCACACAACCATTTAATTAACTACAGAAACTCAAGACTTATAGCCACAGAAGACAACACTCAATACAGAAGAATCCTGGAATCATCGCTTATCTCTATAACCAACAATTTCAACCAGAACAATGGCTTCTATAACATAGCTGAACCACTCGCCAAGAAACTTCTTCATCGCTATCCCACATAAGAACATAGAACACTGCAGAAGGTCTACAACTTGTCCAATACCCCTGCCAAGCTACCCAAGACTCTATAACCCCACCCGGTGGATCATCAGATGCAGCATTCTTCACCTGACCTCAACATTCTGACTATAAATACTCTCGTACCTTCCAACCCCAACAGAAGAACCGGAATTTCTCTTTTCAATATCTGTCCCACGATCGCCTTTGCTGCTGGGTTAAGCCCTGGCTCTATTTCTACGACTAAGAACACTCCTCTCCAGCACTATTCTTCGTCTGTCCCGTCTTCCCCGCTCATCCCATTTGGGATCTTACCTGAACTTTCGTTCGTTCAACCTCAGGTAGATCCGTGTGTGACTTGAGAAAGCCCACTGTGTGGGTGAAACGTTGTCAATAAAGGATCACATTATACTGCATTTGTGTTTATATTTCCATTGTGTCGGTATTTTATACCATTTATTACCATACGTAGGAGAAACTTGAAGAACAGGAGGAGAATGAGGTAATCAGTCCCTCAACCTTGAGTCGATGTGTTCAGTCCATCAATCTTGAATAGAATACGGCATAAGTGTGGAGAAGCATCTTATAAACCGTATGGCAGGAGAGGTGCAGCAGTCATAGGTGGTGTCACATTTGTTCAATGTGGAAGTAGGTCGTGCCCAAGAATTAGGCAAGCGAAGAATTCCTAAGTATTAAGATCCCAAGAAGTTGCAGTGTCTGACAGGTTTGTAGATGAATGGTTCAGAGAACCGACATGTTGATAAATTAGACACATGTGCAACTCTTGGGTATCAGAGTTGCACATGTGTCTAATTTATCAACATGTCGGTTCTCTGAACCATTCATCTACAAACAGGAAATAAGTGCATAATGAACCTAAATGTTATAGGAATAGTTGAAAACTTGAGTAGATGTATGACTCACTATAAGCAGAGAGTAGTTTGTAACGAGAGCAGACTGATGTTCCGTTCCGTTCAGTTCCGTTCCAGAGGAGACAATGTCTCGTGATAATATTCATTTGGAGGTAGAAACAGAATGCGACAACTGAAGAGTGTAAGGTGTGCGTAACTGACACCTCTAATGTAGAAGATGACAAGGAACTACATGATGCGGTGACTCTTGAACAATCTGTTTCAACAAACATTAATATCAACGAGTCTTTGGATGACCGTAAGAAACATGAACTACTTAAATGTGTGGGTAAATTCTCAGATGTTTTGACTGATATTCCAGGTGTCACCTCCACGGTAGTCCATAAGATTGACTTAGTCACGGACAATCCTATCAAATGGAAATTATACCCAGTTCCAGTTCACCTTAGGGATGCATTTGACCGAGAGGTAGACAGGTTATTAAAATTAAAGATAATTGAACCTTCAGTATCTGCATATTGCTCACCAGTAGTCATGGTTAAGAAGGAAGACAATTCATATAGATTTGCTATTGACTTCAGAGGACTTAATGCTATAACTTGGTGAGAGGCTGAGTCTATGCCCTTAACAGATAGCGATCTGCACAAATTTTATGACTCTTCTTTCTTTACAGAGATTGATATTGGGCAAACATATCACCAAGTGATGTTAGATCCTTCATCTACGCAGTACACGGCTTGTCCTACACACCAAGGACTTGTGCAGTACAGAACTATGCCCTTCGGTCTGGTGACGGCCTGTGGTACCTACGTGAGATTGATGAGAAAGGTCTTGGGTAGTATGTCAAATATTTCAGTTCATTTCGACAACATTTACGTAATGACACCCACGTGGGATAAGCATATTCAAACATTAACATCAGTCTTACTCAGGTTACGCTCTCTTGGCCTCACTGCCAAACAGAAGAAATGCGTCCTTGTGTATAACAATATTAGATATGAAAGTTAAGACACATGTGCAACATCTGGATATCTTTATTGTAGTAGACGTTTCGCCATCCAGTGGCTTTATCAATACAGATTCTAGGACATAATAGGAAGACAGTAGAACTATATACAAAAGATGAGGTAATCAGTCCCTCGGCCTTGGAGTTAGTGTTCACAGCATCGTGGTGGAGGAGAGTCTGGAGCAAAGGCAAGAAGACTGGCGTTTTTTATAGGCGTCAGTGAATGGGACGGGCAGCAGACGAGGGCAGTCACTGGTAGGCGGGATTCCCCAGTGGAAGTAGGTCCTTCCCAAAGAGATGGGTTAGTTGCAGCAGCCGTGAAGAAGGTCTTGTAGATGTCCTCTGAACCAAGATTCCATGATGTTGCAGTGTCTGACAAGTTGTGCAAGAAAGGTATAAAATACCGACAATATGAAAGTTAAGACACATGTGCAACATCTGGATATCTTTATTGTAGTAGACGTTTCGCCATCCAGTGGCTTTATCAATACAGATTCTAGGACATAATAGGAAGACAGTAGAACTATATACAAAAGATGAGGTAATCAGTCCCTCGGCCTTGGAGTTAGTGTTCACAGCATCGTGGTGGAGGAGAGTCTGGAGCAAAGGCAAGAAGACTGGCGCTTTTTATAGGCGTCAGTGAATGGGACGGGCAGCAGACGAGGGCAGTCACTGGTAGGCGGGATTCCCCAGTGGAAGTAGGTCCTTCCCAAAGAGATGGGTTAGTTGCAGCAGCCGTGAAGAAGGTCTTGTAGATGTCCTCTGAACCAAGATTCCATGATGCTGCAGTGTCTGACAAGTTGTGCAAGAAAGGTATAAAATACCGACAATATGAAAGTTAAGACACATGTGCAACATCTGGATATCTTTATTGTAGTAGACGTTTCGCCATCCAGTGGCTTTATCAATACAGATTCTAGGACATAATAGGAAGACAGTAGAACTATATACAAAAGATGAGGTAATCAGTCCCTCGGCCTTGGAGTTAGTGTTCACAGCATCGTGGTGGAGGAGAGTCTGGAGCAAAGGCAAGAAGACTGGCGCTTTTTATAGGCGTCAGTGAATGGGACGGGCAGCAGACGAGGGCAGTCACTGGTAGGCGGGATTCCCCAGTGGAAGTAGGTCCTTCCCAAAGAGATGGGTTAGTTGCAGCAGCCGTGAAGAAGTCCCTCGGCCTCCAAGGCCGAGGGACTGATTACCTCATCTTTTGTATATAGTTCTACTGTCTTCCTATTATGTCCTAGAATCTGTATTGATAAAGCCACTGGATGGCGAAACGTCTACTACAATAAAGATATCCAGATGTTGCACATGTGTCTTAACTTTCATATTGTCGGTATTTTATACCTTTCTTGCACAACTTGTCAGACACTGCAACATCATGGAATCTTGGTTCAGAGGACATCTACAAGACCTTCTTCACGGCTGCTGCAACTAACCCATCTCTTTGGGAAGGACCTACTTCCACTGGGGAATCCCGCCTACCAGTGACTGCCCTCGTCTGCTGCCCGTCCCATTCACTGACGCCTATAAAAAGCGCCAGTCTTCTTGCCTTTGCTCCAGACTCTCCTCCACCACGATGCTGTGAACACTAACTCCAAGGCCGAGGGACTGATTACCTCATCTTTTGTATATAGTTCTACTGTCTTCCTATTATGTCCTAGAATCTGTATTGATAAAGCCACTGGATGGCGAAACGTCTACTACAATAAAGATATCCAGATGTTGCACATGTGTCTTAACTTTCATATTGTCGGTATTTTATACCTTTCTTGCACAACTTGTCAGACACTGCAACATCATGGAATCTTGGTTCAGAGGACATCTACAAGACCTTCTTCACGGCTGCTGCAACTAACCCATCTCTTTGGGAAGGACCTACTTCCACTGGGGAATCCCGCCTACCAGTGACTGCCCTCGTCTGCTGCCCGTCCCATTCACTGACGCCTATAAAAAGCGCCAGTCTTCTTGCCTTTGCTCCAGACTCTCCTCCACCACGATGCTGTGAACACTAACTCCAAGGCCGAGGGACTGATTACCTCATCTTTTGTATATAGTTCTACTGTCTTCCTATTATGTCCTAGAATCTGTATTGATAAAGCCACTGGATGGCGAAACGTCTACTACAATAAAGATATCCAGATGTTGCACATGTGTCTTAACTTTCATATTGTCGGTATTTTATACCTTTCTTGCACAACTTGTCAGACACTGCAACATCATGGAATCTTGGTTCAGAGGACATCTACAAGACCTTCTTCACGGCTGCTGCAACTAACCCATCTCTTTGGGAAGGACCTACTTCCACTGGGGAATCCCGCCTACCAGTGACTGCCCTCGTCTGCTGCCCGTCCCATTCACTGACGCCTATAAAAAGCGCCAGTCTTCTTGCCTTTGCTCCAGACTCTCCTCCACCACGATGCTGTGAACACTAACTCCAAGGCCGAGGGACTGATTACCTCATCTTTTGTATATAGTTCTACTGTCTTCCTATTATGTCCTAGAATCTGTATTGATAAAGCCACTGGATGGCGAAACGTCTACTACAATAAAGATATCCAGATGTTGCACATGTGTCTTAACTTTCATATTGTCGGTATTTTATACCTTTCTTGCACAACTTGTCAGACACTGCAACATCATGGAATCTTGGTTCAGAGGACATCTACAAGACCTTCTTCACGGCTGCTGCAACTAACCCATCTCTTTGGGAAGGACCTACTTCCACTGGGGAATCCCGCCTACCAGTGACTGCCCTCGTCTGCTGCCCGTCCCATTCACTGACGCCTATAAAAAGCGCCAGTCTTCTTGCCTTTGCTCCAGACTCTCCTCCACCACGATGCTGTGAACACTAACTCCAAGGCCGAGGGACTGATTACCTCATCTTTTGTATATAGTTCTACTGTCTTCCTATTATGTCCTAGAATCTGTATTGATAAAGCCACTGGATGGCGAAACGTCTACTACAATAAAGATATCCAGATGTTGCACATGTGTCTTAACTTTCATATTGTCGGTATTTTATACCTTTCTTGCACAATATTAGATATCTCGGACTGATTTTTTGTAATAACTCTTTGCAGAGTTTAAATTCCACAGAACCCAGAAGTTCATGCATAGCTTTCTTGGTTCTGTAAATTTCTATGCCAAGTTCATCCCCAACATTACAGATCATACAAGAATCTTATCGGACTACCTTAAAAAGTCTGTGAGGGAACCTCTTGAACTTTCCGACGTAGTTCGAGAAAAGTTTAGTGAGATTAAGAACATCTTTTCTAAAGACCCTATACTTAAGATTCCAGATATTAATAAGCCGTTTTGTTTAATAACTGATGCCTCCAATACCGGCTTAGGTGCAGTATTACTACAGTATCATGACGGTACCCCATTCCCTGTATGCTTCCTAAGCCGGAAACTTCTTCCTGCAGAAACGAGATACTCCACCATTGAAAATGAATGTTTGGCCCTTGTGTGGGGTATCTCCAAACTTAAATTTTATTTACTGGGTAAGGAATTCATTTTAAAAACGGATCACAAACCTTTGATATACCTATAAACTTTTAAGGGAAACTACAGTCGCCCCTTGAGGTGGACATTGGCACTCAAGCTTTCAAGTTTCATATTGTGTATATAAATGGTTCATCCAATTATTTCTCTGACTGGTTAAGTCGTGACAGTAGAATATTTGGTGCCTTATACAACTTTCTCGTGTTAGAACTTTTTCCTCGGTAATTCTTCTTATATTCTTTGACTGTAATTCTTGGTATGGGAAAGTGTGAGGGAAATGTTCAGTATAGGAGTAGGGAAATTATTAATGTATGGTGATGGTTGTTTGTTGGCAGTCTGCTATTAAGTTAAGGCAGATGGAGTGCCTAGCTCCTGCTGTCCCCCCCTCTCTCTCTCTCTCTCTCTCTCTCTCTCTCTCTCTCTCTTTTCACCCGATGGGAGGTGATGTCTGAATCTCCAACCAGTGGAGAAATCACTTGACTGGCTGCTTCCATCAAACCTTTAAGTATGCGTTCCACTCCTGTACTATTTTTTTTCTATTTGGGTTTGTCTTAAGAGCTGTACACTTGTTTATTCCTGCCTTGCTTTGAATTTAAAGTCTTTTTTTATTACTCCTCACCAGTTCTTTTAAAGGCTGTACGCCTATCGTGTGAGTGGTTTAGCGAACAGGTTGTAACTGTATTTATTTCTTCACTATAGCTTTGTACACAACTTTCCTTGTATGAATCATAGTCCTGGCTTCGTCTTTGTAGATGCCTTCCTTTCCCACTACATTGTAAAATGCTCCAAACTTCAGAACATCCGTGACTTAACCTGAATCCTTTTTCTTCTCCCTCTTCCCCTTTCCTCTTTCTCCTTTGGGTTGTCTTTCTTCTGCCTGTGGTATTTGTTCCTTCATTATTTATTTTACCTTCTCTGTGTTCTTGCTCCTACCCTTTGTGGCCCCTAGCTCCCTTGCAGTGCTCCACTTAGTATTTGACTGGCTCCACCTCCACCATACTACCTCCTCCACTACTACCTTCTACCTACACTACTTCCACAAACCACCTCCTGGCCTATATATACTCCCTCCTCTCCTTTTCGTTAGTGTGACTTTGTAAATTGTCCAAGTCGGACCGAAACGTTTTCGTAAGCTCCTCTCTTCTATGTGCGGGTTATGTGTATAGCCTTGATTTGTCGGGGTGGATCATCTGACACAGGCGAGGTGAAGATAAGGACAGCAGGGATCTGGCAATGATCTAGTGATCATAACTACCCAAACATACCTGCGATCTAACCGCCCCCTTGCACACTTAACCGATCATCCTAGCCAGCTACACACCCAGCTTAACAACGTGTCTCGTCGGGCATACAACACTATGGTGATATGAGTGGCTATCCAACATTTTCAGTACTGTGGTGATCAGAGGATAAGATCACCTTGGCAGAATCGTGTTGTGGAAACCGTCTTTCGAGTCACGAACAGCTGTGACCCCCCCTCCTCCCCGCTCTCTTCAACAACGGCTTGAGAGTTCCAACACTCTTCAGAGCTCGGTGTCAACAACATCCACACGTCGTTCTACAACTACATCTGTACAAATTAGCTTTGAATTCACGTATTATTTATATATTTCATTTCTTTCAAGTAGGATTAATTCTCATGTTTAAGTGTTTTACATTTATATTTTAAATCGTGTAATAAAAATGTTTATCTTCTCATGTTATTATATTTTCCATCATTTATTTACATAAGGAGGAGCCAGCGTTTTCAACTCCTTAGGAGCTGACAGGGCTGAGTAAGCCTTCACAACATCACTCTCCAAACTGTTCCACTTCCTGACAACTCTATGGCTGAAGAAATACTCCCTAACATTGTGATGAATGGTTTTGAAAACCGACAAGTTGAAGATTGAGACACTTGAGACAAACTTGTCCAACCTTTGGACGAAGACCTACTTCGACTAGTGGATGGTACCACTATGATCCCTCCTCCTCCTGCTTCACCTCACCTGACTACAGTATATAAGCCACGTCTACGGCCCTATGTAGCTGAACCTGGTTCCTTCAACACCACCATCAACGAACTCTTCAAGCTCAACAACATGCTTGGTTTCACATTCCCTGCATCTCCACCTTCCACAGAGATCATAAAATCCACTGCAAATGTCGCCAACATTACCGCTGCTCCACCGCTACCACACCTTCCTCCCGACACAGATATGGACCAATCAGAGACCACTGAGAGGCCGACCGATTCCACCAATGAGAGTCCAGCACCTGCTTCCACCTCCGTCACAACGGACCAATCAGACGCCTCACCACAATCGTCTCAGCCACCAGCCAAGAAGGTTAAAACACAAGAGCCTTGGAATGCATCCCTACGTACTACCGCCACTCCTTCACAAGAAGTCCAGTTCTTGCCTGGTGTAAACTTCTACACAACCAACCAGAATGAGAACGCAATGTACACTCCAGAAATTATTCAACACCTCCACAGCGGGACAGTCAAGTTCACCTGCGACTCAACTCGATCATTCACCACTGAATCCTTGATCAACCTACTCTCAAAAAGTCACTGCTTTGTGGCATTCGATTACACCACAAGGATGAAATTCAGGACTCTCCAGAATGGGGCTGCCGAAGACCGTACCCTCACCTAGCAGGACTGTCATTGATCAATCACCGTGAAGACAAGTTTCCCCAGCACTTTGCTGCCTGCTAAAGCTGGGGTGTGGCTCCAAAACTAACCCTGTAATTGCTGCCTCCGCCCTCCTATGCTGCTGAAGATGCTTCCCACTTGGGGAGTCACCGCAAGACAGAAGAAGTCACCCTCCAACCGGAGGGCCCCAAGAAAGAATACAGAAGAAAGAAGATGAACGACACCCTCCGCCCCGGAGGCCACCGCCTGGTCGCCATCTGGAGAAGACCCGGGCCGGAAGTACCGGCAAACCTACAACAACAACAACCTATGCTGTACATTCTATAAGACTGATGATCACATTATACTGCATTTGTGTTTATATTGCCAACAACCTATGCTGTACATTCTATAAGACTGATGGACTGAACACATCGACTCCAGACTGAGGGATTGATTACCTCAAACTCCTCCTCTCCTTACACCTTTCTGCTTTGTATTGGACTGATGAAGCCACTGTGTGGCGAAACGTTTCCTAAATAAAGATTCCCATATGTTGCGTAAGTGTCTCAATCTTCAACTCCCTAACATCCCAGTAACTCATCTGAGTTTTCAATTCCAGTTGTGACTCCTTGTTGCTGTGTCACATCTCTGAAAAATTCTGTGCTTTTCTACCCTGTCAGTTCCTCTCATTTTATAAAATAATATTATCACGTCCCTCCTGTCTTCCAGTGTCGTCAGGTTGAGTTCCCTCAACATCTCCTAGTAGGACATACCCCTAAGTTCCGGGACTAGTTTTGTCGCATGCCTTTGTACTTTCTCTAATTTCTAGACATGTTTGACCAGGTGTGGGTTCCATATTAGTGCTACATATCCCAATATGGGCCTAACGTACACGGTGTACAGTGTCTTGAATGACTCATTATTTACATATTGAAACGCTATTCTCGATTACCAGGCGCCCATTGCTGCAGCAGTTATTTGGTGGATGTGCGCCTCAAATGTGCTCGGTATGATGCTCACCTCATGATCCTTTTCATTGACTTTTGCAGCCTCTGACCTCGTAGGCTGTACTCTGTTTGCAGTCTTTTTTGTCCTTCCCCAAGCTTCATAACTTTGCACTTGCTGGGGTTACACTCCAGGAGCCGTTTGTCAGACCAGGCTTGCAGCCTGTCCAGATCCCCTTGTAGGCTTACCTGATCCTCTTCCGCTTGTATTCTCATTAGCTTCACATCGTCTGTAAACAGGGACACCTCTGACTCTATCCCTTCCGTCAATCATAGAAGAAACAGCACCGAACCCAGGAATGACCCTAGTGGAACCCCACTTGACATATGCATCCACTCTGACACCTCGTCTCGGACCGACACACGCTGTTTCCTTCCTGTCAAGTATTCCCTGATCCATTGCAATACTTTCTCTCCTATTCCTGCCTGTTTCTCTAATTTTTCAACCAGTCTCTTGTGTGGTACTGTGTCGAAAGCCTTCTTACAGTCCAAGAAGATGCAACCTACCCATTCCTCTCTCTCCTATCTTCTGTTACCTTGTCATAGAACTCCTATAGGTTCGTGATACAAGATTTTTCTTCCCTGAAGCCGTGCTGGTTGTCATGTATTAGTCCATTCCGTTTTAGGTGCTCCACCACTCTTTTCCTGATAATCTTCTCCATAACTTTACATACAATAAATGTCAGCGACACTGGTCTGTAATTTAGTGCAGCCTGTCTCTCCTTTCTTGAAAATCGGGACAACATTCACCTTAGGCAATTGCCCTGTTTCGATAAATTTATTGAGGATTATTGTCAGTGGTACACGCAGTGTGTGTGCGCGCGTGTGTGTGTGTGTTTGGGTGATGCCGAGTTGGCGAGGAATGTCACTAGGGATGACTCACAACTCAGTTACAAGCACACAAGTTGACTCAGCGGGTGAGTAGCAGCATCAGGAGGGGCAAGAGGAGCTGCTGCCTGGGTGAAGTATGTGTGTCCACACCATCAAAGCAACCCAGCCAGCTAGTCTAACCTTGGACCAACCTCGTTGCTTCAGTCTTTACTTGGACCAGTCTCCTCGCCTGTGTGTCTCACACGGACCCGGCTTCGTACCTGCCTTTCTGACATGGACCAGGATTCCTACCTACCATTTCTCAAATTAACCAGGTGCTTTATCTGTCTTGGTCCAGGCTCTCTACTTGCCATTCTGGCATATACCAGGTGTGGATTAGTCTCTCTGCCTGTCATTTAGTATGAACCAGGCTCCTTGTCTGTCATGAACCAGGTTACTTGTTTGTCATGAACCAGGCTCCTCACCTGTAATTCTGACATAAACCAGGCTCCTTACCTGCCATGCACCAGGCTCCTTCCAAGTCATAAATCAGGTTCGTTACCTTTCATGAATCGGGTTCCTTACCTGTCATGTACCAGGCTCCTCACCTGTCATTCTGGCATGAACCAGGCTAACTACCTGTCATTCTACAACGTCTCTGGGAACACACAACTAACGGTTAAGTGTGATCACTGGTTAAGTGCTAACAGTCATCTTACGCTTATTACAACCACTGTACAAGCTTAAAATATTAAATTCCAATAACCTCATAAAAATTAAATCTGGAGAAAGTTTACATCTTACCTCCCCACTTTTTTTTTTATTCAAAACGGCTATACTTATAACTATAATTTTTAAAGGGGTCGAGAGGTAAGCCAGTGGAAGGCCTCGGTCAGATGATCAAAAGCTCCAGCTGTGGGTCATCATATGACTAAGACCAGCGTCAGGAAACACTTGTCATATTTCCTGACAGTTTTTTTCCTAACTTAACCTCACTTTCTTTTTGCAGTTGGTTAATGGTGTTTAAAGTCTATCAGCCTCACGAGGGCTCATTGAGGTTACAGTCGAGAATACTTTAATCCCCAAAATAACTATTAAAGTAAACTGTTTACTTGTACACAGTGATAAATACATAAGTCTCTCGGTGTATATTCCTGGTGTTACTTGTGTGTCACAGAAACCAAGAGCAAGGACCTGCCACCCAGAAATGTATTAAATGGTTTAAAAATTAATTTGTTGTATATTATGAGACTGATGTTAAATTTAATATTAACCTGATACAACAAGTCTTTAATACGTGAGAAGGGTAACTATGAAAAACCGTAAGTTTATATATATAAAACTTACTGATAACCAGCTACGTAATAGAACAGCAGTTCGATAATTCCTACAAGTAGATTTCACAAATAAATGTAAAATTGGAAGCTGATGTACAGGTGCGTCCTCAAGTAATCGCTCGGAGATCAATGTTAGTTCCCAAACAAACAAACAAACAAACACTCTGATCGCGGGTTCTAACCCCACCAGTGGTATAGTTTGTTTGCAATCGTGTCATTACTGTTTCGTGAGTCACTCTATGTATATAATACCAATGTTTAAGATTCTGAAGCTGATTGGAAGAGAGTTTTTCCAGCGATCACACGGAAGCCAATATTTCAGTTTGTTTAATAAATCTGGCAGGTTGAGACCTACACAGACCAGTAACAATGCGAATCTTTCTTTGAGTAAATTATACCACCACTAAAAAGTTTGATGCCCATCAGAAGAAACATTCTCCAGTTATCGCGAGAAAATTAAGAAGTTCGAATTTGTCAGAAAAATTGCAAATTTGAACCAATATTGTCTAAAACTAATGTGGATCGTTTTATAAACAAGGTAATTCAGTGGTGAAAATTTGAAGCCAATCTGAAGAATAGTTGTTGAGTCACGGGAACTTCTACAATATTTACATGCGTAAAACTGATAAATTGGTAGGTACAACGCTCAATGACAATGTGAACCATGTTCGAAGTAAACTGCATAAATACGCAAACCTTGAAGCTCATCAACAAAAACTGTTCTCAAGTTACTGTACGGAACCTTTGGGGGAAGAAAATATGAATAACAATAACCACTATAACCTAGTTACCCATGTCGATGGTTTCGTAACAGTAACACTTCTTTCTCATCCGTTATCCTGCGTTTTTATTTAATACAGAGTTAAAAACTAAATCTCTCTCTCTCTCTCTCTCTCTCTCTCTCTCTCTCTCTCTCTCTCTCTCTCTCTCTCTCTCTATCTCTCTCTCTCTCTCTCCCTCTCTCTCTCTCTCTCTCTCTCTGCTTGAATAACCTAGAACTATCACACTCCTAAGATGCGTTCTTTTGGCATTCCTCCTTCTGTCTCTTCTACACACCTTTAATTCCTTCTCTTGTTCCTCCTGTCATTCAGCCTCTTCCTGTCATTCAGCCTCTTCCTGCCACTTTAAACACCCTTTATTCGCTATTTGCCTCGTGATCTTGAACAAAGAAACCACGTTTAAGTATTTTGATTCTGCTGTCAAGTGTGAGTGTAGTCTCGACTTAAACTGAATTAACAATATCTTTGGCTGTGCATGGTGTCGTGGGTACGGGAGTAAAATTTTTGGGAAGTTTTGGGTAGTGGTGGTTTTGATAAGGACCTGCCTTGTATGAGCCAGTAGTCCTTCTGCAGTGTTCCTACATTCTTATGTTCTTATGTCGGTAATTATACTATCATTATTACAATATCATTATTATACTGTTTGTCTAGTATCATGCATACCTTAAGCCAATAACAACCTTTGCCTCACAATTGGTTAGTTGTGAGGATATTCACTGAATTAACGTGCCATACAATGTTTTATACCAAACTAGTTCAACGACTTAATGTGGCGTAATGTGGTTTAGTCTTGCCCAATTTGTCTTGTGTTAGAGTGGATTTAGTTGATATTACATTGTAAAGGTGAGGTAGCCAGTGTTTTGTTTCAGGATCTCAGGCTGACTGTTACGTGGCAGTGTTTACGTTGTCTGCTGTGCATGAATTTAGTTACATCGCCTAACAGTTCGCAAAAAAAGTTAAATTATTTACAAACATTCTCTCTCAGTTAACAGCAGGATACGTACCTGCTAACTCGGCATCAGAGTACACAGCACTTTAGCCACAAAGCCAGCTGGATAAAGCACTGTGTACTCTGATGCCGAGTTTGCAGGTTGGAATCCTGCTGTAGACTGATAAATAATATTAGCTGTAGTTACATATATATTTCATTATGCATTATTAATTTCGTTTATAGTTTTCTTCGTCTCGTTCTGTGATAATTGTAACTTTATAAATTCAGTTTTTCTTTGTAGGACAGGCCATCCTGAGTTGGTAATTCCTCAGTAATAGAAATTCCAGTTTTGCTGGAACGACACCTATGAACTTTCGTAGATACAGACTCCATTGCGGAAGTCTTGGGGGTCCCTTGAGGGAGGTTCAGTGATGTCGGTGAAGGTCTCTTGATTCAAGGAACTGGATATGACCACTCCTTCCATGGATCGACCCTGATTGCCGCTCATTCTCCCGGGCCATTATTCGACCCCTATATTCAGCCTGCGAGTATTCAGCCGCCCCATACTCAGGCTGCGAGTATTCAGCCGCCCCATACTCAGCCTGCGAGTATTCAGCCGCCCCATACTCAGCCTGCGAGTATTCAGCCACCCGATACTCAGCCTGCGAGTATTCAGCCTCCCCATACTCAGCCTGCGAGTATTCAGCCGCCCCATACTCAGCCTGCGAGTATTCAGCCGCCCCATACTCAGCCTGTGAGTGGTACTCAAACAAAAATTAGGCGCATATACTCATGAGATATTACAAGTTAATATAGGTTTTGTACAGTGTAGAGTAGCAGTACAATTCTGTTGTGCTTATGGGAAAGTTCTGAGCGGCATTGGTCATACAGCGCCTGGGGAGCGCTACGTAGTTTGATTTGGTCCAAGGTAGTGAATGAAAACTCCAATTCCTTGGATCAAGAAGCTTTCAGCGGCATCACGGCATCTCCTTGGAGTGGATGTAAGGCCTTTTAATGTTTCTTGTTAAGCGTTAGGGTGATACGTCAGTTTGCATACAACCACCAGTTGCTTACTTGTCTAGAGGCGCTAATTAGTGTATCAAGTCAGGTGAGAGGGAGTCACCACATGACATACCTGCTACTGGGAGGATTGAACATTAAAATGGTATAAAATACCGACAGGTTGTTAGGTAAGACACATATGCAACAGTTAGGTATCTTTATTTCGAAACGTTTCGCCTACACAGTAGGCTTCTTCAGTCGAGTACAGAAAAGTTGATAGAAGCAGAAGATACTTGAAGACGATGTAATCAGTCCATCACCCTTAAAGTTTTGAGGTGGTCAGTCCCTCAGACTGGAGAAGAGCATTGTTCCATGGTATGAAACAATATGTTTCATACAATATTGTTTCATACCATGGAACAATGCTCTTCTCCAGACTGAGGGACTGACCACCTCAAAACTTTAAGGGTGATGGACTGATTACATCGTCTTCAAGTATCTTCTGCTTCTATCAACTTTTCTGTACTCGACTGAAGAAGCCTACTGTATAGGCGAAACGTTTCGAAATAAAGATACCTAACTGTTACTGGGAGGATGCCAGGTGTGTCAGAACTTGATACCCAATACGTGTTCTCAGACTTTCCATGCACGTTTCACACCTTAAATACCTGACGTAGCTAAGCGATACATGGCTTAGGCGAAAGCTGCTATTTCGACTTGCTAAGAGAAGACTTATGCCACACGGAGACCACATTGGCCACATAGATATGTTCTTGAGGTGTAGCAGGTCAAGTAGGCCCTAGAGACAAGCAGCAAATTATACAGGGTTCCACAAGACGTGGGTTTACACCTTCTTCATTTAACAGGAATCGTTAATGTAATATAATTCTCTATTGAAAATCAAACACACGCACCTCGCTCACAGTCTGGTTGCACAGACCACAAGCCTAGGAACCAACTATGTCGTTTAATTAAATATTAAAAAGAGATCCAACATATCGATTAACTTTTTCTTAAGTTTGCATGAGGACGCAAGCGCTCAAAGGTACTCTAGTGGGATCTTGAAATTATTAGCAAATATATGTTTGCGAGGTTATCTGACTGGCCGAGAATAGGAATTATGTTAATAGAGCAGAAATCAGTGAAGATAATTTGCAGGAAGTTGAACATTGTAATTGGTGGACAGGAGCACTGAGTGCACAAGGGAACACTGAGTGCACACAGGAGCACTGAGTGCACACAGGAGCACTGAGTGCACACAGGAGCACTGAGTGCACACAGTAGCACTGAGTGCACACAGTAGCATTGAGTGCACACAGGATCACTGAGTGCACAAGGGATCACTGAGTGCACACAGGAGCACTGAGTGCACACAGGAGCACTGAGTGCACACAGGAGCACTGAGTGCACACAGGAGCACTGAGTGCACACAGGAACACTGAGTGCACACGGGAGCACTGAGTGCACACAGAAGCACTGAGTGCACACAGAAGCACTGAGTGCACACAGGAGCACTGAGTGCACACAGAAGCACTGAGTGCACACAGAAGCACTGAGTGCACACAGGAGCACGGAGTGCACACAAAAGCACTGAGTACACACAGTAGCACTGAGTGCACACAGTAGCATTGAGTGCACACAGGAGCACTGAGTGCACACAGGAGCACTGAGTGCACACAGAAGCACTGAGTGCACACAGGAGCACTGAGTGCACACAGAAGCACTGAGTGCACACAGGAGCACGGAGTGCACACAGAAGCACTG
Source organism: Cherax quadricarinatus (assembly GCF_038502225.1). Lineage (NCBI taxonomy): Eukaryota > Metazoa > Arthropoda > Malacostraca > Decapoda > Parastacidae > Cherax > Cherax quadricarinatus. The sequence goes on from NC_091295.1 coordinate 9,068,755, forward strand.
AGTGCATACAGGAGCACTGAGTTTACACAGGAGCACTGAGTGCACACAGAAGCACTGAGTGCACACAGAAGCACTGAGTGCACACAGGAGCACGGAGTGCACACAGAAGCACTGAGTGCACACGGGAGCACTGAGTGCACACAGGAGCACTGAGTGCACACAGAAGCACTGAGTGCACACAAGAGCACTGAGTGCACACAGAAGCATTGAGTGCACACAGAAGCACTGAGTGCACACAGGAGCACGGAGTGTACACAAGAGCACTGAGTACACACAGTAGCACTGAGTGCACACAGAAGCACTGAGTGCACACAGAAGCACTGAGTGCACACAGAAGCACTGAGTGCACACAGAAGCACTGAGTGCACACAGGAGCACTGAGTGCACACAGAAGCACTGAGTGCACACAGGAGCACAGAGTGCACACAGGAGCACAGAGTGCACACAGAAGCACTGAGTGCACAAAGAAGCATTGAGTGCACACAGAGAAAACTTACTGAACACTATCATGACACCGTATGTGTCTTATGGGAACACAGATTGATCGTTGTTGTCTTTTTTCGTGTTCTCAACATTAGCTCTTTAAAACAAATATGCAACGGTTGAGCTCCGCTATGTCAAACAAAACACTAAGAAAAGAACACAAAAAATATCCGCAAGTGCGTAAATCACTGTTGACCAAAGCGTAACTCGTTCTTCAGTTAATATCTAATAATCAGAGCAAAACCCACACCACTCTGTCTCAATATACACGCAAGAAAAAATGGAAATAAATCTTGTGAGTCAGTATGGTAGCAGTCGTCCACTCACCGGGCGCTCACACCACCCGCCGGAGAAGTAAACACCGCAGCCTCCTGTCATGTTATTTTTAACGATAAATAAAATGGGTTAGGAATAATCTTAATTTCTTAATGGGTACACGGGCAAGCCAGTGGAAAGCCTCGGTCAGCTGACTAAAAGCTCCAGTGGCGGGTCATCATATGACTAAGACCCGAGAGGAAAAACTTGTCCTTTTTCCTGGCGAATCGTACCTGTAATGGATCAAAAACGGGTCGTGTTGAGGATTAGGACATGTGTCAGGAGACACTTGTCCTGTCTCATAAAGCATATCATGACAATTTAGCATCATTCTCTTTGCATGTGAGGATCTTCGAGTACGTCTTGCTATACTCTGCCAACACCACCTTGGTATTACACAAATCCCAATTCTTGCCATGAAAACATCATAGCTATTGAGGTGTGTCTCCTTTCAGTGTGTCAAGCAAGGATCCTTGCTTACTGCCGTAAATTTTGAGCCGTTCGACCTTCTCCTGAGCCCGATCAGTCATATACTGCTGATGCCACTCATGACCTGCATTGCTGGGTTTGTCCCTGGCTTTCTTTTTCTTTACTAAAACCTTTCCCGTCACCTCACGATTCTTGTCTTATTCCCACTAGAACTGTCTACGCACTTTATTATTAATGAATATTTTAATTTATTGCAGTTACATACGTACAGACAGAGCTGTGATGTTCAGTAATTTATTAAGCGCTGCGTTAGAGAAGCAGAAAAGTGTTCACGATATTCGGGTTTCAGTAATTCATTATTCCTGCCGTGGAGTCCGTAGTCTCGCATGATATTATTGCATCCACTTTTTTTTTTAATAAAAACATGGATGGTTAATGAGGTTTAAAGCTTATGATCCAACCTAAATTCATTAAGGCATCACGTAACCTGTTCATCACCAGTCAAGAATACTTTCATCTCTTAAAAAGGGGACTTAAAATAAATTCTGTATATCCACAGTGAGTTATTCACATCCTTGTATATAACCAACAAACCAAACTTAAAATAAAAATGTTAAACTTAGCTTAATATGCTAGTGGATGTTTAATAGCTCATCTGACGAAGATCCGTGTCCGTAGCGGTGACAGTAGAAGCTAATGCTACTAATAGTGTTCTGCACCAGACTCGGAAGAGCTGGGTTAGTAGTATAGTAGTAGTTTGTGATAATAGTAATTCTAGCGCAAGACTTTCCTAATCTTTAGCTAATTATTGCTAGCGTCGCCACACAAACTTTAGCGGTATAATCATGCGGACTCTAGAGTCATCGTAAATTTACACCATATTACACCATAACTCATGAAATCGTAATAACCTGATTACAAACACGGGATGGTTGGAGTTGAACCCCTGGTAGTGTATAAGCCACTCTGCCAGCTGGATACAATAACATTCATCCAATTAGGTATATTTTTTACACCATAGGGAAGTTAGCATGGGCCACCACTGTGACCACAAATGCAAATTTTTACAGATGAATTTCCCGCCATCTTGACTGTGGATTCTATTATACTATTTACCGGAAGTACATATTAAGTACATTTCCCATAATGTTTCATCGCTTGTTTTCTATTTACACACTATATTTCTTGGTATCTTAATATATTTCTTACTTTTGCGAATCTTCCCAAAACTCAGTTCTGTTAAAGTTATTTCATTAGTGGTTTATATAAACTATAAATAACATTTATTTTACATAATTTACCGGGCTAGTTAACTTTTCTAATTATTTCGTTAATCAGTTTACGCTCATTGCTGTCAAACCTCTAAAACCGGCAACCGGTTCTCAGATAACAGTCTTAATGTTGAGAATTAATTAGTACAACCCTGTCCATCTTCCTCTCACGATTTTGCCATTAAGAGTATCAGTGATGTGACGTCATAGTCATGCTCAACATTGGTGGTGGTGACAATCTATTACACACAAAGCCACATTTTTACGAAGATAATAAATATTATTTCTTGGTTGTTGCAGGTGGGGATGACTAGCTGAGGCCAGGGGAGGGGAGGATTAGGGGGTGCTAAGGGGGAGACGGAAGGGTGAAGAGGGGGCCAGAGGAAAGGGGGGGATGACAAATGAGCGCTTCTTACGAGGGTGAGTTGCTATGGGTTGCTTCAGATGGGCAGATGAGAGAGAGAGACACACACACATGAGTATAGCCCAGTCACCGGTGATTCACACGGGGACTGCCACATTCACTTAGAATATTTTCCTCTGCCAGAAGCTCCCCTCTCAGAAGACTGCTGACAGAATGAATGATTTCTTAGATTTGCAAGTTAGTCATTTTCAATGCAGTTCACCTTCTAAATAAAATCACGAAATCTTTAATCCCTAAAATAGTGATTAAAAGTACATTTTCTGGGTATATAAGTTGATATTAGTTGATAAGGTTACCTTGAAGATTCACATTCCCTTCTGACTGTCTTCTGCCCTTCACCCAAGGAACTGAACAAAGAGTGTTGTGCAAGCTTGTCATGCCTTTTTTGTGCCGAATCTTTTCTGGTAGAATTAATGGGTTAATGGGGCTTAAAGCCTATCGAGTACACATGGGTCATTAAGGCTGTATGTAACCTATTCACCACCAATCGAGACTATATAAATCCCTAAACTAGGGTTCAAATAAAAGTCACAACATATGCAAACAGAAACACAACAAATAACCTTGCTAAAATTTGCCTAATATAAAATAACTGATCTAACCTACGTATTACTTTTAGGGAAACGCACTCAACTAACACGGGTCATACAGTGCCTGGGGAATGAAAGATAATCAGGTTCGATACAGGGAAGGGTACAAAAGTTCAATTTCTTGAATCAAAGGCCCGATAACAGCACTTAATCTAAATATGTGATAATGTAAATAAATATATGATAATTGTCAGGCCCCAACCCTAGAACTATTACCAGTTCATCTATTCCTCCATCATGCAGACTCCAGGGTGCTGCTGTATGGTTCACCACTTGACTAAAGAACCTTATCTTATTCCACCTTGAAATAAAGTTGGTAGAATTACCGACAATATGTAAAGTAAAAGGAAAAGGGGATGATAAATGGCTTGATAAAGCTCCTGGAGAGCGAAACGTTGCCACAATAAAATGTTACATTAGTTGCACTTGTGTCAATTTACTTTACTTATTCCACCTTCCCACTTCTTTCCCTTCTTTTTCACCCACTGCCTATATAGACGCAGATGTCAACATGGATTTGTGGGATAGAGTTTTAGCTAGTGTATATTATACTATTTTTAGTGTCCACCGTTCTGTTCCGTTTCAAGCCTTTTTTTTTACATCAGTTACAGTTCGCCACATGATTATAACTCTTGTGGGTTGGTAACACGAATAGTCTTCGTAGTTTTGGGTTGGTTAATTGGGCTTTAAGCCTGCCGACACAGGAGGGTCTTAAGGCTGCATGTCACTTGTCACGTGGCTCTTCCATGTGTCCTGTTGCTGGTTGAAAGCTCTTGATCCAAGAGTTTTCAGCTGATTCTCCCTTCCGTGAATAAAACTTAATTACTTCTTATTCCTCAGAAGCTGAATGACCTGTTTATGTGGTACCTGACGAATATACTAATATTTTTGTCTTGGATACGGCAAAGTCCTTAGACCCATTATGTACCTCTGTGATCTTTTAGACTACCACCCATAACATGGGTATGAGGTGACTACTACCCACAACATGGATATAGGGTGATTACTACCCACAACATGGATATAGGGTGATTACTACCCACAACTTGGATATAGGGTGATTACTACCCACAACTTGGATATAGGGTGATTACTACCCACAACTTGGATATAGGGTGATTACTACCCACAACTTGGATATAGGGTGATTACTACCCACAACTTGGATATAGGGTGATTACTACTCACAACTTGGATATAGGGTGATTACTACCCACAACTTGGATATAGGGTGATTACTACCCACAACTTGGATATAGGGTGATTACTACCCACAACTTGGATATAGGGTGATTACTACCCACAACTTGGATAAAGGGTGATTACTACCCACAACTTGGATATAGGGTGATTACTACCCACAACATGGATATAGGGTGATTACTACCCACAACTTGGATATAGGGTGATTACTACCCACAACTTGGATATAGGGTGATTACTACCCACAACATGGGTATAGGGTGATTACTACCCACAACATGGATATAGGGTGATTACTACCTACAACTTGGATATAGGGTGATTACTACCCACAACTTGGATATAGGGTGATTACTACCCACAACTTGGATAAAGGGTGATTACTACCCACAACTTGGATATAGGGTGATTACTACCCACAACATGGATATAGGGTGATTACTACCCACAACTTGGATATAGGGTGATTACTACCCAGAACATGGGTATGGGGTGATTACTACCCACAACTTGGATAAAGGGTGATTACTACCCACAACTTGGATATAGGGTGATTACTACCCACAACATGGATATAGGGTGATTACTACCCACAACTTGGATATAGGGTGATTACTACCCACAACTTGGATATAGGGTGATTACTACCCACAACTTGGATATAGGGTGATTACTACCCACAACTTGGATATAGGGTGATTACTACCCACAACTTGGATATAGGGTGATTACTACCCAGAACATGGGTATGGGGTGATTACTACCCACAACATGGATATAGGGTGATTACTACCCACAACATGGATATAGGGTGATTACTACCCACAACTTGGATATAGGGTGATTACTACCCACAACTTGGATATAGGGTGATTACTACCCAGAACATGGGTATGGGGTGATTACTACCCACAACATGGATATAGGGTGATTACTACCCACAACTTGGATATAGGGTGATTACTACCCAGAACTTGGATATAGGGTGATTACTACCCAGAACATGGGTATGGGGTGATTACTACCCATAACATGGGTATAGGGTGATTACTACCCACAACATGGATATAGGGTGATTACTACCCACAACTTGGATATAGGGTGATTACTACCCACAACTTGGATATAGGGTGATTACTACCCAGAACATGGGTATGGGGTGATTACTACCCACAACATGGATATAGGGTGATTACTACCCACAACTTGGATATAGGGTGATTATTACCCAGAACTTGGATATAGGGTGATTACTACCCAGAACATGGGTATGGGGTGATTACTACCCACAACATGGGTATAGGGTGATTACTACCCACAACATGGATACAGGGTGATTACTACCCACAACTTGGATATAGGGTGATTACTACCCACAACTTGGATATAGGGTGATTACTACCCACAACTTGGATATAGGGTGATTACTACCCAGAACATGGGTATGGGGTGATTACTACCCACAACATGGGTATAGGGTGATTACTACCCACAACATGGATATAGGGTGATTACTACCCAGAACATGGGTATGAGGTGATTACTACCCACAACATGGGTATAGGGTGATTACTACCCACAACATAGGTATGAGGTGATTACTACCCACAACATGGATATGGGGTGATTACTACACACAACATGGGTATGGGGTGATTACTACCCACAACATGGGTATGGGGTGATTACTACCCACAACATGGGTATGGGGTGATTACTACACACAACATGGATATGGGGTGATTACTACCCACAACATGGGTATGGGGTGATTACTACCCACAACATGGATATGGGGTGATTACTACCCACAACATGGGTATGGGGTGATTACTACCCACAACATGGGTATGGGGTGATTACTACCCACAACATAGGTATAGGGTGATTACTACACACAACATAGGTATGGGGTGATTACTACCCACAACATAGGTATGAGGTGATTACTACCCACAACATAGGTATGGGGTGATTACTTCCCACAACATGGATATGGGGTGATTACTACCCACAACATGGGTATGGGGTGATTACTACCCTATTTCCAAACCAATACTGGGTATGGGGTGATTACTACCCACAACATGGGTATGGGGTGATTACTACCCACAACATGGATATGGGGTGATTACTACCCACAACATGGGTATGAGGTGATTACTACCCACAACATGGATATGGGGTGATTACTACCCACAACATGGGTATGGGGTGATTACTACCCACAACTTGGGTATGGGGTGATTACTACCCACAACATAGGTATAGGGTGATTACTACACACAACATAGGTATGGGGTGATTACTACCCACAACATAGGTATGAGGTGATTACTACCCACAACATAGGTATGGGGTGATTACTTCCCACAACATGGATATGGGGTGATTACTACCCACAACATGGGTATGGGGTGATTACTACCCACAACATAGGTATGAGGTGATTACTACCCACAACATAGGTATGGGGTGATTACTACCCACAACATGGATATGGGGTGATTACTACCCACAACATGGGTATGGGGTGATTACTACCCACAACATAGGTATGAGGTGATTACTACCCACAACATAGGTATGGGGTGATTACTACCCACAACATGGGTATGGGGTGATTACTACCCACAACATGGGTATGGGGTGATTACTACCCACAACATGGGTATGGAGTGATTACTACCCACAACATAGGTATAGGGTGATTACTACCCACAACATAGGTATGAGGTGATTACTACCCACAACATGGATATGGGGTGATTACTACCCACAACATGGATATGGGGTGATTACTACCCACAACATGGGTATGGGGTGATTACTACCCACAACATGGGTATGGGGTGATTACTACCCACAACATGGGTATGGGGTGATTACTACCCACAACATGGGTATGGGGTGATTACTACACACAACATGGGTATAAGAGAGAGATTTCGTTCGGATTTTTAACCCCGGAGGGTTAGCCACCCAGGATAACCCAAGAAAGTCAGTTCGTCATCGAGGACTGTCTAACTTATTTCCATTGGGGTCCTTAATCTTGTCCCCCAGGATGCGACCCACACCAGTCGACTAACACCCAGGTACCTATTTGCTGCTAGGTGAACAGGACAACAGGTGTAAGGAAACGTGTCGAAATGTTTCCACCCGCCGGGAATCGAACCCGAGCCCTCCGTGTGTGAAGCGGGAGCTTTAGCCACCAGGCCATGGGTATGGGTGATTACTACCCACAGCATGGGTATGGGGTGATTATTACCCAGAACATGGGTATGGGGTGATTACTAGCCACAACATGGGTATGGGGTGATTACTACCCACAACATGGGTATGGGGTGATTACTACCCACAACATGGGTATGGGTTGATTACTACCCACAACATGGGTATGGGGTGATTACTATCCACAACATGGGTATGGGGTGATTACTACCCACAACATGGGTATGGGTTGATTACTACCCACAACATGGGTATGGGGTGATTACTACCCACAACATGGGTATGGGGTGATTACTACCTACAGCATGGGTATTGGGTGATTACTACCCAGAACATGGGTATGGGGTGATTACTACCCAGAACATGGGTATGGGGTGATTACTACCTACAGCATGGGTATTGGGTGATTACTACCCACAACATGGGTATGGTTGATTACTACCCAGAACATGGGTATGGCAGTGGCGTGGGGGGAGTGGTGTCCGTGATTTAGATCTGTGTGTCGCTCAAAAAGGTTTGCGATATATTTTCGTTTTGCAATTACATCTTACACACGCATACACATTCACACGCACACACACACACACACACACACACACACACACACACACACACACACACACACACACACACACACACACACACACACACACACACACTCCTTGAGTTCAATCCCACCAAGTGCAAAGTCATGAAGATTGGGGAAGGGCAAAGAAGACCGCAGACGGAGTACAGTCTAGGGGGTCAGAGACTCCAAACCTCACTCAAGGAAAAAGATCTTGGGGTGAGTATAACACCAGGCACATCTCCTGAAGCGCACATCAACCAAATAACTGCTGCAGCATATGGGCGCCTAGCAAACCTCAGAACAGCATTCCGACATCTTAATAAGGAATCATTCAGGACCCTGTACACCGTGTACGTTAGGCCCATATTGGAGTATGCGGCACCAGTTTGGAACCCACACCTAGCCAAGCACGTAAAGAAACTAGAGAAAGTGCAAAGGTTTGCAACAAGACTAGTCCCAGAGCTAAGAGGTATGTCCTACGAGGAGAGGTTAAGGGAAATCAACCTGACGACACTGGAGGACAGGAGAGATAGGGGGGACATGATAACGACATACAAAATACTGAGAGGAATTGACAAGGTGGACGAAGGCAGGATGTTCCAGAGATTGGACACAGTAACAAGGGGACACAGTTGGAAGTTGAAGACACAGATGAATCACAGGGATGTTAGGAAGTATTTCTTCAGCTAGAGTAGTCAGTAAGTGGAATAGTTTGGGAAGCGATGTAGTGGAGGCAGGATCCATACATAGCTTTAAGCAGAGGTATGATAAAGCTCACGGTTCAGGGAGAGTGACCTAGTAGCGACCAGTGAAGAGGCGGGGCCAGGAGCTCGGACTCTACCCCCGCAACCTCAACTAGGTGAGTACAACTAGGTGAGTACACACACACACACACACACACACACACACACACGCACACACACACACACACACACACACACACACACACACACACACACACACACACACACACACACACACACACACACACACACACACACATACATATATATATATATATATATATATATATATATATATATATATATATATATATATATATATATATATATATATATATATATATATATATATATATATATCAAAAAATCTGAATATTTTTTTTTTCAGAAGACCCATTATGCCAGGGAAAATTCAGTTGTCAGGAGCTCAGAAAAGAAAGGTTTCCCAAGAATCAAGGGAGAGAAATGCTGTGGTCTTGGCAAAGACAAAACGGCTTACAGAATTTTTCTCTGCTTCCGCAGTGGAAAACATAGAAGCTACTAATGAAGACCCAGTACCACTACCAGATGATGTTTCTTCTGAGTACCCACCAGTAATCCCAAGTACATCTGCAGAAAATAAAAAGAACATACCACATGAATAGAGTAAAGGTGATGAATCACCACAACCACATTCTACAGATACATCTGTAGACATAGTGAAGCTCCACCATGTGTTTCAGACCCAGCCATGTAGTTTCCTGTCAGAGAAAAAGCATGTGTCCTCTTGGTCAGCTGCCACTATATGTCAAAACAAAAATGATTTCGACTCGTACCCAGAATCTTGACGCTTATATCACTCAGGTCAGGGCAACCTGGACAGACATTGTCGTCACTTCAAGAATTCCATGTTTTACTCTATTCACTACTATGGTGAACAGCATTTGAGAAAGTGGTTCCTGTACAGCCTATCAATGGATGCTGTATAGTGGTTTTATTGTACTCTGATGTCCCGCGGATGTGACAGGTTTTCCAGCAAGGATGGTTTTAATGACTTGAAAAAAAAAGCAGAGGAAAAAATTGAAATTCATGAAAAAAATCAAGGTCACCGAAATTCTGTGCTGAAGGTTAATCTTCGATGTAATGACTCCTGTCATGTGGATAGTCAGTTGGAGAAACAAGTACATGAAAACAAGAAATACTAGTGTGAAGTATTGTGCCATGTTGTGGCAGTGACAGTCTTCTTGGCAGAGAGAGATCTGGCATTTAGGGGAAGTGAAGAAATCATAGGATCCAAGCATAATGGGAACTTTTCAGGAATTATGGAACTTATTGCACAATTTCATCCATTTCTGATGGGACACCTTGAAGAGTCTGGCAATCCTGGAAGTGGTAAGAAGTTATATTTATCACCAACAATCTACGAAGAAATTGTTCTGCTGATGGCTAAATATGTTAGGAATTTTATTGTGACAGCTTAAAACTTCAAAGTGTTTCTCAGTTTCAGTTGATTCAGCACCAGACCTGACTCATGCTGACCAACTATCAGTGATTGTGCGATATGTCGTTTCTGAAAAGCCGTTAGTTATTGTAAGGAAAATTTGGAGAAAGAAAAAAAATACGAAATTCTAATACACTTTCTCTGAGAGATACAGTAGGAAACCAGTCAACTGAAACCTGGTTTAGGGTTCCCATAGAGTTTATCACCACCACCTACCTTTTAGGGAAGGAGATTACTAGTTGTGTTTCAGTCATTGTACGATCTGAGAGACATACCTGTCTTTTATCCACCACAACGAAAGTGTCTTAATGTTGGTGAGGGCTCTTGATCCAAGGAATTAGGCTTATCCTCCCTTGTATTTAACATGATTACTTCCCATTACCCAGGAGCTGTACAATCCTTACGGGTTAAGTACTTCCTATAATAATAATAATAATAATAATAATAATAATAATAATAATAATAATAATAATAATAATAATAATAATAATGCATCACAATGCCAGCCACTTATACTTCAAGTTAAGCAAAAGACTTTACCTCAGAACACTCGAAAAACAGAAGAGCTGTAGCTCAAAGTCCTTAAGAGACCCAGGAGCATTATCTTGACAATTTAATGAAGCATAGCAGCTGTAGCTTAACACTATAACGACACCCAGGAGCTGTAGCTTAACACTAACGACACCCAGGAGCTGTAGCTAAACACCCTCAAGACCCAGGAGCTGTAGCGTAACACAATAACGACACCCAGGTGCTGTAGCTTAACACTATAAAGAAACCCAAGAACTGTAGCTTAACACTATAAAGAAACCCAAGAACTGTAGCTTAACACTATAAAGAAACCCAAGAACTATAGCTTAACACTATAAAGAAACCCAAGAACTGTAGCTTAACACTATAAAGAGACCCAAGAACTGTAGCTTAACACTATAAAGAGACCCAGGAACTGTAGCTTAACACTATAAAGAGACCCAAGAACTGTAGCTTAACACTATCAAGAGACCCAAGAACTGTAGCTTAACACTATAAAGAGACCCAAGAACTGTAGCTTAACACTATAAAGAAACCCAAGAACTGTAGCTTAACACTATAAAGAGACCCAGGAACTGTAGCTTAACACTATAAAGAAACCCAAGAACTGTAGCTTAACACTATAAAGAGACCCAAGAACTGTAGCTTAACACTATAAAGAAACCCAAGAACTGTAGCTTAACACTATAAAGAGACCCAAGAACTGTAGCTTAACACTATAAAGAAACCCAAGAACTGTAGCTTAACACTATAAAGAGACCCAGGAACTGTAGCTTAACACTATAAAGAAACCCAAGAACTGTAGCTTAACACTATAAAGAAACCCAAGAACTGTAGCTTAACACTATAAAGAGACCCAAGAACTGTAGCTTAACACTATAAAGAGACCCAAGAACTGTAGCTTAACACTATAAAGAGACCCAAGAACTGTAGCTTAACACTATAAAGAGACCCAAGAACTGTAGCTTAACACTATAAAGAGACCCAAGAACTGTAGCTTAACACTATAAAGAGACCCAGGAACTGTAGCTTAACACTATAAAGAGACCCAAGAACTGTAGCTTAACACTATCAAGAGACCCAAGAACTGTAGCTTAACACTATAAAGAGACCCAAGAACTGTAGCTTAACACTATAAAGAGACCCAAGAACTGTAGCTTAACACTATAAAGAGACCCAAGAACTGTAGCTTAACACTATAAAGAGACCCAAGAACTGTAGCTTAACACTATAAAGAGACCCAAGAACTGTAGCTTAACACTATAAAGAGACCCAAGAACTGTAGCTTAACACTATAAAGAGACCCAGGAACTGTAGCTTAACACTATAAAGAGACCCAAGAACTGTAGCTTAACACTATAAAGAGACCCAGGAACTGTAGCTTAACACTATAAAGAGACCCAAGAACTGTAGCTTAACACTATCAAGAAACCCAAGAACTGTAGCTTAACACTATAAAGAGACCCAAGAACTGTAGCTTAACACTATAAAGAGACCCAAGAACTGTAGCTTAACACTATAAAGAGACCCAAGAACTGTAGCTTAACACTATAAAGAGACCCAAGAACTGTAGCTTAACACTATAAAGAGACCCAAGAACTGTAGCTTAACACTATAAAGAGACCCAAGAACTGTAGCTTAACACTATAAAGAGACCCAAGAACTGTAGCTTAACACTATAAAGAGACCCAGGAACTGTAGCTTAACACTATAAAGAGACCCAAGAACTGTAGCTTAACACTATAAAGAGACCCAGGAACTGTAGATCAATGTCCTCGAAAGTCACAGTTAATCATTGTAAAATTGACATAAATCAGACAAAAGTAGGAGTCGAATTTCCCAAAGAATTTTACTGTTTTTTCTTACTAGGCCATTACGGAGGGTTGGAGATAGTGTCTCTTACCAAAACTGGCCAGATAAAATCCAGCCCATTTGTTAGGTCAGATGTACCCACCTTGAATGTATAAAAACCAATAACAAGCTTCTCCATGCTGGTAAGAGGCTCAGGAATAAAAGAATTAGATCCTTCCCATCAGTATGTTTCGCACATTTTATGAATATAGTAATAATAATGATAACAGTACTAAAAGTAACAATAATAAGAATACTAGTACAATAATAATATTGGACATTACGTGCAGTTTTCCCTGGACAGAAATCCGTCAATATTTTGCTATTTGTTACGTGGGAAAAAATTATTTCCTGTAGAAATTGTTACTGTAGATGATAATAGACAAAATAAGAATATCATTTATTATTTAAATTACTTTTTATTAAGTGGTTTGTGCAAAGGTGTCTGTTATGTTTCTTAAATATAAGATCAAATTTTAAAACCTAACCCAACTAAACCAAGACCAGTATAATATATATATATATATATATATATATATATATATATATATATATATATATATATATATATATATATATATATATATATATATATATATATATATATATATATATATATATATATATAACATCGTGCCTAATAGGCAAAACTGGTCAATTAGCAAGAACTCATTTAAAATTAAATACTTTCTAAAAATTTTCTCTTATACGTTTAAAGATGTATTTTTTCATTAATGTTAATGTAAAAGTTTATAATTTTGCACCAAAAGAATCTTAGAAAACTTACCTAACCTTATTATAACAAGCGCAATTTATTTTAGCCTAATCCAACTAAATATATTTTAGATACGCTTAAAATAATTTAATACTAAACAAACACAATGAAATATATTTTTTTCGTTAGGTTCAGAATGAGTTCTGCGAAATTACTGCATACACAAATTCTCGCTTGTCTGATATGGCAAGATGAGCGTTGCTATTTAAGCCAAGATTGCAAGTTTTACATATCCGGCACGACATATATATATATATATATATATATATATATATATATATATCTATATATATATATATATATATATATATATATATATATATATATATATATATATGTCGTGCCGAATAGGCAGAACTTGCGATCTTGGCTTAAATAGCAACGCTCATCTTGCCATATAGGACAAGTGAAAATTTGTGTATGCCATAATTTCGCCAAAATCATTCTGAACCTAATGAAAAAAAATATATTTCACTGTGTTTGTTTAGTATTAAATTATTGTAAACAAATCTAAAATATATTTAGTTGGGTTAGGCTAAAATAAATTGTTCTTGTTACAATAAGGTTAGGTAAGTTTTCTAAGATTCGTTTGGTGCAAAATTTAATATTTTTACATTAACATTAATGAAAAAAATATATCTTTAAACGTATAAGAGAAAATTCTAGAAAGGAGTTAATTTTAAATGAGTTGCTGCTAATTGACCAGTTTTACATATTCGGCACGACATATATATATATATATATATATATATATATATATATATATATATATATATATATATATATATATATATATATATATATATGCAAAACAACCACTCTGAAAGAAGAGAGAAATTCCAAGCGCTTTCGTGACTACTCACTGTGATCTTATTGCATATATATATATATATATATATATATATATATATATATATATATATATATATATATATATATATATATATATATATATATATGCACACACACACGAGTTAATAAGTAAAACAGAATATACTACTTCATACAGACATGAGTATCATAGATAACTGCGATTCACACAATAAAACGCAATTAGGAGAGTAATCTTATGATGATGTTTCGGTCCGTTTTGGACCATTATGAAGTCACAATTAAAACGTCGTCATAAGGTTCGGCTTCTAGGTACTGGTTTTAGATGAATTGTTCTAGCCAAGGTATTGTGACTTATTCTTTATAAATGCGATATTCGACTTAGTGACTTGTTACACTGGCGGACCTGTTTTCAGAAAAGCTCATCATGAATTGACGATAATCACATCGAAGAAACCTACTAATGCCAGTTTTTAAATGATGGACGGAAAAGCCAGTGGAAGGCCTCGGTCAGATGACCAAAAGCTCCAATGGCGGGTCATCATATGATTAAGACCCGCGTCAAGGAAACACTTGTCCTGATTCCTGACGAATCTTACCGAATTCAAAGTTTATTCTCTATAAGGATTACAATGCTGAGTTTACAGAATTTGGTTATTGTGTGGTTTACAGGTAGTAAAATAATGATTACAAAGTGTACCACTAGAACACCTAGCATGGCTAGGCATTTCGGGCAGACTTAGTTTAAATCTTAATTTCTAGAGAGATCATAAAAAAGATGTTAATACAAGAAAGTTGTGTTATGCTGTTGTTACGTATATGACTTAGGTCTGGTGAGTCAGCTTGGGTTTACACTTTGAATTGTACGTATGTTGGAACCCTATTTATGCACTTAAGTTAAATAATTAAGAATGTCAGATGCTTTTTACTGAGATGTTTTGTCCAACAGGGACTGTCAATTAGAATGATTGATAGGCCCTGTTGGCAAAACGCTGATGGACGAAAAGATTTCTCAATAAATGCCGTAAACTGCACACTGTATTTTATTAGCATATTTGTCGGTATATTATACAACTGATACACAAAGTGAACGAGTGTATAAACATAAGATTTATGTATATACATTGTGCTGACATTTAAGTGTATACCATCCTGTAGTTAGCTCAGTATACATTACGTATAACTGGGTTGTTAGTGTAATGATATCAAGTGCTGGCTGATTAAGGGAAGATAATAAGAATATCCTCAAGTACCCCGGAGTGGACGAGGGCTAAAGTGGAGCAAGGTTTCCAACCTGGGCGGTGGCGGCCTCTAGTGGGAGGCTTCAGAATGCAGAGGGGACGATAGATTCTAAATGGGTGGTAGGCGGTGCTCAGAAGCATATCACCACTGAAAATTTATTGCACATTCTAAAAGTATGAACATTTATTCCAATACAGGTAAGCGGATATGATAATGGTATACAGTACCAACACGTATCATTATTGACTTAAGAAATCGTAATGACACGATTGCAAATAAACCATACCCCGACGGGCTGGAGTTTTGAGACTCTATGACCGCGGGTTCAATCCCGGCCGGGGGTATGGTTTTTTTGACGTATCATTATTCCAAAACGTTTCGCCTACACGGTAGGTTTCTACAGTCGAGTACAGAGGAAGCAGCTTCTGCTGCCCTCTGTACTTGACTGCAGAAGCCTACTGTGTAGGCGATACGTTTCGGAATAATAATAAGAACATAAGAACACAAGAATGTAGGAACGCGGGAAGAACTAAAAGCCATAAATGAAATCGAAAGAAACCCAAAGTATTTCTTCTCCTATGCCAAATCAAAGTCGAGAACAACGTTCAGTATTGGGCCCCTACTTAAACAAGATGGGTTCTACACAGATGACAGCAAGGAAATGAGTGAGCTACTCAAGTCCCAATATGACTCAGTTTTTAGCAAGCCGCTAACCAGACTGAGAGTCGAAGATCAAAATGAATTTTTTATGAGAGAGCCACAAAATTTGATTAACACAAGCCTATCCGATGTTATCCTCACGCCAAATGACTTCGAACAGGCGATAAATGACATGCCCATGCACTCTGCCCCAGGGCCAGACTCATGGAACTCCGTGTTCATCAAGAACTGCAAGAAGCCCCTATCACGAGCCTTTTCCATCCTATGGAGAGGGAGCATGGACACGGGGGTCGTCCCACAGTTACTAAAAACAACAGACATAGCCCCACTCCACAAAGGGGGCAGTAAAGCAACAGCAAAGAACTACAGACCAATAGCACTAACATCCCATATCATAAAAATCTTTGAAAGGGTCCTAAGAAGCAAGATCACCACCCATCTAGAAACCCATCAGTTACACAACCCAGGGCTACATGGGTTTAGAACAGGTCGCTCCTGTCTGTCTCAACTATTGGATCACTACGACAAGGTCCTAAATGCACTAGAAGACAAAAAGAATGCATATGTAATATATACAGACTTTGCAAAAGCCTTCGACAAGTGTGACCATGGCGTAATAGCGCACAAAATGCGTGCTAAAGGAATAACAGGAAAAGTCGGTCAATGGATCTATAATTTCCTCACTAACAGAACACAGAGAGTAGTCGTCAACAGAGTAAAGTCCGAGGCAGCTACGGTGAAAAGCTCTGTTCCACAAGGCACAGTACTCGCTCCCATCTTGTTCCTCATCCTCATATCCGACTTAGACAAGGATGTCAGCCACAGCACCGTGTCTTCCATTGCAGACACTGCAAGGCTCCAGGCGGACATCAACCAAATCTTTCAGTGGGCTGCAGAAAACAATATGAAGTTCAACGATGAGAAATTTCAATTACTCAGATATGGTAAACATGAGGAAATTAAATCTTCATCAGAGTACAAAACAAATTCTGGCCACAAAATAGAGCTAAACACCAACGTCAAAGACCTGGGAGTGATCATGTCGGAGGATCTCACCTTCAAGGACAATAACATTGTATCAATCGCATCTGCTAGAAAAATGACAGGATGGATAATGAGAACCTTCAAAACTAGGGAGGCCAAGCCCATGATGACACTCTTCAGGTCACTTGTTCTATCTAGGCTGGAATATTGCTGCACACTAACAGCATCTTTCAAGGCAGGTGAAATTGCTGACCTAGAAAATGTACAGAGAACTTTCACGGCACGCATAACGGAGATAAAACACCTCAATTACTGGGAGCGCTTGAGGTTCCTAAACCTGTATTCCCTGGAACGCAGGAGGGAGAGATACATGATTATATACACCTGGAAAATCCTAGAGGGACTAGTACCGAACTTGCACACGAAAATCACTCACTACGAAAGCAAAAGACTTGGCAGACGATGCACCATCCCCCCAATGAAAAGCAGGGGTGTCACTAGCACGTTAAGAGACCATACAATAAGTGTCAGGGGCCCGAGACTGTTCAACTGCCTCCCAGCACACATAAGGGGGATTACCAACAGACCCCTGGCAGTCTTCAAGCTGGCACTGGACAAGCACCTAAAGTCAGTTCCTGATCAGCCGGGCTGTGGCTCGTACGTTGGTTTGCGTGCAGCCAGAAGCAACAGCCTGGTTGATCAGGCTTTGATCCACCAGGAGGCCTGGTCACAGACCGGGCCGCGGGGGCGTTGACCCCCGGAACTCTCTCCAGGTAAACTCCAGGTAAACACTGCAGAAGGCGGTATAAACCTTGGTAATAAATACCGACAAGTTGGTTTAGAAAGACACGTAAGCAAACACTATAACATATTTATTAGAAAATGTTTCGGTCCTGGGACCTTGATCAAGGTCCCAGGACCGAAACGTTTTCTAATAAATATGTTATAGTGTTTGCTTATGTGTCTTTCTAAACCAACTGCAGAAGGCCTACTGGCCCATATGAGGCAGGTCCCCATCAAAACGATCTCTACCTAAAGCTACCCAAGATATAACTACCGTACCCCATGACACCAATCAAACCCAGCCCCTCCCACTCGCATATTTGTCCAGTTTCTTCTTAAAGCTACCCAAGTTCCTTGCCTCTATCACCCCACTGGGAAGACTGTTCCACGCATCTACAACTCTGTTAGAAAACCAGTACTTATCTATGTCCTTTCTAAATCTAAATTTATCCAACTTATATCCATTATTTCTGGTTCTTACCTGGTTCGACACCCTCAGTACTTTATTAATATCTCCCTTGTTTATGCCTGTCATCCACTTATACACTTCAATGATATCTCCCCTCATTCTACGCCTCTCCAGAGAGTGGAGATTCTCTGAACATGTCGGTTCTCTGAACCACTCATCTAGAAAGTCTATCTTCATACGGGAGGTTCCTTACACAGTAAATCATTTTAGTCATTCTTCTCTGTATGTTCTCTAATGAGTCTATATCCATCCTGTAGTAAGGGGACCAAAACTGAGCAGCATAATCTAAATGAGGCCTCACTAGTGATGTATAGAGCTGTAAAATAACTTTTGGACTTCTGTTTCTTATACTTCTTGAGATAAATCCAAGTAATCTGTTGGCCTTGTTGCGCACACTAAGGCACTGCTGTCTTGGCTTTAGATTTCTGTTAGGCAACTTTATTCCGAAACGTTTCGCCTACACAGTAGGCTTCTTCAGTCGAATACAGAAAGTAGGCAGGAACAGTAGAGATGTGAAGACGATGTAATCAGTCCATCACCCTTGAAGTCGTAGAATTTGAGGTTGTCAGTCCCTCAGCCTGGAGAGTTCAGTTCCATAGTCAGTTCCTGACTATGGAACTGAACTCTCCAGGCTGAGGGACTGACAACCTCAAATTCTACGACTTCAAGGGTGATGGACTGATTACATCGTCTTCACATCTCTACTGTTCCTGCCTACTTTCTGTATTCGACTGAAGAAGCCTACTGTGTAGGCGAAACGTTTCGGAATAAAGTTGCCTAACTGTTGCCTTTGTGTCTTACCTACCAACCTGTCGGTATTTTATACCATTTTGATGTTCAGATTTCTGCTTACCATGACTCCCAAGTCTTTTTCACATTCTGTATGATCAAGCTCTACTTCACCTAGATTATAGTTTCGAGGGTTATTTTCATTACCAAGGGCAAGTACCTTACACTTATCCACATTGAACTTCATCTGCCATTTTTCAGACCAAGACATTAATGTGTCCAAATCGTCCTGGAGTTCATTGATATCCTCGTCAGAGTGAATTATACGGCCTATCTTTGTATCATCAGCAAACTTACTCATGTCACTAGTAATCCCTTCATCAAGGTCATTAATGTAAATTATGAACAAGAGAGGGCCTAAAACTGATCCTTGTGGAACGCCACTAGTGACTAATCCCCATTCAGATTTCACTCCATTAATGGTAACTCTGCTTTCTATTGGTAAGCCATGCCTCAATCCATGCTAGAAATTTACCTCCTATACCATGAGCTGCCACTTTTCTTAAGAGTCTCTTGTGAGGTACTCTGTCGAAGGCTTTACTAAAATCCAAATAACCAATATCATATTCCTTATCACTATCAACTGCCTCAAATGTTCTATTGAAGAACGTCAGTAAGTTTGTCAGGCAGGAACGACCTCTCGTGAATCCATGCTGAGATTCATTTATCAAGTTATGCTCTTCAAGGTGACTTCTGATAATGTCAGCTATAATTGATTCTAATAACTTGCCCACTATAGATGTCAGGCTAAATAATAATGCCTAATTGTTGCGCATGTTTCTTACTGATCAACAGGTAAGCTAAAAAAAAAATTGATAAATTAGACACATGTGCAACTCTTGGGTATCTTTATTGAGGAAACGTTTCGCCACACAGTGGCTTCATCAGTCCATACAAAGGAGAATCTTGAAGAACAGGAGGAGAATGAGGTAAACAGTCCCTCAACCTGTTCTTCAAGATTCTCCTGTGTATGGACTGATGAAGCCACTGTGTGGCGAAACGTTTCCTCAATAAAGATACCCAAGAGTTGCACATGTGTCTAATTTATCAACATGTCGGTTCTCTGAACCATTCATCTATAAAAAAAAATTAATAAAAATAATATCTTTATTTACTACAAGTACATGTACAAGGTATACAGACCACAGCTGACATCAGTGAGACATACTACTATATAGAAAGCACCTTGTTATGCTGAGCATTTCCCGCAAATTAGGTCAGTTTTGTTCACCCGTTATACTGATGGGTGAACATTATTTTTTAAATGTATTAAATCTATGAATAGTAATTATAGTAAACTCATAAGAAGTTGTTTTGTGCAAAATTCGTTTATAAAGTTAAATTTTTCAAAGGAAAGCATCAGTTCTCATTTTTTAATTATATGGTCGAGTGTTTCCATAGCAGAAGTTATTTAGGTAACACTGAACCGGACATTGGTATAAAGGTGAAGAGATTCAACAGTAGTATTAGCGTTTATTTCCCACACATTACTCTATTCTCTCCTGTTTCTGGAGGTGAGTGGTCAACTAACTTCCTGTCGGTCCACAGACTGGTTGACTGAACACTTATAACCCAAGCTGTGGTAACTGCAGCAGCCATCACACAATGACTGACCCAACACTCACTGATCTAACAAACTCACTCTCCCCTGGAAAGTGTGGTTCATTGTAGCAGTTATCAACACTTGGTTGAGTCAACAGCCACCCCTTCCTTTACCCTTCCCCCTTACCCTTCCCCCTTGTCCTTCCCTCCTTACCCCGTCACCTCCTGTCCTTCCCTCCCCCCTCCTTGAACTGCCCTACCTACAGCTGCAAACACGACAGAATTAATTCCTGGGTGAGTCACACTGGGATTTTGATGATGGGTACGAGTGAGTATGTATGTATGTATGTATGTATGTATGTATGTATGTATGTATGTGTTGGGAGGGGGAAGGAGGGGCCACGTGATTGATAAATCTCGTGTTGCGGTTGTAAGAGTATATGAGGGTACAAACATTTAATTACACTCCAGGATGGGTGAGCGGGCGTGTGAGCATATTCTGGAAAGGATGAGTGGACATGTGTGTATGTCTGAGTATACTTACGTGTGAGTTCACGGGCTTGGTGGTATGTGGGCGGGGCAACCTAACCTTCCCGGGAGGCACAGTGCCTCAGCTAAACTTTCCTTAGTGAATCATAACACAGTCCCGATGATTCAGGCTCCCTGTCTCCCGCCGCCTCTCTGCCGCCGACCACGGTGGAGCAAAGCAGGAGGTGAGGAGGAGAGCCAGGGTAGACAAACATGATAATGGTTCATTGAGGCTGTACCTAATCTGTTCATTACATAAGAACGTAAATAACAAAAACAGGCACAATACCGTGACTGGAACGATACACAAATAACAAATGTGCGGCTTATTTGTGTATAAGAACGTAAGAAGGAACACTGCAGCAGGCCTACTGGCCCATGCGAGACGGGTCAAATTCTCCCACCGGCTTGACCTAGTCAGGTCAGTCACATTCACTTAAGGGAGGAGCACGGCATCTGACCTAGTAGCACAAGCTAGTCAGGTCCAACTCAGACCCACCCACGCCCACTCATGTATTTATCCAACCAATTTTTAAAACTACACAACGTTTTAGCTTCTATTTACTACCTCAAATAGGGATTATAATAAACTTTCAGTGTACACACCTCTCGGTGCATATACGTGACGATACATGAAGGTTACTTAGATATTTCTCCCGATGACTGCAAGAGTTATGTCACTCTTGTGTTTCTACATTCCACTATTTTATCTCCAACTTTGTACACATGTGACATATTAACATATTTTTTGGTCTTCTCTACTTTTTTTTCTTTTTTTTTTTTGCGTCTTTTCTTTATAGGCATAGTGAGATCCTGTCCGTCTACGCCAGTGTTTCTACCATTATCAAACTAACATCTTGTCTAGAATTAACAATTTGACTATATTAATTACAGTATGAATCTAATATCTTTCTTGCATTGCCATTGCAACATCATATCTAACACCAATATAACATATATTGAGAGTAAGACACATGTGCAACATCTGGGTATCTTTATTGTAGACGTTTCGCCATCCAGTGGCTTTATCAATACAAATTCTAGGACATAACTTGAAGACAGTAGAACTATGTACAGAAGATGAGGTAATCAGTCCCTCAACCTAGGAGTAGGTGCGAACAGCACCATAGTCGTGGAGATTCTTTTTCAGAATCTCCACGACTATGGTGCTGTTCGCACCTACTCCTAGGTTGAGGGACTGATTACCTCATCTTCTGTACATAGTTCTACTGTCTTCAAGTTATGTCCTAGAATTTGTATTGATAAAGCCACTGGATGGCGAAACGTCTACAATAAAGATACCCAGATGTTGCACATGTGTCTTACTCTCATCTTGTCGGTATTATATACCATTCGTACATAACATATATTCTTCATTGTACTTTTGTTTTAATTTATTATTTTACTAGTCAGCAGCGGTCATTCCTGCTGACCGCGATCTTTATGTATATACCTCCACTTGTTTCTGCGAGGTGCGTTGATGTAGCATCGCTCGTGTGGCCAGAACATACAGGAGGACAATGATATAGCTGGTGATCATGTCTGAGGCTTGTAGATGAATGGTTCAGAGAACCGACATGTTGATAAATTAGACACATGTGCAACTCTTGGGTATGTTAGGTAAGACACATATGCAACAGTTAGGTATCTTTGTTGTGAAACGTTTCGCCTACACAGTAGGCTTCTTCAGTCAAGGTAAGACACATATGCAACAGTTAGACAACTTTATTCCGAAACGTTTCGCCTACACAGTAGGCTTCTTCAGTCGAATACAGAAAGTAGGCAGGAACAGTAGAGATGTGAAGACGATGTAATCAGTCCATCACCCTTAAAGTCGTAGAATTTGAGGTTGTCAGTCCCTCGGCCTGGAGAAGTTCAGTTCCATAGTCAGGAACTATCTGAAGATCAAGCGACAGTGCGGAGACTTAAATACTGTCGGAAGGAGAGGTGCAGGGTAGTAGTAGTAGTAGTAGTAGTAGTAGTGAGAGGCAACTGAGAGGTCATGTCCCTCTCAGATCCAACCCTTCTCACTTGAAAAGCTTGTTCAAGGTGTTTTCTGTACCAAGATGCCACGTGTTGCAGTGTCTGACAAGATGAACATCAAAAATGGTATACAATACCGACAGGTATTGTATACCATTTTTGATGTTCATCTTGTCAGACACTGCAACACGTGGCATCTTGGTACAGAAAACACCTTGAACAAGCTTTTCAAGTGAGAAGGGTTGGATCTGAGAGGGACATGACCTCTCAGTTGCCTCTCACTACTACTACTACTACTACTACTACTACCCTGCACCTCTCCTTCCGACAGTATTTAAGTCTCCGCACTGTCGCTTGATCTTCAGATAGTTCCTGACTATGGAACTGAACTTCTCCAGGCCGAGGGACTGACAACCTCAAATTCTACGACTTTAAGGGTGATGGACTGATTACATCGTCTTCACATCTCTACTGTTCCTGCCTACTTTCTGTATTCGACTGAAGAAGCCTACTGTGTAGGCGAAACGTTTCGGAATAAAGTTGTCTAACTGTTGCATATGTGTCTTACCTAACAACCTGTCGGTATTGTATACCATTTTTGATGTTCTTCTTCAGTCAAGTACAGAAAAGTTGATAGAAGCAGGAGATACTTGAAGACGATGTAATCAGTCCATCACCCTTAAAGTTTTGAGGTGGTCAGTCCCTCAGTCTGGAGAAGAGCATTGTTCCATAGTATGAAACAATATGGAGAAGAAGTGACAGGATGGAGCTTTTTTATAGCGCCAAGAGGTGAGACGTAGGCCACTAGGAGAGGTAAGAACTCAGATGTTGAGAAGGCAGGTCCCTCTCAAATCCAGCCTCTCTCACTGGTGGAAGTTGTCGAAGTTGATTGCAGGTCTGTACCAAGATACCCTTGTGTTGCAGTGTCTGACAGATTGAACATTAAAATGGTATAAAATACCGACAGGTTGTTAGGTAAGACACATATGCAACAGTTAGGTATCTTTGTTGTGAAACGTTTCGCCTCAACATCTGAGTTCTTACCTCTCCTAGTGGCCTACGTCTCACCTCTTGGCGCTATAAAAAAAGCTCCATCCTGTCACTTCTTCTCCATATTGTTTCATACTATGGAACAATGCTCTTCTCCAGACTGAGGGACTGACCACCTCAAAACTTTAAGGGTGATGGACTGATTACATCGTCTTCAAGTATCTCCTGCTTCTATCAACTTTTCTGTACTTGACTGAAGAAGCCTACTGTGTAGGCGAAACGTTTCACAACAAAGATACCTAACTGTTGCATATGTGTCTTACCTAACAACCTGTAGGTATTTTATACCATTTTAATGTTCAACTCTTGGGTATCTTTATTTAGGAAACGTTTCGCCACACAGTGGCTTCATCAGTCCATACAAAGGAGAATCTTGAAGAACAGGAGGAGAATGAGGTAATCAGTCCCTCAACCTTGAGTCGATGTGGTCAGTCCATCAATCTTGAATAGAATACGGCATACGTGCTGAGAAGGAGATTATAAACCGTTGGCAGGAGAGGTGCAGCAGTCATAGGTGGTGTAACATTTGTTCAATGTGGAAGTAGGTCGTGCCCAAGAATTAGGCAAGCGAAGAATTCCCAAGTATTAAGATCCCAAGAAGTTGCAGTGTCTGACAGGTTTGTAGATGAATGGTTCAGAGAACCGACATGTTGATAAATTAGACACATGTGCAACTCTTGGGTATCTTTATTTAGGAAACGTTTCGCTACACAGTGGCTTCATCAGTCCATGCAAAGGAGAATCTTGAAGAACAGGAGGAGGGACTGATTACCTCATTCTCCTCCTGTTCTTCAAGATTCTCCTTTGTGTGGACTGATGAAGCCACTGTGTGGCGAAACGTTTCCTAAATAAAGATACCCAAGAGTTGAAGATTGAGACACTTATGCAGCATATGGGAATCTTTATTCAGGAAACGTTTCGCCACACAGTGGCTTCATCAGTCCAATACAAAGAGGAAGGCGTAAGGAGAGGAGGAGAATGAGGTAATCAGTCCCTCAACCTGGAGTCGATGTGTTCAGTCCATCAATCTTGTAGAAGGTACATTCTACAAGATTGATGGACTGAACACATCGACTCCAGGCTGAGGGACTAATTACCTCATACTCCTCCTCTCCTTACGCCTTCCTCTTTGTATTGGACTGATGAAGCCACTGTGTGGCGAAACGTTTCCTGAATAAAGATTTCCATATGCTGCATAAGTGTCTCAATCTTCAACTTGTCGGTTTTTCAAACCATTCATCACATACCCAAGAGTTGCACATGTGTCTAATTTATCAACATGTCTGAGGCTCACTGGTGTGCCCGGCGCTAGGTAGAAGCATGGCTTGTAACCAGCCTACCTAGTGTTTGAAGGCATCGGGAGTTGAGTGGTCTAAGGCGTCACGTAGAGAGCTAACCATATTCATGGATAGCCTCCAAATATAATATATATATATATATATATATATATATATATATATATATATATATATATATATATATATATATATATATATATAACTTCCCTGGGCATCAGGGAATATGACACTGGACTTCAAGGGAATTTGACACTGAGCATCAGGGGAACATAGCACTGGGCATCAGGGAACATGACATTGGGCATTAGGAGAACATAACACTGGGCATCAGGGATCATGACACTGGGCATCAGGGGAACATAACACTGGGTATCAGGGAACATGACATTGGGCATCAAGGGAACATGACACTGGACATCAGGGGAACATGACACTGGACATCAAGGGAATATGGCACTGGGCATCAGAGAACATGACACTGGGCATCAGGGGAACATGACACTGGGCATCAGGGGAACATGACACTGGGCATCAGGGAATATGGCATTGAACACCAAGGAACCTGACACTGGGCATCAAGGAACATGATATTGAACATCAGGGAACATGACCTGGGCATCAGGGAACATGACATTGAACATCAAGGAACATGACGCTGAACATCAATGAACATGACACTGGTCATCAGGGAATATGACACTGAGCATCTATGAACATGACACTGGTCA
>NC_091295.1:9100535-9238035 GCF_038502225.1 Cherax quadricarinatus
TGTGTGTGTGTGTGTGTGTGTGTCTGTCTGTCTGTCTGTCTGTTTGTCTGTCTGTCTGTCTGTGTTATCTCTTAATGTACTCACGGCACCCCTGCTTTACCTCCACTTCCCCCAGTGAAAAGCAGGGGAGCCGTGAGTACACTCTATTAAAGCAATAAGTGTCAGGGGACCCAGATAATTCAACTGCCGCCCAGCATACATGAGAGGGATTACCAATAGACCCCTGATTGTCTTCAAGAGGGAGTTGTGATTCGTATGTTTCACTGTGTGCGGGTCTCACGATTGATCAGGCCCTGATCCACCGTAAGACCTGGTCATGGACCGGGCCGCTGGGGCGCTGACTCCCGGAACATCCTCCAAGTAGGGGGTCGAATCCTAGCCCCTGCACTTTCATTCACAGGCGTTGGTCGCTCTTTTCAGCGTCTCTCTATCATATATTCTTTTGAACCTACATTATGAGTTGACCCTCCATTACATCTTTTCCTAATGAATTCCACTTAACACTTACACACTAGATCAATTCGTTCTTTCTTTCCTTTGGTTCATATTAACTTCAGGATACCAGTTGTTTCTTCACTCGGCTCCCTCCCACTTCAAATAGCCTCTCCCTATCTGTATTATGTCTGTCTATGAGTACAAGTTGTGATCACGTCTCCTCTGATTCTTCGGTCTTCTAGTAACCCAATCTTCGAGTCTTGGGACCAGCCTTGCAGTGTACAAGATTTTCTTCATATTTTATTTTGTTTGATGTGATGAAAGCTCCATGCTGGCGCCGCATACTATAGTAAAGGTCCCACTTATACTGTATGCAGTGAGCTGAATGCTTCCTTGTCTAGATTCCCGAAAGCTGTTCTCATAGTTACCAGCTTTGCATATGCCGCCCAAGTTACTAAAATAGAAATTTTGTATATGTGTAATATTCAGTATTTGTAGCAATTTTATCCCATTCCGGCTATCAACTTCTCTTTTGTGGTTCCATTGCATCCTTTGTACAGTACAACTGTGCATGTAGTAAGCTCAGGTCTACCGCGGTTTTAGGTTTTAACACCACCATGGCTACCATGTGCAGGTGATCGTAGCCAGGACGGCGGGGTGGTACTTAGCACTCTCAAGGACATCCCTCTTCCCCCGCAGTGTCACGCTCACCGCAACATAAACACTTAAAATCACCAAAGTACCAGAGTTAAACGTTACGGCAGTGAGCTCCTCTGCTAGGCAGTGAGCTCCTCTGTTAGGCAGTGAGCTTCTCTGCTAGGCAGTGAGCTCCTCTGTTAGGCAGTGAGCTTCTCTGCTAGGCAGTGAACTTATCTACTAGGCAGTGAGCTCCTCTGCTAGGCAGTGAGCTCCTCTGCTAAGCAGTGAGCTCCTCTGCTAGGCAGTGAGCTCCTCTGCTAGGCAGTGAACTTATCTACTAGGCAGTGAGCTCCTCTGCTAGGCAGTGAGCTCCTCTGCTAGGCAGTGAACTTATCTACTAGGCAGTGAGCTCCTCTGCTAGGCAGTGAGCTCCTCTGCTAGGCAGTGAGCTCCTCTGCTAGGCAGTGAGCTCCTCTGCTAGGCAGTGAGCTCCTCTGCTAGGCAGTGAGCTCCTCTGCTAGGCAGTGAACTCCTCTGCTAGGCAGTGAGCTCCTCTGCTAGGCAGTGAGCTCCTCTGCTAGGCAGTGAACTTATCTACTAGGCAGTGAGCTCCTCTGCTAGGCAGTGAGCTCCTCTGCTAGGCAGTGAACTTATCTACTAGGCAGTGAGCTCCTCTGCTAGGCAGTGAGCTCCTCTGCTAGGCAGTGAGCTCCTCTGCTAGGCAGTGAGCTCCTCTGCTAGGCAGTGAACTTATCTACTAGGCAGTGAGCTCCTCTGCTAGGCAGTGAGCTCCTCTGCTAGGCAGTGAACTTATCTACTAGGCAGTGAGCTCCTCTGCTAGGCAGTGAGCTCCTCTGCTAGGCAGTGAACTTATCTACTAGGCAGTGAGCTCCTCTGCTAGGCAGTGAGCTCCTCTGTTAGGCAGTGAACTTATCTACTAGGCAGTGAGCTCCTCTGCTAGGCAGTGAGCTCCTCTGCTAGGCAGTGAACTTATCTACTAGGCAGTGAGCTCCTCTGCTAGGCAGTGAGCTCCTCTGCTAGGCAGTGAGCTCCTCTGCTAGGCAGTGAACTTATCTACTAGGCAGTGAGCTCCTCTGCTAGGCAGTGAGCTCCTCTGCTAGGCAGTGAACTTATCTACTAGGCAGTGAGCTCCTCTGCTAGGCAGTGAGCTCCTCTGCTAGGCAGTGAACTTATCTACTAGGCAGTGAGCTCCTCTGCTAGGCAGTGAGCTCCTCTGCTAGGCAGTGAGCTCCTCTGCTAGGCAGTGAACTTATCTACTAGGCAGTGAGCTCCTCTGCTAGGCAGTGAGCTCCTCTGCTAGGCAGTGAACTTATCTACTAGGCAGTGAGCTCCTCTGCTAGGCAGTGAGCTCCTCTGCTAGGCAGTGAACTTATCTACTAGGCAGTGAGCTCCTCTGCTAGGCAGTGAGCTCCTCTGCTAGGCAGTGAGCTCCTCTGCTAGGCAGTGAACTTATCTACTAGGCAGTGAGCTCCTCTGCTAGGCAGTGAGCTCCTCTGCTAGGCAGTGAACTTATCTACTAGGCAGTGAGCTCCTCTGCTAGGCAGTGAGCTCCTCTGCTAGGCAGTGAACTTATCTACTAGGCAGTGAGCTCCTCTGCTAGGCAGTGAGCTCCTCTGCTAGGCAGTGAGCTCCTCTGCTAGGCAGTGAACTTATCTACTAGGCAGTGAGCTCCTCTGCTAGGCAGTGAGCTCTTCTGCTAGGCAGTGAACTTATCTACTAGGCAGTGAGCTCCTCTGCTAGGCAGTGAGCTCCTCTGCTAGGCAGTGAGCTCCTCTGCTAGGCAGTGAACTTATCTACTAGGCAGTGAGCTCCTCTGCTAGGCAGTGAGCTCCTCTGCTAGGCAGTGAGCTCCTCTGCTAGGCAGTGAGCTCCTCTGCTAGGCAGTGAGCTCCTCTGCTAGGCAGTGAGCTCCTCTGCTAGGCAGTGAGCTCCTCTGCTAGGCAGTGAACTTATCTACTAGGCAGTGAGCTCCTCTGCTAGGCAGTGAGCTCCTCTGCTAGGCAGTGAGCTCCTCTGCTAGGCAGTGAGCTCCTCTGCTAGGCAGTGAGCTCCTCTGCTAGGCAGTGAGCTCCTCTGCTAGGCAGTGAGCTCCTCTGCTAGGCAGTGAGCTCCTCTGCTAGGCAGTGAGCTCCTCTGCTAGGCAGTGAGCTCCTCTGCTAGGCAGTGAGCTCCTCTGCTAGGCAGTGAGCTCCTCTGCTAGGCAGTGAGCTCCTCTGCTAGGCAGTGAGCTCCTCTGCTAGGCAGTGAGCTCCTCTGCTAGGCAGTGAGCTCCTCTGCTAGGCATTAACTACCTGATTCGCTATGCTCATAAAATCGATGAAAAAATAAAATTGTTCATCAGAGTTATTGAAATATTTATGTCAGCCACAGCTGCCGTTCCGAAGTTGCCTTATAACTGACCCCGCCAAATTTCTCTTTATTTACTATATTTCCAGCATATAAGGCGCGTTTTTCCCAACAGAAACTCTAGGAAAATCACCCTCCATTTATATGCTAAAAGTCAGGGTCAAGGGTAGGCTTTGGGTGAGGCTTTAACAGTTGTTTACTAACGTTACGTTACAACTGCTCGCTTTATATGCCAGAAAATACGGTAATCTAAATTAACAAAGAATTATATTTTCTGATACGAATATAATTATGAAAGTTTTTCGTAATCATTTTTTAATTATACGTTGTATTTAGAGGGAAATAAGGGATAAATTTGAATAAAAAATATTTAAAACAAATGAATCTTGTTCAATGTTAGAATTCTGTGATCTTGATTTAAAGAATTAGAGTTAACTCTCACTTTCATCGGATCAAATCTGATGACCTTTTGTTCAAGTCACGGTATTATGCCCTTTTGATTTTTCTGATGACCTATTTTCCAGGCGTTGTGTAACCCCTACGGATTTAGCAATTCCTAATAAATATAACAATAATAATAATCTTAAACGCTTCACCCACAGCATGAAAGGTTGATATAAATAATTATAATTAATATTATAGTCAGGTTTAAGCGGTAAAACCACAAATCACAGATTGTCTGGGGAATAAAAGGTAATTAGTTTAGATGCATAGAAAGGGAAGACAACTTCAGTTTCTTGGATCAAGAACCCTCCAGCAGCAAGAAGGCGGCGCCCTTGAGTGTGTCTAAGAGACGTATTAAGTGGTAAGTACAATCTTGGTTCCTCACTCACTGCGATATAAATATTATATTAACATTGGATGTTTTGTTTTGGTAAGACTTAAAATGGTTTACTTCCACTAGTGTTATGTTTATATAACATTTATTCTGACTTTAAGACGCCATGTTATAGTTGTTAGTGTGAGAGATGAGAGTTGTGTGGCGCAGATGTTACGTTTACCTGGAGGTTATTCCGGGGATCAACGCCCCCGCGGCCCGGTCCATGACCAGGCCTCCTGATGGATCAGGGCCTGATCAACTAGGCTGTTACTGCTGGCCGCACGCAGTCCAACGTACGAGCCACAGCCCGGCTGATCCGGCACTGACTTTAGGTATTAGGTAAGTGACGCCTGACGCTCAGGATGATGCCTGACTTAAGAAAAAATGCAGAGATTTGCAACAAAACTAGTTCCAGAGTTAAGAGACATGACCTGTGACTTGATAAAGACGAAACTCGTTAATCCACAACGTAGTACGTCACTTTAAGACACGACGTAACTTATATCATAACTCCTCACTTCACGTAAACGTCACTCTAACTTAACGCATTAATTTTCGAAGTTATGCAAAGTAAAACGCTTTAAATAAACTTAAATTGAAAACATGCTCGTCCTGGTGTTGATGTGTGGAGAGAGTGGTTGGTCTGGGTGGGCGTGGTTGTGGAGAGTGGTTGGTCTGGGTGGGCGTGGTTGTGGAGAGTGGTTGGTCTGGGTGGGTGTGGTTGTGGAGAGAGTGGTTGGTCTGGGTGGGCGTGGTTGTGGAGAGTGGTTGGTCTGGGTGGGCGTGGTTGTGGAGAGAGTGGTTGGTCTGGGTGGGCGTGGTTGTGGAGAGTGGTTGGTCTGGGTGGGCGTGGTTGTGGAGAGTGGTTGGTCTGGGTGGGTGTGGTTGTGGAGAGAGTGGTTGGTCTGGGTGGGCGTGGTTGTGGAGAGTGGTTGGTCTGGGTGGGCGTGGTTGTGGAGAGTGGTTGGTCTGGGTGGGTGTGGTTGTGGAGAGTGGTTGGTCTGGGTGGGCGTGGTTGTGGAGAGTGGTTGGTCTGGGTGGGCGTGGTTGTGGAGATAGTGGTTGGTCTGGGTGGGCGTGGTTGTGGAGAGTGGTTGGTCTGGGTGGGCGTGGTTGTGGAGAGTGGTTGGTCTGGGTGGGCGTGGTTGTGGAGAGTGGTTGGTCTGGGTGGGCGTGGTTGTGGAGATAGTGGTTGGTCTGGGTGGGCGTGGTTGTGGAGAGTGGTTGGTCTGGGTGGGCGTGGTTGTGGAGATAGTGGTTGGTCTGGGTGGGCGTGGTTGTGGAGAGTGGTTGGTCTGGGTGGGCGTGGTTGTGGAGAGAGTGGTTGGTCTGGGTGGGCGTGGTTGTGGAGAGTGGTTGGTCTGGGTGGGCGTGGTTGGTCTAGGTGGGCGTGGTTGTGGAGAGTGGTTGGTCTGGGTGGGCGTGGTTGTGGAGAGAGTGGTTGGTCTGGGTGGGCGTGGTTGTGGAGAGAGTGGTTGGTCTGGGTGGGCGTGGTTGTGGAGAGAGTGGTTGGTCTGGGTGGGCGTGGTTGAGCGACGGGAAAAAACAATGGTGGGCAACAGAGGTGGGTTGTTATACACCCACCCGCCCCCGAAACCACCCCGTAAGTGGTACGTACGTGTCGAGGGTATGAACCCTCTACAAGTGTATCGTGACGCCTATGGTGCGAGAGGCGACTATAAAAGGTGTGGGAGATAGACAGGTACAGTGTGACCTGTTAGGCAACTTTATTCCGAAACGTTTCCACTACACAGTAGGCTTCTTCAGTTGAGTACAGAGAGTAGGCAGGAGCAGTAGAGATGTGAAGACAATGTAATCAGTCCATCACCCTTGGACTATGGAACAGAACTCTTCTCCAGGCTGAGGGACTGACAACCTCAAATCTACGACTTCAAGGGTGTTGGACTGATTACCTCGTCTTCACATCTCTACTGCCCCTGCCTACTTTCTGTACTCGACTGAAGAAGCCTACTGTGTAGGCGAAACGTTTCGGAATAAAGTTGCCTAACTGTTGCCTACCAGCCTGTCGGTATTGTATACCATTTTGATATTCACAGTGTGACCTGTTGCTCACATGTCAGTCTGCTCATAACTGGAAGATTTAGGGTTAGATTCCTGGGCAGGGCGAGACGTATAGGCGAGTCTCCTTACACCGGGCTTCCCTGTACACTTACACACTGCAGTAGTTATGTGAGTGTGGGTGACTTCCCGGGGCAAGAGTTCTAGATGAGCAAACGAATCATAATAGTTCTAGGTCAAAGAGTAAGCAGACTGAGGCGGGATTACAGTTCTTGTAAAATCAGCTGAGGTAGAAAATGAACAGCAAATAATATTTAATATTAACCCTGACTGTCTCTTATTTTCCAGGGCGTCTTTGAGCCCTATGGGTTTAGTATTTCCCCGTTGACCCCTTTAAGAGTGTTAGTAACCAGTCCTACCACCGGTTACTTACACCTAAAGATTCTTGATCTCAAGCCGTAATAATCCTGGGTTTCTTGAAGGTACTTTTCTTCAGCTTCTGGACCTCTTGGGAGTTAATTGTAGCTTTTAGGACGTTTGAGGGACTTGAGGTACAGCTACTAGAGGTTTTGTGTGCGTTGAAGTACGGGAAGCTGGTGCTATGAAATCTGGGAGATACATCTCACGGATCTTTCAGCGACAAACAAAAACAGCTTGTGATATGATAACCTACCATAGCATCTCTTGATGTGATATTAAGGCAGAATCTAAAATTTATAAAGGTTTTCCGGGTAACTCATTGAAAGGTCGCCGACAAATGACCAAAAGCTTCACGAAGATGGTCATCGTTTGACTGAAACGCGTCAAGAGAGAAACTTATTTCATCTAACAAACAAAATACCACCAAGGGTGATCATGCAGGATTTGTACATCAGTTATATTTAAAGTGCTTTATATTTGCTCCTGTCATTAGTTTTATTTCGAAGTCCTAGTGCTTTGACTATACAGCTGGTGGGAGGCAGCTGGTGTGGCCTCCCCACACAGTGCAGGACGGCTGTAACCTCTCTCGGGATTAACAAGACTCGACGAACACATCTCACGCCCTCGTCAGAAAGCACCCATTCACACCTATGATTTATATCACAGTAAACATCAGCTCTGGTAGATGGGGCCACAATGCAGGCGCCGTATAATGTGGCTTTAAGCGTCAGGGAGGGAGGTGGGTAGCAAGAGAATCGACCCCAGTGAATGGCCAAGTGCTGTACTCTGGGTGGGGAGCGGACGGACTCCTCCCCTTTATCATCGCCACTATAAAATTCCCTGCCTGACATTTCCCGTCAATATCCACGTATAAGGGCGTTGGTCGTGGCGAATTATCCATGGATAAACAGTAAGCTTTTAGTAGTTGTCTCTCTCCAAGCACGGCAAAGTTTTCTTTTTCGGTATTGAGCAGGCGCTGTATGACTTACCAATGAATATAATAATTTCGGTGTTGGGTGGCAGTGGCAGTATGCTCACTCAGAGACGAACGACTAGACAATGACCGGTTTCGGGCAGTCTTGCAAAAGGTGCCGGAGTTCGTGTATCTTGTCAAGTAACACCGGATTGTGGGCGGCATAACGAGGGACGCCAGGAGTTGCTCGTACCCAGTACCACTCTTGCCACAACCCGCCTTTTAATTAAAAAGAAGTCATTTTTTTACATATTACTTGAAGTTTCTCGATTAGGATAGGTTAAGTTTCATTAGGCTAGATTGCCGTCTATTAACACAAATAAAGCAATTATAAGACAACACCAATAAATGCAGTAACCTCCCTTGTAGGGTGTGATCTTGAGATAGTCTGCCATGTAGGGTGACACATCTGACTTTCGTATCTTCGTATTTTGGTTATAATCACCTTTACCCCGGTGGACTTCTTTTCATATCCTCCTTATGTAATTCGTTCTCCTGAATTGTAAGACGCCTCACACACATTGCTTTCAGTAAATTTCTCGATTTACGTTATTTAGGCTAAGTTCGGTTACATTACATTGTCGTCTATTAATAAGAATTAATCATTTGTAACCAGTTGAAGTATTACAGAGGCAATACATTATAATGAAGTGTGACCAGAAAACTCAGACCCACTAAACGCACTTCACAATACTCTTCATGTCAAGTCTTGTGTCAGTCACCCACCCGACCGTCTTGGTGACATTAAAATAATGACTTTGATTAGAAGGATGGATTGCTATAATACACAGCCATATCACAGTTTCATTTAAATGTCACAGTCACACATCCGACTGTCTAAGCCGTTAATATTAACTGACTAGGAGGATGGGTTGTGCTCTCACAATTCATTGTTTACAATAGGTTCAACTTAATTTTTAGGTAGAGTTATCCTGATAATTTTCTACTCTCCCTATTCGAGTGTCTTGATTCTTGTTTTACCAACATTCAAGAGTGCAAGAGCAACGTATTATAATAATATTTTTATTTATATATAGAAAGCCCCTTGTTATGCTGAACATTTCGGGCAAATTAGGTCAGTGTGCCAGGATGCGACCCACACCAGTCCACTAACACCCATGTACCCATTTCACTGATGGGGAACATAGACAACAGGTGTAAAGAAACACGCCAATGCTTCTACTCTGGCTGGGAATCGAACCCAGACCTCTCGCCGTGTGAAGCGAGAACTTTAACCAACAGGCCACCAGAGACCCTGCTCACTAACGCTGCATGATTGTTTAGTGAAGTTTAAAACAACTACACGTGGGTCATTATGCCTGCATGTGACATATTTATGGATTGAATACCTCAGTCCCTAAAATAGAGGCTAAAGTAAACTATCAGTACAAATGTACTGAGAGACAAACACCACACAGTTTATGTATCCTATGAAGTCTCGGTGTATGTAATATACATCATATGTAGTACTGTTACTGATGCTGCTCTTGCAAACATTGACATTGCTTTAACTTACCTGAGGCAGTTACCTACTTTAATTCTAATGTACAGTTGTGTATCATCTAAGTCTCTGAAAACCCTTTTTATATGAATATAATGCTCAAATTAGGCACGTGATCGCAGAGTGAGGTATGATGAACAGTGGTATGTTTGGCCATTACTTGTATATAGTATAGTGTTAGATGTTGCCTGGATTGTTTTGTGTTTATATATTGTGTTACTGATGTTGTCCTTGTTCAAGTCATTTTTTAATTTTAAGTGAACAAGGGTTTGATGATGTGTATAGCAAAATGAATGTGGAATGTATTCATTGGTGGGGGGGGGGAGTGTAAGCAATAATGAGTAGGTTCCATTATATCTATGAACCCTTGTGTACTTGTGAAACAAGGTACGTAGAAGCAGTCTGTAGGTTGTGTTAAATTTGTTTTAATGTCCTTATGTATGTGCTTATTCAGTAGATTGTGTGAATGCTTTATTGATCATCACCAGTGTCAGTGTTACATATTGATATATATACCTATATATATTTGTACATGAAATTTTAAATAAAATATAAAAAAAAAACTTACCTGAGGACGATGTCACCAACGTGAGCAGCGTACACAACTTTGCAAGGTGCTTGATTAGGGAAGACAATGATGGCAGTTTAAGTGTCTCGTTATCAGTCATGTTCATAACAGTTCTTTGAGTATATATACCGCTGGTGATTATACAGTAGGATGTAAAGACTTGGCTGGTGTCTCCGCTACTGCTTATCCCAGGATGTTGTTGTTTATTGATGCTGGTGGTGAGGTAGTGAAGGTGTGGTTACATGACTGTCCAGCACCTACCCCTTGTTCATCCTCATTCTCCCCATTTCGTCTCACCTCCCAATTCCTTTCCTGTCCCTCCTTTCCATCCCCTCTCTCCCCCCCTCTTCCACATCCCTTTCTCCTCCTTCCTCATCCCCACCCCTCCTTACTCCATCCTTCCTGTTCTTCATCCTCTCCCTTCCTCCATCCATCCTTCTCCCCATCCCTTCCCGTCTTTCCTCCTCCCCTATGGAAATAAGTCACTTTCTCTGACCTTCTTGGGGGTTATCCTAAGTGACCTACACATATACTGCTATGTAACATTATTTATGTAACTGTATTTATGTGTACCTCTACCTCAATAAACTTACTTATGTTCGAATTCTTTCCCTCACCCTATTTCCTCAGCTCATCCTGAAGCAACCGTCACAACCTTCTGGGAAACTCAGCCATAAACACCTTGATACAACCACAGTGGTTTATATCTTTACTCTCCCCACTTCCCCCCCCCCTGCACTTCGCAGTTACCTCCTGCCTTTCTCCCCGCCTCACACCCCCTCCACCCATGACATCACCGCCCACGCTCTCAACGTATTTTTATCAGAACCAACGAGGAAATAGTCTTGATGAAGCAAGCAAATAAGTTTACAGTTTACCTCACTCAGGCTAATCAATATTTTGTACAAAGCTAAAATCCAAGTTAGTTACTCCTAGCATCTAACACTCCAGGAAGTTAATTGTACTGTAATTGTCTAATTTTAAATTAAATTTTCTTATTGATTCACCTATGAATAAATACAGCATTTAAGTATCCTAAGAAAAATTACATAAAAGATTTTAACTATCTGAAAAATCGTCTTTGACTTTTATAAATAATTATAATAGTTTGTAGATAAAAAAAATGTTCATAACTGACCATAATTTTTAAAAGGGTGGACCGGTAAGCCAGCGGAAGGCCTCGGTCAGATGACCAAAGCTCCAAAGGCGGGTGATCGACACCATGCCCAGCCCTTCTAGGGCAGGGTAAGTGCCTAAGCCAGAGCTTGCAGATCACAAGATTATCATTCCCATTAGTCCCCTTGGGGTGGGGATGGCAGACCAGAGAGGTCTAGCTTGTGGCTAGGCCTGGGGACAGTTGGTCCCAAAGATGAGAAGGTACTTGTGCCTCCTCCCATGGGAGACAGGTCTCAGACATTCCCAAGACAGGGAGCCAAGGCCCGGGCCGGGAGAATACCGGTGAATCTTTTATAATAAAAGGCGGGTCATTATCTAAGACCCGTGTCAGAAAACACTTGTCCTGTTTCCTGACAAACCTTACTTTGTTTCTTGACACACCTACCGAACCAATTTTCATTTATCTCAGTTCTAACGGTTATAATTATAACCATAACTTATAAAGAAATAAGCCAATTAACCAACGGAAGGCCTCGGTCAAATGACCAAAAACACCTCCAGCTGTGGGCCATTATAAGACTTGAGACCCGCGTCGGGAAACAGTTTCCTGACAAATCTCACCTAACATAACAGTGTTGTGATTCGACTTGGACCAGTTAGACTTTTGCTGTAACAAACACAAGTTTATTTCTTTCAGTGAATGTATGGATCCCTGGAGACTGTGCTCATTAATATTCTGAAATACTGGTAATCCTGCCATCACATGTGATATGTTTGATCCGTCTCACCGGTAAGCCAGGGGAAAAGCTTCAGTCTACATGACCACTGGCTGGGTCATGCAATAATACCACCAAAACTTAACATTTTTTCCCGTTCGGTGGAAAACTTACGCTTTAAGATGGAACCACTCGCTTCGCGCTGCCAGACGAACGACTCTCGGAATCAGTTACAGGTAACCTTGTTTCTTTATTTCGATATTGTCTCTTAATTATGCTTAATTATAGGTTAATATACGTTAACTTGACCTAAACTGAAAGAGAATAACATTTCACGGGGACGGGGGGGGGGCTACACTGGTCACATCCTTGGAAATTTTGGTCTGAGTATATTCTAGTCATACTAGTATATTCTGATTCTATACTCGTATATTTTCATTCCATATTGGTATATTTTCATTTCATACTGATATATTCTGGTTACATACCAGTATATTTAAGAGATAAAAAGTGGATATAACTATGACCGTTTGTAGATGAATGGTTCAGAGAACCGACATGTTGATAAATTAGACACATGTACAACTCTTGGGTATCTTTATTGAGGAAGATACCCAAGAGTTGTACATGTGTCTAATTTATCAACTATGACCGTAATTCTTAAAGGGGTGGACCGGTAAGCCAGCGGAAGGCCTCGGTCAGATGACCAAAAGCTCCAATGGTGGGTCATTATCTGACTAAAACCCACGTCAGGATACATTTTTCCTGTTTCCTGACGAATCTTACCTAACTCTTAGTATATTTAAGAGGTAACTTCGTCCTGGGCAAGTTAATGTGTGAAGTCATGGGTGTCATCAGTGCGTCAGACAGACAACTTGCAGCCTCCTCATTCGCTTTAGTTTTATTCTCTTCTCTTATTATCTCGCCACTTCCTTGGTCACCACTTTCGTTATATCACGATAGTTTAAGTCTTCCACGTCTCTGCCCCGGCCGGAGGTCTCTCCAGCAACATTTGCCAGTATTTACAAACTCTTTTTGCAATTGTGGGTCTTTTCTGCACAATGCAGACGATGAATTAGTTCGTTATAAGTACATAATGGAAGAACACTGCAGAAGGCCTACTGGCCCATACAGGGCAAGTCTTTATCAAAACCACCGCTGCCCAAAGCTACCCAAGAATTTACTCTCGTACATAAGAACATAAGAAGGAAGGAACAGTGCTGGGTTATACACTCACATGTTACGTAAGTGTGTGTGTGTAACAGCTGGGTTATACACTCACATGTTACGTAAGTGTGTGTGTGTAACAGCTGGGTTATACACTCACATGTTACCTAAGTGTGTGTGTGTAACAGCTGGGTTATACACTCACATACTACGTAAGTGTGTGTGTGTAACAGCTGGGTTATACACTCACATGTTACGTAAGTGTGTGTGTGTGTAACAGCTGGGTTATACACTCACATGTTACCTAAGTGTGTGTGTGTAACAGCTGGGTTATACACTCACATGTTACCTAAGTGTGTGTGTGTAACAGCTGGGTTATACACTCACATACTACGTAAGTGTGTGTGTGTAACAGCTGGGTTATACACTCACATGTTACGTAAGTGTGTGTGTGTGTAACAGCTGGGTTATACACTCACATGTTACCTAAGTGTGTGTGTGTAACAGCTGGGTTATACACTCACATACTACGTAAGTGTGTGTGTGTAACAGCTGGGTTATACACTCACATGTTACGTAAGTGTGTATGTGTAACAGCTGGGTTATACACTCACATGTCACATAAGTGTGTAATACTCACATGTCACGTAGTACAGGTATCATGTTACTGGTATAGAGTACCCACAAATTAATAAATAAGACACATGTGCAATACTTGGGTATCTATGTGAAACCGTTTATCTGCGCAGAAGCCTTCTTCGGTTGAATATACAACACAGCAATAGCGATACTAGGAGTAATTTTGAGGTGATCAGTCCCTCAGTCTTGTTAGAAGACTGAGGGACTGATCACCACCCATCAAGACTGAGGGACTGATTATCACCTATATAATAGTTGAACATCAAAATGGTATACAATACCGACAGGTTGGTAGGTAAGACACATAGGCAACAGTTAGGCAACTTTATTCCGAAACGTTTCGCCTACACAGTAGGCTTCTTCAGTCGAATACAGAAAGTAGGCAGGAACAGTAGAGATGTGAAGACGATGTAATCAGTCCATCACCCTTGAAGTCGTAGAATTTGAGGTTGTCTAGAGTGTGTACAGAGATCCTTTACTGCACGTATAAGTTCTGTCAAGCACCTTAACTACTGGGAACGCTTGGAAGCACTTGACTTGTACTCGTTGGAACGCAGGAGGGAGAGATATATCATAATCTACACTTGGAAAATCTTGGAAGGAATGGTCCCAAATCTGCACACAGAAATCACTCCCTACGAAAGTAAAAGACTGGGCAGGCGATGCAAAATGCCGCCAATAAAAAGTAGGGGCGCCATTGGTACACTAAGAGAAAACACCATAAGTGTCCGGGGCCCAAAACTGTTCAACAGCCTCCCATCAAGCATTAGGGGAATTGCCAATAAACCCCTGGCTGCCTTCAAGAGAGAGCTGGACAGATACCTAAAGTCGGTGCCGGATCAGCCGGGCTGTGGCTCGTACGTCGGACTGCGCGCGCCCAGCAGTAACAGCCTAGTTGATCAGGCCCTGATCCATCGGGAGGCCTGGTCGTGGACCGGGCCGCGGGGGCGTTGATCCCCGGAATAACCTCCAGGTAACCAGGTAACCCTCAGCCTGGAGAAGTTCAGTTCCATAGTCAGGAACTAACTGTTAGTTCCTGACTATGGAACTGAACTTCTCCAGGCTGAGGGACTGACAACCTCAAATTCTACGA
The DNA here is from genome assembly GCF_038502225.1 of Cherax quadricarinatus. Classification (NCBI taxonomy): domain Eukaryota; kingdom Metazoa; phylum Arthropoda; class Malacostraca; order Decapoda; family Parastacidae; genus Cherax; species Cherax quadricarinatus. The sequence goes on from NC_091295.1 coordinate 9,115,009, forward strand.
CTTCAAGGGTGATGGACTGATTACATCGTCTTCACATCTCTACTGTTCCAGCCTACTTTCTGTATTCGACTGAAGAAGCCTACTGTGTAGGCGAAACGTTTCGGAATAAAGTTGCCTAACTGTTGCCTATGTGTCTTACCTATATAATAGTTCATCTTTACAGTATCAGTTATCCATGTTAATGTATTTCTGTCTTTTCTTTTAGCACATTTTGGGTTGGTCATTTTCCTTTTGTCCTTTCATCTATGGTATCGGTCACTTAAGGGTTTCAAGTGACGAGTAATTTCCTTCCAGTCATTAATGTTACTGATGAAGGCATCGATATTCTTCTCTTCAAACACTAGACATTTTCTTTTCTCACTTGAATTTCTCACAACATTCATTTACATAAGTGAGATCAAGTGATCTAACATTAGGATTCCTTAATTGGGTTTATACACTGTCAACTATTTAAAGTCATTAAAGCTTGTTCACCTTTAACGAATCGAAAATCCTTTAATGTCAAACATGGGTGTATAGGGATTAAGGAAAAAAACTTACGTGTACGAGTACATAAAGTGAGATACATATCCCTCCACGTATATATGTACCGTCCCTCTCAGATCACACATCAAGTGATATTCATCACAATATTCACAAGCTGAGAACATTCAGGTTAGGTTATGAAAGCTTCGTCAGGAATGAGAACAAGTGTTTCCTGACGCGGGTCTTAGTCACATGATGACCCGACATAAAAATGACAACAATAGAAAGAAAAGTTAGTTAAATTATGTTATAAAGCTACGTTTTCAGTCACTGGATCAATAAGATCACCTTCAATAGGGCGGATACTGCAATTCTATAACTAATGTAAAAATTACACGGCAGTTGATCGCCTCTTATATCATCCAACTTTGATAAATCAAAATCATTTTTAGTTTAGATTTACTGATTGTAAGGTAGATACACGGAGTTTCCTGTATAATACCAGTGATTGTAGCTATTAGGAGTGAGTGTCCCTACTGTCTTCCCAAGTCTAACTTTGTTCTATATCTGGATACGAGTGCGCTGTCTCGTCCTACAGTACTCTATTGTTGTGGTTGGTATTTACAATGACCTACGCAGAGAGGGAACCAGGCGTGGAGTGTCTCTGTTCTCTGTATATCTGTTGATAACATCAACCAGCCCCAGCTAACAAAGATGGCCTTTATAATATTTGAAGTTATGCCTTAACAACACCCTAACATGACTGTCAAGGCCATTAAAAAATGCTTGCTTCGTGTGAAACACTCAAGATTTATGCCTACAGTGTTGTTCTTAAAATTATTATATAATACAATATCACGTACACCAAGAGGTGCGCCGAAGTACCAGACAATGTGATTTATTATTTTTTTTTTTTTTGAACGTGGGTGGATCCCTAGGCACGGGTACTGCTGTTGTTGCTTGCCACTGAGCGGGTCATCATATAGCTTAAAACCCGCAACATGAGATATTTACCCTGGAGAGAAAAAAACACTGCTGCTTATAATAAAAAAAACTACCGATTCCCTAATCCAAGGAATCCTTGGATCAAACCTGATTATAACCATCTTGTGAAACACTGGATGATCATCTACTACGTTCCACAATCAGCTCTCCTGGCACCGTACCATTCACTCAAATATCCTTACCTCACATATGGTATTTGTGCATGGGGATCAACAACATTAAATCACCTAAGACCTCTAATAACCCAGCAAAAGGCAGCAGTCAGAATGATAACAAATTCCCACTGGAGTATATGATAGTGGAAGCACTACTGAAGGTTGCCTGCGTATCGAGGAGAGGCGTTCATTCCAGTTTGCCTTAACCCATTATTAACAGAATAACAGTTACATCGATGGCGTTCTATGTAAACACGCAGTTGTACGAAGTCTTGCCCAGTTCACTGTAGGGGTGCCAGTTTTGTGACGCACACTCTTCAGGGTGGAAGTTGGCTTCTGGCAAACTCTGTAATGCTTCTCGCACTGCTTGTGAGTTTTATTCAGATAAGTTTGTTTCTTCTTTTATTTTCTTCTCAGTGAATCCCCTAAACTTTTTTTTTCACTTTTGGGTCCCCAGCAACTACGATTTTTTCTTGTGGTCCTTCCCTTTCAGAAATAGATTGCTCAGGAAGATAACAAATTGGGCCAGGAGATCGTCAGGTGTCTAAGGTAAGTTCATGTGAAGATGAGACGACGATGACGAGAAAATACGAAGGTTGCTCATCCTAGTAAAGAAACCATTATATGATGTTTTAGATGTAAAATTTTTAAATAGCGAGTAAGAATATAATTAGATCAGAGGTTAAGACACTTGTTTCAAAATATTTTAATGACTGTTCGATATCCTGTAAAATCCTTTTGCAAATAAGAGAGAGCAAGGGAGAGAGGGAGACTGGGAAAGGGAAAGTGGGAGGGAAAAAGTTTGCTTTCTAGAGAATTTACATTAGGCAAAAGGGCATATTGTATAGCTAACGTTATTCTTAGGAAAGTGTGAGACATTATGAGTTTATCTTGATATGTGAGAGGTGTAAAAACTTATGATACAATACTGCCCAGCAAAACCAAATTCCCGTTAAAGCATTTGGAAAAATATTAGACTTTAAAGTCAACATGTATCAACCAAAGACGGTATAACCACATGTATAAAAATGCTCTATTTCAAAACATTCGTAATGTGTTTAAGGTGTTTAAGGTGTTTAAGGTGCAGTTACAAATGTCACTCTTAGCTTGGGGCAGCAAAGATTACCGAAAAATTTAGGCATATATCCATGGTGTGTGTACTGAACCAGAGATAAACAACTGGATATGGAAAAATTTTTGATCGGCCTTCTTGTAACTGGTGTGTGCTGCAGCACAATTGTGCCTGGATTTCAAATCACGTGCTAGTGTGACTTGCCTTCTTCTTTCGCGTTCTCCTGTTAAAATCGAGTATTCTGTTTTCAGAGGTCACGGCCATGTACCAGACCTGGACTCCCTATTGCTTGCCTGATAGACGAAGCTAATACTGCCAGCTGCACCACTGCCCTTGCTGATCAGGAATTGATTGAGGGAACTTATGACAATCCTTCTTGAAGTCGGGTTTGTTGGAAATTCCATTTGCGCATGACGGGAGGGTGTTAAGGAGCCTTGGTCATCTTGTTATTCTCTTTGTGTACCCATCGCGCCTCTTGGTTTCATTAAAGGCATTTTACACCGTTTCCTAAGTCTCTTGCTTTCATACGGAGTGATTTCAGAGTGCAGGTTTGAAACCATACTTTCCACAATTTTCCAGGTATAGATTATGAGGCATCTTTCTCGTGTATCTTGCAGTTATGCAGTTTTGCCTGCCCTCAAGGAAGCCGCTAGTACACAGAAATATTCCCTGTGGCTATGTTAATAACATTGTTGTAACCCTTATGAGATCCTCACATACTGTCATTCCCAAATTTCTTTCGTTAAACTTCCGCTCTGCTGATTGATTTGAGTTAGTCTTGTGCTCTGTTCCAATCTTTATTTCCTCAATTTTTCTATAGTGGGGTAAATGAAATTTGTCATCGTTAAATATCATATCGTTGTCAGTGACCTACTGGAAGCTTTATTTTATATTAATTTGAAGGTGCGCTGTGTCCCCAGTGATGCCATTCTCGTAAAAATTATAATATCGTCTGCAAAAATGATACGGTGCTATGCTTTATTTCTCATCCCTTGTAAATTTAAGATGAGAAAGAGAAGTGAGACAAGTACTGTGCTACGAAGAATATAACTTTCTTTTGGGCAGCTCCTCCTGATTTCAGTGTTAATTATTGTTCGCAAGATTAAATTTGTTGGGAAATTAAATATTCATTTGGCCACGTTTCCAGTTATTCCTCATGCACTCATTTTGTGCGCTATTACACCATCGTCGTACTTGCTGAATGTTTTTGAAAAGTCAGCGTACACTACATCTGTGTTCTGCTTGTTTTCTAGTGGATCTAAGAGAGTGTCGTAATGGTCCAGCACCTGCAAGAGGCAGCAGTGACCCGCTCTTAATCCATGCTGCGCTGAGTTTTGCATCTGTGATTTATGTGATTAGTAATCTTGTTTCCTAAAATCCTTTCAGATATCGTGATGTGTGACGATAACACTTACCTTACTGCCATCTTGGTGGAGTTAAGCTATATCATTTTTTTTTTAATGACTGTGAGATGTCTTGTGTCCAGGATCATTCTCCATAGAATATTTAAGGCACGAGTTAGTTTTTTCTTTCCATTCTTGATGAATATGGAGTCCTACCAGTCAAGGCCTGAGGTAGAGTGTATGGGCAAGCTTTCAACGGTTTTGAGATCAAGTGGCGTTACCAAAAGGACGTTTCTGGAGATCAATGCGGCCGCGGCCAGGTGCCAGGTGCCAGGTGCCAGAACAGGGTTAAGGGTAAGTCAGAGATTGTGGAGATGTTGGCAGCAGTTTGACTTTCCTCAATGAAAAACTCATTTGGATCACTCCTTAGATTGATTAATGACTTCCTTAATCAAGAACCGCACTGTGACATCAGTTTCTTTGTTATCGTCACAGCTTATTCCATTTATTGTCCTGGATTTTGCAAACGAGAAAATTATTTTGGATTCCTTCCAATTTCATTAATGGTTTTTTTGATCCCTGTTACTAGTGAACTCAAGATATGACGCCATCAGTGTGCTCAGCGTTCTCCATTTCTCTAACCCGAGTTTCCTTTTGTTTTTCACAGTCTGCAGCCATTGAGAAGTCCTGTGATCCATCATCTTCGCTTATAGAGGGAGCACCTCTCTCTAAATTGCATCTTCTCTTTCTTTTTCGTCATGGAATGTTTCTGGATCATACTTGTGCCAGTCAGCTCATCCTCTCGAGCTGCTGGTTCAGATCCATGGTAAACATCGTCGTCCCGGGATATTTCAGTTAGGTCGTGATTTATTTAATCTTGGTTAATGTTCTTATTGTTAAAATTGAGTTTTATGGATACTTGCTCATGGTTGACCGTGTTACACCGTCACGTTGGTTCTATAATTTGCTACCATTAGGTAGTCTTAAGAATTCGATTATGAGAGACTGTTTATCTGAAATGGCTCCTGGGATGTTCTCTATTACTAGATTTTTATTGTTAATTTTAATAATTCAACCTTCAACCACGTCATTTGTGGTACGAAGTAAATCAGAGCAGATGAGCGACTCCTTAACATACAGACTAACCTTTCACCCGTGTCCCTTGGGTTTTTTTTTCAGTCGTATCTACATCGACTTCATCCAGGTATCCATATTTCGTTGTCACTTAATTTTTTACGTTGGTCTCTGCAAAAGCTGCAAACATTGCATTTGATACATTGAAGAGTCCACTTATAAATGGTGTTATTATTATTACTGGGTTTAAGACTCTGTATGCTTGCAAACACGAACATTATATTGCTATTTGTTGTGCAGCGTTTTTTTCTGTTGAGCTTATTTCCACAGTTCTGATGAGTCTGTCACTGGTTTTGTTTCCAGTCCAGCTGGTGGTCATACATGCTTATCAGTTCTTGTCATTGATTTCAGCCTCCCGGCACAAACAAGAATTCTGCTGTCTCTCTGGTTATAACTTTCATATAATAATGGAAATTCATGTGTCCTCACCATCTCCTGGAACACCAGGCAGTTGGCGTCATATCACTGTCTCTCATATACTGAACTTGAGCACCTTTTTGGGTAAAAGTATTTGTTGGTATATTTATGTTAATGCATTATTACTCACAGAGTATATACACCAGGTGTATATCTTTCAAGGCATATATACAATCCATCTTTCAGGTGGATATATTTTCCAGTTTATTAAGCAAGAGTCAACATTGTATCCTCTTTCTTATAAATGGAAATAATTTTGACATTTACGAGGGATATCAGTCATTATAATGACTATTTTACCCGAGATGATAAAACAGTGCACGGAATTAAATAAATATTTTTTTATGAGTATAATTTAACTGTTAACGCGTCTCAACCTGATTCCAAACTCCCAGTGGTACCACTATTACACATATTGATGCTCCACTCCAAAGTCAGTCAGTCAGGTAGTCCTTTTTTTTGGGGGGGGGTAAATAATCATAAGAGTATGACGAGAAAGGAGGGAGGCGAGAGAGAAAAAAAGGGAGGGGTAGCGGGTGAGGGTAAAAAAAAAAGGGTACGAGTAACTAGTAGTAGGAGACATAAGTAGGTACTTCTATCTAATCATCAGTTTGGATGGGGGTTCATGTGATAGGTGGTTTAACTGGAAAGAAACAGAATTGTCTTTGGTGGGTTCTGTTATTTGGTATTTTCTGTTATTATTGAAGTCTCCCTTTCGTAAGATCTCTAGGAATAGCTGGGTTCATGGTACTGGTCGTTCCTGTGCCCAATAAGACCACGTCATTAGTTAAGCCCTTGGTGGTCAGCTACCATCACCAGCTGAGTTCCTCACTGTGGTCGTGTCTAAGCCATTAAACTACGTTGTTGCACTTTGCTTACTGAATGAAATATTGAGAGAAACTTCTTTTGGTGAAGTGTGGAGCAAAAGCTAATTAACCCCGCATAAATAGCAGTGATAAATGAAACCAACATATATAGACAGGTAATGTTATGTTTTAATGACCACATATTTGATAGTGAGTTTAAGATTGGTGTATGGGATTATTAATAAGGCAGTGAAGTTGATAAACCTTTACTGCTCATCAACTTGGTGGTATGAATGGTGGCATGTGTTCCGGACACACATACAGCAAATCACCAAGAAAATCTCCAAGACTGTAGGCATACTATCAAAGATAAGGTACTACGTTCCACAATCAGCTCTCCTGGCACTGTACCATTCACTCATATACCCTTATCTTACATATGGAATTTGTGCATGGGAATCAACAACATCCAATCACCTAAAACCCCTAATAACCCAGCAAAAGGCAGCAGTAAGAATGATAACAAATTCCCACTCCTGCCAGCATACTCCACCAATTTTCAAAAGTCTGAATCTGCTCACCATAAAGAACATCCATACTTATTCATGTGCCTACTACATACACAGAACAATACACACAAATATAAACCCTCCACTCAAACTTCTCCTCACCAACCTAAACAGGACACATGACCACAACACAAGACACAGATCTCTTTTTGATATACCTCGTGTCCATATCACACTGTGTAAAAACTCTATGCACATAAAGGGCCCCAAAATATAGAATTCATTACCAGAAGATATTAAAGTAACCCAGTCGGAAAATCAATTTAAGACTCTTCTGAAAAGCCACTTAATCACCCTAGACTAAATGCTAAATACTCAGTACACACATACTCACCTATGTCCTCCCACATCATAACTTCAACAATCACTTTGAACCTTTTATCCATTGTTGACAGGAATATAATTGAATCATTGTTTTCACAAAAAGTATTTTCGAATATAAATATATCTTTGTATTATACAAATTTTGATTTATTCATAATTAATATTCTACTGTACAACTATGAAATAATTACTATCTACTGTACAACTATGATATACTCCTTAGTGTTAAGTAGACTGTAAGCCAATAAATAATGTTAAGTTGGCCCATAATGCCTAGGCATAATAGAGGCTCTCTTTGCATTGCAACCCACTATTGTATATACACAATCTCAATGTACTGTTTGCAAAGACATAAAATAAATAAATAAATAAATAAATGTTAAAAGCAGTAAGTCAAATTAAAATATAATGAAAGCGCCGGGAGATAGACAAACCTGCCAACAGAAATGGGTCAACATCAATGAATCGCAGTTAATTCTACGTGTTTTAAGATCAAGCAGGTGATGGTGGGTGGAGTGAAGCTAACTGGATATTGTCCACACTTATTCCCAAGACACTCGGGCTCATACGGCTCACAACCTAACTTCTCCCCCACTGCAACACCGACCTTAACACCTTTATCAGCCATGTAAACATGACAAGTTACCGGCCATTGCTTGTGATGTATGTGTGAAACTCTGGGTTCACTTGGTACTTTTAACAACACAAGTCAGGTATAAGATGGGAAGGAGAGAGGATGTACCGCTAACCTATTATGTGCTTTTAGTTCATGTTGCTCTTTACGTTTGTAATCCTCGTCTATTACCTTGTAAAATGTATATTTCGCTGTTTGGAACCGTTGCTCATTTGTATTTACATAATAATTATATATTAATATTGTCATAACTGTAACATATTCTGTATAAATTGTTGATGTAGGTAATGTTACTTTTATAAACTGTAGTTAATGAGAAATGAAAATATCCATGTATTAAAAAATTGAAGCCTACAGTAGTGAAGTATTGACAATTTTACATGTATTTTTATAATATATGAGGATATACCAGATATTTTACACTTGGAATACTGATAATATCCTCCAGGATCATCCCAACCTTCTCAGCACGAGTCAGAGATAAACCTGACAGACCATCCTTAGATATAGTAAATTCTATGAAGGCCCCGAAAAATTGCAAGATTTAAGAAAGAGTTTTTCAGTAGGCAGTGGAAAATAACATGATTTCATTGGTTACACGTTCCAACTGCTTAGATATTAAAAAAAATAAATAAAAAAGATACGAAAATTTATATCACTATATATATTATTGCAGTAGCACATAAATCTTACTCTTGTAGGGAGCCAAAGTGTTTTCCATGAGTTATCGAGCGTGTGAAAGTGGGTCTTGAGAAAAAAATTATGTACAAATACTTATTTCATGTCTGATAAAATGACTGAAAATTATTTTCATTTAAAATTGTGGCGAGCTGCAGACTCGTAGAGATATTCAGGCGATACTGACCGAGTTGGAAGACTAGTGGTGAGTAGCAGTCCAGAGGCAGTGCTGTTATATTACCATCCATCTGGCGTTGACAGTTGCCTCGCCAGGTCTTGGCGTTGGCGAGGCAGCTGTCAACGCCAAGACCTGGTATTAAAGTTACCACGTCCTACCACCCACACAGGTCCTGGCGTTGACAGCTGCCTCCTCCCACCACACAGGCAGGGCATGGCGTTGACAGTTACCTCCTCCCACCCAACACATAGAGCCTGGTGTTGACAGCTGCCTCCTCCCACCACACAGGCAGGGCATGGCGTTGACAGCTGCCTCGCCCCAATCAAGCACGCAACCTCACACCTCCGGCTTCCTAACCACATTAAATAATTTGTTGATATTTTTCACAACCAAAAAGTCGGAGACTAAAAATAATGACTTTTATTTTACTATAATTTAAAATAATTGTATTAAAAAGAGCTCTTATTTAACCAGTTCAGTTTTAAACTAAAGTTGACATTAACTATTAGGAGAGTAATTATGTAAGAGGGGAACAGGGAAGTTCACATGGACGGTCCCTTCATTTTTCAATTATTATTACGAGGTCACTACCTTCACAGCACCTCGGCTTGAGGAGCCAACAGTGAAAAGGTGATCACGAGAGCGAGACGACCTCCCTCTTGATCCCGTAGCCTTTAGGGGTAATTACCGTATAGCAGAGCTTACCCATCCTGATCCCGCAGGTCGCCCAGGCAGTAAACAGAGCGGCGCTTCAACCAGCGTCCGTAAGTTTATTTAGGTACAGGTGCGCATAAGTACAATTATCATACATAGTTATCTAGGATAGCCAAAAAAAAGGTCAGAGTTAATTCCATCGGGGTCCGTGGAGTGGCAGTTTCCCAGAATTGGACACCTGCTAATTGATACTTATCTTCTAGGATAACAATTAACTAAAACAAATGCTGATTCTCGGGTAGATAATTCAAGCTATGTGAAGTTTATCATAGAAAAGTAAGGTTAGTTTTGATCCAAAATTGAAAAGCAGCATTTCAAAAAAAATTTATATCAGCCAGAAACTGTTAATGCGCCTTTATTAACTTTATTAATACTCTTTCTTCATGGGATTAAATATATGAGGTATATCTTCAGAACATTCTGGCTGGAGGAAACTACTACAGACAATTTCTAAATCAACCTAGTGTTTATGACCCGTCTTCTTTGACATTATTTTACTGTTCTAGGCTGTCCAATGCTCTCTTTTTTTTTTTTTTTTTTTTTTTTTTTTTTTTTTTTTTTTTTTTTTTTTTTTTTTTGTTTTTTTTTTTTTTTTTCACAAGGTTAGGTTAAGGATCCCTAGCTTTATTGACAAGTTATTTACAGGTTAAGGATTCCTAACTTTATTGGCAAGCTAAGAGCTGTTACCTACATCAGCTCATTTGAAAGCATTTTTATTGTTATGAGACCTCTCTCTCTCTCTCTCTCTCTCTCTCTCTCTCTCTCTCTCTCTCTCTCTCTCTCTCTCTCTCTCTCTCTCTCTCTCTCTCTCTCTCTCTCTCTTTACACAGGGTTTGACAAGGTTAAGGATCCCTAGCTTTATTGACAAGCTATTTACAGGTTAAGGATTCCTAACTTTATTGGCAAGCTAAGAGCTGTTACCTACATCAGCTCATTTGAAAGCATTTTTATTGTTATGAGACATACAAGTAGGGAGCAGGATGAAGTTGGAGCCATCTGTGGGCCAGCATTTTCATTTGATCAACTGACTTTATCTCGTTGACATCATTATGCTGTACGGATGTGTTCCATACTCGAGTCATCCTGGGTATATAGGATCTTAGATGGAGTGATGTTCTGGAGAAGGGTACAGCCAGAGTGAAGTTGCTGCTTTCTGCCCGTCTTGTGGCATAAAAGCTTGTTTCACGCTGTCCTCGAAGTGGATCCAAGTGTGGTACTTTGACAATATTGGCCTTGTACATAACAGTAAGGCCACCCACATCCCTCCTATGTTGAAGGCTCTCTCTCTGACTCACGAAATCGCAATGACACGATTGCAAACAAACCATACCCCGGCCGGGATTGAACCCGCGGTCAGAGAGTCTCAAAACTCCAGCCCGTCGCGTTAGTCTACTGGCTAACGCGACGGGCTGGAGTTTTGAGACTCTCTGACCGCGGGTTCAATCCCGGCCGGAGTATGGTTTCTCTCTCTCTCTCTCTCTCTCTCTCTCTCTCTCTCTCTCTCTCTCTCTCTCTCTCTCTCTCTCTCTCTCTCTCTCTCTCTCTCTCTCTCTTTCTCTCTCTCTCTTTCTCTCTGAGATGAATAAACAAAACTCTGAAGAATTGAGACACTCATGCAACACATGAGAATCTTTATTGAAGAAACGCTTCGCCACACAGTGGCTTCATCAGTCCAATACAAAGCTTTGTACTGGACTGATGAAGCCATTGTGTGGCGAAACGTTTCCTTAATAAAGATTCCCATATGTTGCATAAGTGTCTCAATTCTTCAACTTGTCGGTTTTCAAAACCATTCATCACACAAACAAAACTCTGGTGGTTTCTTAACCATTAAGTAAATCCTATTTATGATATTTAAGCTTTATCTCAAGAATTATCCCATTCTGCCCTATACAAAAACTCTTACAGATTATGCAAGGAATTAAATGTTCATTGAACAATGATGTTTTTGGAGAGTTCTCTACCTGTTTCTTTTTAATTATTGATATTAATAGCAAATTTAATATTAAATTCTCAAAAACTTGATGGATTCGATACATTTTATTGTTACGCTTCTGACTGAGTAACGCAAATAGAAGTCGTGGCTCCTAAAGAGTAAACGACCTGCCTAGTTTAAGGGCATTTATATTATTTAAAATAGAAAGAGAAACGACTTCAGGGCCACATTAAATGTGGAACGTTAATTAGTCAATATTAAATTTATTACAAGGAAGGACACAAAAACTCACCAATACAAATATGTATGTATATATATATATATATATATATATATATATATATATATATATATATATATATATATATATATATATATATATATATATATATATATATATATATATATATATATATATATATATATATATATATATATATATATATATATATATATATATATATATATATATATATATTAAACGTACAGGTTTTGTGGGCGAGGGGCTTGGACTTCCAGCAAGCGTGCGTGAGCGTGTTAGGAGTGAATGGAGACGAATGGTATTTGGGACCTGACTAGGTGTTGGAGTATGAGCAGGGTAATATTTAGTGAAGGGATTCAGGGAAACCGGTTATGTTTATATAGCTGGACTTGAGTCCTGGAAATGGGAAGTACAATGCCTGCACTTTAAAGGAGGGGTTTGGGATATTGGCAGTTTGGAGGGATATGTTGTGTATCTTTATATGTATATGTTTCTAGACTGTTGTATTCTGAGCACCTCTGTAAAACAGTGATTATGTGTGAGTGTGGTGAAAGTGTTGAATGATGATGAAAGTATTTTCTTTTTGGGGATTTTCTTTCTTTTTGGGTCACCCTGCCTCGGTGGGAGACGGCCGACTTGTTAAAAAAAATATATCTCATACAACCTACTCTACTACATACCAACATTTACCCAGTATTCACATTAACTCACTAGCACACTGCTACTAGCGAGCTAAAAAACATAAATATTTGTCAACAGAGAGACTCCATGACACTCCTCCTTCTGTAGGCTGCTCAACCTGCAGGCTGCTCAACCTGCAGGCTGCTCAACCTGCAGGCTGCTCAACCTGCAGGCTGCTCAACCTACAGGCTGGACAAGTACTCTCCCAAAACTTAAACAGGCCTCTGCACACTAGGGCCTTACAGGTAAACATGAGAGGACTTAAACCAATAAACTAACCTACGAAACAAACCGTCACGTCTTAGGACATGATGCTGCACCTGCTGTGATTAACATATTGCCACACACACACACCTCACTCTCCTCTCCCGGCCACTCTGACTGACCAGTAATAACACGCTTCCGGTTTCAGGACTAATCCCTGAAAGTGACATTATATATAGAAGTTTTTTTTATACAATATTCACCAATACACTGAATAATAATTATATAGCAATAATAACAAAGTATGTTCTGTCTTAAATTCTGTTCAAGTTATATCTGGGCAATTATTAAAAATTAAATCATAACCATAATCCTTAAAGGGGTGAACCAGTAAGCCAGCTGAAGGCCTCGGTCAGATGACAGAAAGCTCCACCTAGGAAGTCAATGCCAGGTTACCTTATAGAAAAGCCCTGGGCCGGGACCATGCCAACGAGACACTTCTAACTCTGGACAAAATGCATTAAACATGAACCACTGAGTCTAGTGGTTCATGTTGCTGACGACTTGTACTATTTAGGTTGAGTAAATGTGGCATCAGCTTGAGGGAAAGTGATAACGTTCTGGTAGATGTTGATTTTAACACTAAAGGTTTCCTGGTGGAGTGAAATCTGGGTAGGAAGGCGGGATAGAACATAAGAAAGAAGGAACACTGCAGCAGGCCTGCAGGCCCATGCGAAGCAGGTCCAATTCTCCCACCGGCTTAAGCCAATGCCTTTACCTAGTCAGGTCAGTCACATTCACTGACCTACTAGCACAAGCTAGTCAGGTCCAACTCACACTCATCCACACCCACTCATGTATTTATCCAACCTATTTTTAAAACTACACAACGTCTTAGCTTCTATGACGGTACTCGGGAGATTGTTCCACTCATCCACAACTCTATTACCAAACCAGTGCTTTCCTATATCCTTCCTGAATCTGAATTTTTCCAATTTAAAACCATTGCTGTGAATCCTGTCTATGCTAGATATTTTTAGCACGATATTTACATCCCCTTCATTAATTCTCATTTTCCATTCGTACACCTCAATCATATCCCCCTAATTCTACGTCTTTCTAGAGAGTGCAGATTCAGGGCCCTTAGTCTATCCTCATAGAGATTTCTGATACATGGGATCAACTTTGTCATCCTCCTCTGTACGTTTTCCAGAGTATTTATATCCATTCTGTAATACGGTGACCAGAATTGAGCAGCATAATCTAAATGAGGCCTAACCAAGGATATATAGAGTTGAAGAACAACCTGAAGACTTCTATTATTTATACTTCTTGATATGAAGCCAAGGATTCTGTTAGCTTTATTGCGAACATTTATGCACTCTTGTCTTGGTTTCAGATTACTGCTAACCAGAACTCCTGAATCCTTTTCGCAATCAGTAATATTAAGATCTACATTATTTAGTTTATATGTGGCATGGCTATTTTCCTGTCCAACATTTAGAATTTTGCATTTGTCTATATTAAACTGCATCTGCCACTTCTCCGACCATTGCATCAGTCTATTCAAATCATCCTGGAGTGCTGTTCCTGCTTTTTGGAAGTGCATCTTTGAATCTGGACATCGATGAGGATTGTGGATGTGTTGCCAAATCACTCCAGCCCTGTTATTTAGGCTTCCCTCAACACTGCACATTTAGCATGTGTTATGCTCTCCTGCATCGCTGTGATGACCTTAGCTTGCAGGAACCTGACCGCTCAGTCGGTCATGCGTCATTGCCACTTACAAGGAACTAATTATTCTTAAAGAATAAGGATACAATTTTTATATTACACAAAATTTAATTTATGAATACAATGGCGTCTTGCTAAATAACATATTATTGTAGATTCTTTTACTTGAATTGTTTATCATCTTTAAGTGTGTCTTGTCGTGCTGGATTTACCTTAAATTAATAGTTCTGTAGCCCATCGTCTCTTGCCACCAGAGAGCACAACACACACATTGTACAGATTCGATTAATTTCATATTTGCAGTTTGGGTGATGAATTGATGCAACCCACCATCAAGAAACAACCGAAATCCCAACTGTTTACATTTTTATTCATTATATCACTGCTGGAGAGAGACACGGCATTGTATAGATTTTCCTCAGCTTATTCAGAAAATTTCTCGATTAAATGTTATTTAGGACATTTAAGTTATATTGACGTACATTAATAAAAAATAACTAATTATAGAATGACACAACACCAATAAATGATTAATTTAATGATTAATTTAATGATTAATTTAAAAGAAGCACTAAACCTACAAGGTCCATACAGCGCAGTGATGCAGGGTATAGTACAGGATTATAGAGTAGCAAAGGTAGGGTGGACAACAGAGGGAGAGTTAGAAAGGGCTGTGAGGAGTACTAGAGAGAGTATCATTATAGTTTGTGTAGTAAATCAGTTGCTGTCAAAAAAGTCAAGGGTGGGTACGTCAGCAAGGAGGGAAGATAAAGTAAGGGTGTTAGAACGGTGACGACGTCAGAGGTAAATTCTGCATGCTCGTTGATAGACTGGACAGTCCAACAAAATATGGCTAAGAGAAACTGGAACCTGATAATTCTCACTGGAATGCAGGCGGGAGAGATACCTGATTATATACACTTGGAAAATCCTAGAGAGGCTAGTACCAAACTTGCACACGAAAATCACTCCTACGAAAGTAAAAGACTCGGCAGACGATGCAACATTCCCCCAGTGAAAAGCAGGGGTGCCACTGGCACGTTAAGAGAGAACATAATAAGTGTCAGGGGCCCAACTGCCTCCCAGCATACATGAGGGGGGATTACCAATTGACCCCTGGCTGTCTTCAAGCAGGCACTGGACAAGCACTTAAGGTCGGTATCTGACCAGCCGGGCTGTGGTTCGTACATTGGATTGTGTGCAGCCAGCAGTAACAGCCTGGTTGATCAGGCCCTGATCCACCATGAAGACTGGTCACAGACCCGGCCGCGGGGGCGTTGACCCCCAGAACTCTCCCCAGGTAAACTCCAGGTAAACACCTCTCTATAAGCTACCCGTGAGTAAGACGAATGTATCCAATGTGAAGACAGGAGAACGTAGTCTCCCAACCTCGACATCGATGACAACAAGATGGCAAGAAACCTAAACTTGGTTTGATAGAATGTAATTTGTTATATATCATATCAGACCAACGTTGTTACCAATGGTTGCGAATTTGGTTAGAAATTACAGCAAAATAGACTGTGAATAGAACACCTGTATATGAAACTGGGAAGTCATGTACTGCTGACCGCACAGCAGTGTCTGCCAGTTCATTGCCCTGAATGTCAACATGACCGGGAACCAAACAGAAAACAATATCTTTGTTTTTGCTAGAGATGTGGCATAACCAAAGTTGTATACGAAAAACCGGGGATGAGGTGAATCAACTTTTTCTATAACTTACAAAGCACTAAGGGACTCAGAGACTACCACAAATGGCGACACAGGTATAGATGCAATATGGATAATTGCTACGAGAATTGCATATAATTCAGCTGTAAAAATGCTAGCCAAGTCTAGTAAATGCCCTCACACTACGCTGTCTGGAAACACTGCTGCAAACCAGACACCATCAGAAGATTTAGAACCATCAGTGTATGATAATGTGACCAGAAATGACTAAGAGAAAGAGAGCCAGAAACAACTGTAGGTATTTAGTCTTTCGAGCATGGCAGTGGGGAAGAACAGACACGAACTGTCGGAACCTCCCAACAGGAGAGGGAAAAGTTATATGCTACATGAACATATAAAGGGGGCAAACTGAAGAGAAGACAAAACTGAATGTAGATGAAGAGAAAAGGGATGGAGTAAACAGGGGCGACGAACAATGAACCTCTACTAACATCCGTTACTATCCTATATATATGGAAGGATTGTGAAGGTCATGAGAGAGAACAAAATAGCGGAGACAATGAGCATCGCAGCGATCATTCAAGGATGGAACATTCGCCTCTGCATATAGGCTCTCTACAGGTGAAGAGCGAAAAGTAGCTAGGCATAAATGTAATCCCTGGTGACGGATGGGATCAAGTTAGAGTTGCAGGAGAGACAGCTGAATATGGTATAAACCTTGGTAATAAATACCGACAAGTTGGTTTGCTTACGTGTCTTTCTAAACCAACAGCTGAATATATCTGGTGGCCACAATCTAGTTTTGATCAAATTAGGGCTCAATGCAGTCGAAGGAGAGTTCGATGATCATCCACCATGAAAGATGAGCAAGGGTTTTAGGGAGGTTCAGCCAGTTATGACAAGTTGCCTTCAAGGAGATAATGTGCGATTTCCAAGATAACCGACAGTCAAACAGAAGGCCGAGAAACCTGACTGAGGAAAATGTTGGCTATATAGCGAGAAACTTAGTCCATTGTTTACTGGGATGCATAGTGTGTATAGGGAAAGATTGTCGCATTGGTCTTTTCTGAAAGGTATTTGAAGCAGTGTCATCAGAGAAAGGTCGTTTAGATGCAGGACTTTAGGTGATCCGTTTTGAGGCAGGGGAACGATCTGAAAACCGTCGCACTATATAGGGAGAATCCGGAAGCATAGTCAAAGACATGCAGAGGTCGGATATGTCAAAGGAGTCAGTCCAAGCCCCGGTATCAGGAGCATGCGACAAAATGTCACCCACAGGAGATACAGGTTCATTAGAAAAGTCTGAAGGATGGTCTGGTAACAAGGCAGGATCGTAAGAGGGTGGTGCCGCAGAAGGGGCCAAGGAGGAGCAGTTTCACGGATTTGGGACTCCATGTTTAGGTCTGTCTTTTCTTTTTGTTTTTAAGAAAAACGGAAAAGAAAAAGGGGAGGAATGTGGAATGGTAGCCTCTAGGAGGGAAGAACCGTAAATCCCCCCCTCTGTGCCCAAGAGGACCTCCGTGCAGCCGGTAGTGCAGATGCTGCATGGAACCTGTGCTATACTCTACCCTTCATGGCAATAAGCCAGCAATTCAGGATAGTAACCTCACATTTACCAGGCCACCTCGGCGGACAAAAGAGAGGGTGGTCGGAAACCTGCCGCCACAAAGCATACCTCCTTCAGACACCACATCCTGGAATTCGACAGGGAGCCTCCAGAGATACACCCGTCACCTGAAAGGCACCCGAAGCCTTCCCCCTTCCTCCGTAGAATGGAGAAGGATCGGATCTCTAGATGATCCAGATTCCATGGCAAATTACACTACCACCAAGGACCTCAATGGAATGGGATGGACCCCGGAACCCTTCCCCCGGTCTAGGAACTAGAACGCCTGAGGGAAGAACCCCAAAGGCTGGAAACAGAAAAGGAAAAGGGAAGGGATGGGGAGAGGAGGAGGAGGAGGGGGAGGAATGGGAAAGGAGGGATGGGGAGGGTGGGACAGGGAAGAGGAGGACTGGGGGGTAATTAGGTCCGATCGGAGGAAGAAGACCGAAAGGTCCAATTCCTAAGACCAAGAGCGTCTTCACCGCTGCAAGGAGCCCCCTCTAGGAGAGAACCAATAAATGAAATATAATATTAAGGTAACGAAAAATTTTGAAGCTCGAACAGAAAATGGGGACTCACCGAGAGCACTAGATAGTAGTCACCCCTTTGACAGTCTTAGCAACAATGAAATGTTGACTGTAATTAAAAGGATGGTCTGAGTGGTAATACTCCCAGAGTAAATTGTGGCGGTATTCCCAAAGGTATGTTGTAGTGGTACTCGCGAGTATGTTGCGGTGGTACGCCCCGAGTATTTTGTGGTGGTACTCTCCCAGTATGTTGCGGTGGTACGCCCCGAGTATTTTGTGGTGGTACTCTCCCAGTATGTTGTGGTGGTACTCTCCCAGTATGTTGCGATGCTCTGATGGGTGGACACGGAAGTAGTGGTGGTGGAAGAACATGTGGGTGATGGGATAGGGTGAGAACCACACCCCCCACCATGTTCATGCTGGCCATTATTGCCAGTGATATCTGCAGTGTTGGACATCACCCACACAACTCTCTGAAATCTCGCCACGACTCCTCCCTCCCCCACCAAACACACACGCACACACTGATGCAAGAGATAATATGAAAAAGAATAGCAGAGTAACTGACAAGGAGAGTCTGTGTAATGTAATGTCATAACGGGCTCGGTGAAGGGGAGATAGGAAGAGTGGACAAGCTGAAAATTTCGTGAATAAAGGATCCAAGATTACATTAAGGGTAATAACATCAATATAACTCTGTCTTCAAGATGGTTGATGGGGCATAAAGCCTATCTTATACACGAGGGTTATTTAAGACTGAATGTAAACCTGTGAAACACCAGTCAAGAATACTTTAATCCTTTAAATAGAGATCAACCGAACCTATTAGTATAGAGCCACCGAGAGGTGGTTAGTGCTTGCAGCAAGTGGCTGAGCAGCCGTGGTGAAGCAGTCGTGGTGATGCTGGTGGTGCAGCCGTGGTGATGCAGTCGTGGTGATGCTGGTGATGCAGCCGTGGTGATGCTGGTGGTGCAGCCGTGGTGATGCTGGTGGTGCAGCCGTGGTGAAGCAGTCGTGGTGATGCTGGTGGTGCAGCCGTGGTGATGCTGGTGGTGCAGCCGTGGTGATGCTGGTGGTGCAGCCGTGGTGAAGCAGTCGTGGTGATGCTGGTGGCGCAGCCGCGGTGATGCTGGTGGTGCAGCCGTGGTGATGCTGGTGGTGCAGCCGTGGTGATGCTGGTGGTGCAGCCGTGGTGATGCTGGTGGTGCAGCCGTGATGATGCAGTCGTGGTGATGCTGGTGGTGCAGCCGTGGTGATGCAGTCGTGGTGATGCTGGTGGTGCAGCCGTGGTGATGCTGGTGATGCAGTCGTGGTGATGCTGGTGGTGCAGCCGTGGTGATGCTGGTGGTGCAGCCGTGGTGATGCTGGTGGTGCAGCCGTGGTGATGCTGGTGGTGCAGCCGTGGTGATGCAGTCGTGGTGATGCTGGTGGTGCAGCCGTGGTGATGCTGGTGGTGCAGCCGTGGTGATGCAGTCGTGGTAATGCTGGTGGCGCAGCCGTGATGATGCTGGTGGTGCAGCCGTGGTGATGCAGTCGTGGTGATGCTGGTGGTGCAGCCGTGGTGATGCTGGTGGTGCTCAAGTTGGATTGATGTACAACATGAGCCCATAAAGCCTAACCGAGAGACTGTTAACATGGAGGACTGGCATGGGACCGAGCAGCGGGAACGATGATTACTGAAATTATCGGGTAAGTACCGGAGTAGAGAGGATCACACTATGTGGAAAGATTAATGTGAATTCCTTGTGTTGTAAGCTTAGCGATCAGTTTTGGAAATTCCTCAGTATTAAGTGAGATGGAAACAGTTTTATGGGGGGGGGGGACAAAAAGGTAACCCAACCTAACTTAAATTAGGTTAGTTTACTGTAAGTTAAGAGTTAAATTATAGGTTACGTTAAGTTGAGTTAGGAGTTATTTTTTAACCATAAAAATTTATTTTACATAGGTCCAAAATATAATTATCTCATTTACACACACACACACACACAGCAGGCGGGGGCAGGAACTGTGAATTGACCCCTGCAACCACGTATAGGTGAGTACACACAAACACACACACGCACACTTTCCCCAGGTATCATACCATGGAAATAAATCAGCAGAAGAGAGAGAGAGCTCACAAATCAGCCAAATTGCAGCGAGAGACTAACATGAGATGCTGTAATGAGGAGGACGGGAAGGCGGCCCCTACAACCACACTTTTTGCCTCACTCACTTTTTCTCTCTTTCTTTATCTTTGTGACACTTTTCTGTTCTATTAAGAGATGCAAAGAGCGGCATAAATAACAATGGGCAAAGAAGAAATGTCAGGAGTGACAAGCGTATATAAGAGAATACTAAAGAAGGACGCTGACTAACGTAAATCTTATTTAACGTTGTTAGGAATACGAATATATTTAATTTAACATATATATACGAATATCTGTAGTTTAACATATTAGATATACGAGTATCTATAGTTTAACATATTAGAAATACGAGTATCTATGGTTTAACCTGCTAGGTATAAGAGAATCTTTAATTTAACCTCCATTATTTACCATTAATTATCACCAATGTACTCTAAAGCAGGTTCCTTGATGCTGGTAAGAGGCTCTTGATCTCATGAGCTGCACTTTTAGTTCCCTTTCCTGGATCGAATCTGATTGCCTGTCATTCCCAAGCGTTGTGGGACCCCTGACTTTACCGTTTCCCCTTTGATATAACAACAACAATAATAATAATAATCACCATTATATGTCCATACTAATTTTCTGGAGTATGAAGCACTCTAAATTCTTTTCTGGTACAAATTCTGTATCACATTAACCAAAATAAAGCAACAAGAAGAGGTGCAGTTTGACTCTCAGAGAGTGCTGCTGTGTGTAGTAAAGACAGTTTGACTCTCAGAGAGTGCTGCTGTGTGTAGTAAAGACAGTTTGACTCTCAGAGAGTGCTGGTGTGTGTAGTAAAGACAGTTTGACTCTCAGAGAGTGCTGCTGTGTGTAGTAAAGACAGTTTGACTCTCAGAGAGTGCTGCTGTGTGTAGTAAAGACAGTTTGACTCTCAGAGAGTGCTGCTGTGTGTAATAAAGACAGTTTGACTCTCAGAGAGTGCTACTGTGTGTAGTAAAGGCAGTTTGACTCTCAGAGAGTGCTGCTGTGTGTAATAAAGACAGTTTGACTCTCAGAGAGTGCTTCTGTGTGTAGTAAAGGCAGTTTGACTCTCAGAGAGTGCTGCTGTGTGTAGTAATGACAGTTTTTAGTCTTTATTCTGACGACATTTTGTTCTGCAAATTCCTGTCTGCCAAGAAGAAAGAGGTAGATGAGTAAGAAGACACACGTACAACAATTGGGTATCTATTTCTGAAAAGTTCCGCCTACACAGTAAATTTCATCAGTCCAGTGTATCCTCTGTTTTCAACTAAAGAAGTCTACTGTGTAAGCTAAACGTTTCGGAAATAAAGATACCCAACTACTGCACATGTGTCTTGTTCATCTACTTGTCGGTATTGTATACCATCATCATAAAAAAGTGAGGTGTTTAATTGAAGTTTTACGGTAGAGAGGAAGGCAGCCACGACCTCCCACACTCTGTTTACCCCTCGAGGGAACCACTCTTACTTCCTCTTCTTGCACAGCAGTGGCGTTATATACCAATGCCAAGGTAAAAAGACTCATAGGACACCGAGAAGTTTATTTTTCTCGGCGTATATATGCTGGGAGTTTACTTTAATCCTTATTTTAGGGATTACGTCAAGTGTAGTCGATGAGCTTTAAACCCCATTAACCAACCAAAAATAGAGTAATGCGACGCTTTACCGATGATGTATCGCCCGTACTAAGAGCTTTATCAAGCCATAGACAGGATGAAGCGCAAATTGTATGCGAAATGTCCTCAATAAATAATCGCATTATATTCAATTTGTCCTTTACTACATCTCCTTCAGGACCTTCACGTCATCTGTCGGCGGTGAGCGCCCCGATACTGTGCTGAGGAAGATTGAATTTTTCTACTCTCCAGGTATACTCGTAGACCAGACATCGGTGTTGGCTACCTGATCAACCCAGCCGTGGCTGCTAGCTTCCCACAAGCCTACCTATCTCTCACAAACTGGCTGATCTGATACTTGTAGATGCAGATACAGGTCCAGCTTCGTTTTAAAAACCTCTATACGAAATTATTACCCGCTGACAGCTGTCATAACAACTACAGCAAACATACCTTTGCTTCTGCAGCACTGAGGACGGAAATTATAGTCGAGAAACTTGTGTCAGAATTTCATACTTGTTATAGTGGTCAACGACTTTGGAAGCCGTATAAGATATGGCACGAGATTGTTCGGTTGTCAATTCTTCTTGCAACTACAAGTGTATTGCATCAACCAACAGCTGCCATCTAAGTATTTCTCAAACCTCTATGCCCCACTACTTTTAATTGATATAGCAAAAACAATGCTTACAGCGTAACAAATTTACATGTAGAAAGGATATAGGGAAGCAGTGTTTTGGCAATAGAGTTATAGATGAGTGGAACAATCTCCCAGGTAGTCATTATGGAAAGAGCTTTGGATAGCCTCATATATAGGCTGGGGAGCTACATGAGTGGGTGTTGTTGAGAGTGAGTGGGACCTACCTAGCATGATCAATAAGCCTATTGCAGAGGGAGGATCGAACCTCCTTGGAGTTCAGTTTGATCGCATATATATATATATATATATATATATATATATATATATATATATATATATATATATATATATATATATATATATATATATATATACAGCTTTATAGGTAGTAGGTTGGTAGACAGCAACCACCCAGGGAAGTACTACCGTCCTGCCAGATGACTGTGGAACAGAAACCTGTAACTGTTTTGCATGATGGTAGGATTGCTGGTTTCTTTTTCTGTCTCATAAACAAACTAGATAACAGGGATATCTTGCTACTCCTACTTACACTTTGGTCACACTTCACAGACACGCACATGCATATATATATACATACATCTAGGTTTTTCTCCTTTTTCTAAATAGCTCTTGTTCTTCTTTATTTCTTCTATCGTCCATGGGGAAGTGGAAAAGAATCTTTCCTCCGTAAGCCATGCGTGTCGTATGAGGCGACTAAAATACCGGGAGCAATGGGCTAGTAACCCCTTCTCCTGTAGACATTTACTAAAAAAGAGAAGAAGAAAAACTTTATAAAACTGGGATGCTTAAATGTGCGTGGATGTAGTGCAGATGACAAGAAACAGATGATTGCTGATGTTATGAATGAAAAGAAGTTGGATGTCCTGGCCCTAAGTGAAACAAAGCTGAAGGGGGTAGGGGAGTTTCAGTGGGGGGAAATAAATGGGATTAAATCTGGAGTATCTGAGAGAGTTAGAGCAAAGGAAGGGGTAGCAGTAATGTTGAAGGATCAGTTATGGAAGGAGAAAAGAGAATATGAATGTGTAAATTCAAGAATTATGTGGATTAAAGTAAAGGTTGGATGCGAAAAGTGGGTCATAATAAGCGTGTATGCACCTGGAGAAGAGAGGAATGTAG
The DNA here is from genome assembly GCF_038502225.1 of Cherax quadricarinatus. NCBI lineage: Eukaryota > Metazoa > Arthropoda > Malacostraca > Decapoda > Parastacidae > Cherax > Cherax quadricarinatus. The sequence goes on from NC_091295.1 coordinate 9,138,654, forward strand.
AAGAAAGAGAGAGATTTTGGGAGATGTTAAGTGAATGTATAGGAGCCTTTGAACCAAGTGAGAGAGTAATTGTGGTAGGGGACCTGAATACTAAAGTAGGAGAAACTTTTAGAGAGGGTGTGGTAGGTAAGTCTGGGGTGCCAGGTGTAAATGATAATGGGAGCCCTTTGAACTTTGTATAGAAAGGGGTTTAGTTGTAGGTAATACATATTTTAAGAAAAAGAGGATAAATAAGTATACAAGATATGATGTAGGGCGAAATGACAGTAGTTTGTTGGATTATGTATTGGTAGATATAAGACTGTTGAGTAGACTTCAGGATGTACATGTTTATAGAGGGGCCACAGATATATCAGATCACTTTCTAGTTGTAGCTACACTGAGAGTAAAAGGTAGATGGGATACAAGGAGAATGGAAGCATCAGGGAAGAGAGAGGTAAAGGTTTATAAACTAAAAGTGGAGGCAGTTAGGGTAAGATATAAACAGCTATTGGAGGATAGATGGGCTAATGAGAGCATATGCAATGGGGTCGAAGAGGTATGGGGAAGGTTTAAAAATGTAGTGTTAGAGTGTTCAGCAGAAGTTTGTGGTTACAGGAAAGTGGGTGCGGGAGGGAAGAGGAGCGATTGGTGGAATGATAATGTAAAGAGAGTAGTAAGGGAGAAAAAGTTAGCATATGAGAAGTTTTTACAAAGTAGAAGTGATGCAAGGAGGGAAGAGTATATGGAGAAAAAGAGAGAGGTTAAGAGAGTGGTGAAGGAATGTAAAAAGAGAGCAAATGAGAGAGTGGGTGAGATGTTATCAACAAATTTTGTTGAAAATAAGAAAAAGTTTTGGAGTGAGATTAACAAGTTAAGGAAGCCTAGAGAACAAATGGATTTGTCAGTTAAAAATAGGAGAGGAGAGTTATTAAATGGAAAGTTAGAGGTATTGGGAAGATGGAGGGAATATTTTGAGGAATTGTTAAATGTTGATGAAGATAGGGAAGCTGTGATTTCGTGTATAGGGCAAGGAGGAACAACATCTTGTAGGAGTGAGGAAGAGCCAGTTGTGAGTGTGGGGGAAGTTCGTGAGGCAGTAGGTAAAATGAAAGGGGGTAAGGCAGCCGGGATTGATGGGATAAAGTTAGAAATGTTAAAAGCAGGTGGGGATATAGCTTTGGGGTGGTTGGTGCAATTATTTAATAAATGTATGGAAGAGGGTAAGGTACCTAGGGATTGGCAGAGAGCATGCATAGTTCCTTTGTATAAAGGCAAAGGGGACAAAAGAGTGCAAAAACTATAGGGGGATAAGTCTGTTGAGTATACCTGGTAAAGTGTATGGTAGAGTTATTATTGAAAGAATTAAGAGTAAGACGGAGAATAGGATAGCAGATGAACAAGGAGGCTTTAGGAAAGGTAGGGGGTGTGTGGACCAGGTGTTTACAGTGAAACATATAAGTGAACAGTATTTAGATAAGGCTAAAGAGGTCTTTGTGGCATTTATGGATTTGGAAAAGGCGTATGACAGGGTGGATAGGGATGCAATGTGGCAGATGTTGCAGGTGTATGGTGTAGGAGGTAGGTTACTGAAAGCAGTGAAGAGTTTTTACGAGGATAGTGAGGCTCAAGTTAGAGTATGTAGGAAAGAGGGAAATTATTTCCCAGTAAAAGTAGGCCTTAGACAAGGATGTGTGATGTCACCGTGGTTGTTTAATATATTTATAGATGGGGTTGTAAGAGAAGTAAATGTGAGGGTCTTGGCAAGAGGCGTGGAGTTGAAAGATAAAGAATCACACATAAAGTGGGAGTTGTCACAGCTGCTCTTTGCTGATGACACTGTGCTCTTGGGAGATTCTGAAGAGAAGTTGCAGAGATTGGTGGATGAATTTAGTAGGGTGTGCAAAAGAAGAAAATTAAAAGTGAATACAGGAAAGAGTAAGGTTATGAGGATAACAAAAAGATTAGGTGATGAAAGATTGGATATCAGATTGGAGGGAGAGAGTATGGAGGAGGTGAATGTATTCAGATATTTGGGAGTGGACGTGTCAGCGGATGGGTCTATGAAAGATGAGGTGAATCATAGAATTGATGAGGGGAAAAGGGTGAGTGGTGCACTTAGGAGTCTGTGGAGACAAAGAACTTTGTCCTTGGAGGCAAAGAGGGGAATGTATGAGAGTGTAGTTTTACCAACGCTCTTATATGGGTGTGAAGCATGGGTGATGAATGTTGCAGCGAGGAGAAGGCTGGAGGCAGTGGAGATGTCATGTCTGAGGGCAATGTGTGGTGTGAATATAATGCAGAGAATTCGTAGTTTGGAAGTTAGGAGGAGGTGCGGGATTACCAAAACTGTTGTCCAGAGGGCTGAGGAAGGGTTGTTGAGGTGGTTCGGACATGTAGAGAGAATGGAGCGAAACAGAGTGACTTCAAGAGTGTATCAGTCTGTAGTGGAAGGAAGGCGGGGTAGGGGTCTGCCTAGGAAAGGTTGGAGGGAGGGGGTAAAGGAGGTTTTGTGTGCAAGGGGCTTGGACTTCCAGCAGGCATGCGTGAGCGTGTTTGATAGGAGTGAATGGAGACAAATGGTTTTTAATACTTGACGTGCTGTTGGAGTGTGAGCAAAGTAACATTTATGAAGGGGTTCAGGGAAACCGGCAGGCCGGACTTGAGTCCTGGAGATGGGAAGTACAGTCCCTGCACTCCGAAGGAGGGGTGCTAATGTTGCAGTTTAAAAACTGTAGTGTAAAGCACCCTTCTGGCAAGACAGTGATGGAGTAAATGATGGTGAAAGTTTTTCTTTTTCGGGCCACCCTGCCTTGGTGGGAATCGGCCAGTGTGATAATAAAAGAAATAATATATATATATATGCAATAAGATCACAGTAAACAGGTGATTTCAGAATATGCAAAACAACCACTCTGAAAGAATAGAGAAATTCCAAGCGCTTTCGTGACTACTCACATTATCAAGGAACTTGATAATGTGAGTAGTCACGAAAGCGCTTGGAATTTCTCTATTCTTTCAGAGTGGTTGTTTTGCATATATATATATATATATATATATATATATATATATATATATATATATATATATATATATATATATATATATATATATATATATATATATATATATATATATATATATAAATATATGTATGTATGTGTATATGTATGTATATATATATATATATATATATATATATATATATATATATATATATATATATATATATATATATATATATATTTATATATAAATGTATGTATGTGTATATATATACATACAGTATAAATATATATATATATATATATATATATATATATATATATATATATATATATATATATATATATATATATATATGTCGTGCCGAATAGGCAGAATTTGCGATCTTGGCTTAAATAGCAACGTTCATCTTGCCATATAGGACAAGTGAAAATTTGTGTATGCAATAATTTCGCCAAAATCATTCTGAACCTAACGAGAAAAATATATTTCACTGTGTTTGTTTAGTATTAAATTATTGTAAATAAATCTAAAGTATATTTAGTTAGGTTAGGCTAAAATAAATTATTCTTTTTATTATAAGGTTAGGTAAGTTTTCTAAGATTCTTTTGGTGCAAAATTATAATTTTTTACATTATCATTAATGAAAAAAATATATCTTTAAACGTATAAGAGAAAATTTTAGAAAGGACTTAATTTTAAACGAGTTCTTGCTAATTGACCAGTTTTACATATTCGGCACGACATATATATATATATATATATATATATATATATATATATATATATATATATATATATATATAAATGTATGTATGTGTATATATATATATATATATATATATATATATATATATATATATATATATATATATAAATGTATGTATGTGTATATATATATATATATATATATATATATATATATATATATATATATATATATATATATATATATATATATATATATATATATATATATATCGTGCCGAATATGTAAAACTGGTCAATTAGCAAGAACTCATTTAAAATTAAGTCCTTTCTTAAATTTTCTCTTATTCGTTTAGAGATATATTTTTTCATTAATGTTGATGTAAAAATTTCTAATTTTGCACCAAAGGGAACTTAGAAAACTTACCTAACCTTATTATAACAAGCGCAATTTAGTTTAGCCTAACCCAACTAAATATATTTTAGATTTGTTTACAATAATTTAATACTAAACAAACACAGTGAAATATATTTTTTTCGTTAGGTTCAGAATGATTTTGGCGAAATTATTGCATACACAAATTTTCACTTGTCCTATATGGCAAGATGAGCGTTGCTATTTAAGCCAAGATAGCAAGTTCTGCCTATTCGGCACGACATATATATATATATATATATATATATATATATATATATATATATATATATATATATATATATATATATATATATATATATATATATATATATATATATATATATATATATATATATATATATATATCACTTCATAGAATCGTGTTATAGTGTGACTTGCAAACTATTGTTTGGGGACCATGAAATTGACTGGTGTGAGGGCGTGCAACAGGGGGAACCTCTCGCAGATGCACTCTCCAGTGAGCTCAATATCTGGTTCTTGGATGATCGTACAATAGCTGGCACAACAGAATCTCTCCTAGAGGACATCAGTAAAATTAAAGACATGGGAGAAAGCCTGGGCCTATCTTTAAACCCCACCGAATGTGAAATGGTTTCTACCAATCAACAGATGATCCAGAATATTAGTGCTGTTTTACCAGGAGCACGAGCCATTGATCCAGCCAGCAGCACTCTCCTTGGCGCTCCTCTTGGGTTCAATGCCATCGATCTGATCCTAGAAAAAAAAGTCTCAGACCTCCGGAAGATGGAAGACAGGATGAAAGACATTGATACACATGATGCCTTCTACCTACTCACCAGGTGCCTGTCAATCCCAAAACTTACCTACTTTCAGAGATGCTCCCCAGCCTTCAGCAGTTCGAAACTCAAGGAATATGACTCTTTCCTTAAGACCATGCTAGAGAGTGTATTGAATCTTTCCCTTGAAGATGGAGAGTGGTTGCAAGCCTCATTTCCGGTCAGACTTGGGGGGCTGGGAGTACGCTGATTCTCCCAGATTGCTCTACCAGCTTTCCTATCCTCTTCCATAGCATCAAACGAGTTAATAAGACAAATTCTTCCTGATAACCTCAGTGACTCAGGTCAATGCCATCACTGAATGGGAGACTCTTGCTGCTCCAGCACCAAACCCTAGTGCAGCACTGGGGATGTCAATGCCATCACTGAATGGGAGACTCTTGCTGCTCCAGCACCAAACCCTAGTGCAGCATTGGCTCACAGTCAAGCTGGGATGGCCCGATCGCTGAAAAGGTGCTTGCCAACATGCTCAGGGCTGCAACATCAGAGAGGGAGACTGCCCGTCTCCAGGCTGTGAGTGCATATCACTCCAGGGACTTCCTCCAATAAGTTCCCATATCGGCAATGGGAACGTGCCTCGACCCTAAGACCCTCCGTATTGCAGTGGCTCTGCGCCTTGCTGCCCCAATTCACACAGAATATACATGTATTTGCGGCGAAGCACAAGCCGACCAATATGGTCTACATGGTCTTAACTGTTTCAAAACCAAGGGCTGGCATGCAAGACACAGTGAGGTCAACGACATCAGAAAGAGAACCCTTGCTACAGCTGGATGCCCAGCCGAGAGGGAGCCCCAATCACTAATAGCCAACAATACCCACAACCCAGCAAACTGCCCCAATGGGATCACCATCTATCCTTGGAAGAATGGCAAGCTCTTAGTATGGGACTATACCTGTGTGTCCACACTGGCTGACACCTATGTCCATCACAGTGTCGGGCGACAGGGAGGAGCTGCTGACCACAGGGAGGAGTACAAGATCAGCAAGTACAGGGACATAAGCCAACAGTATCAATTTGTCCCAGTGGGATCAGAGACCTTGGGATCATGGGGAAAAAATGCCACACGTTTCCTTAAAGAACTGGGTTCCAGACTCATCGACACCACCAGGGACCCAAGGGCAGCCACTTTCATGTTCCAGTGCCTCAGCATGGCCATCCAGAGGGGAAATGCTTGCTGCATACTTGGCTCGCGTCCAGCTTTGGAGGAGCTGGAGGAAATTCATAATCTTTAATGTACTGTACCATTGTATTCATGTTTGCGTTTTCTGTAAATGTATTGTGTCTATTAATAAATGTTCACATAGAATATAAAATATATAGGGGGTGGTAGGAGAAAAAAAAATATTCAAACAGCTCCAGGAAGAACCTTGAGTTTTCCCTGAGGTACGTTTATTGTCTTCTCTGAGGATGAGGGTCCCCATTCCAGCTATAGAGGTGGTACCTCCCTATATTATATATATATATATATATATATATATATATATATATATATATATATATATATAATATGTGTGTGTGCAAGAAATTCACGAGAGCAGGCGAAATATACACAAACACTGATCTCTGGCTGAAGGAGACTCGAACCTACGAACCTTAGGACAAGGTACGCAGTGCTTTACCAATCTACCCACACTGGGGATGAGATGAAAAGCTGTAAGCCTTCTCCCTGAAAGCTGGCTGCCTTGGATCAAACGTGTAGCACATGCTACACGCCAAGGTATTGTCCAGTGTGGGTAGATTGGTAAAACACTGCGTACCTTGTCCTAAGGTTCGTAGGTTCGAGTCTCCTTCAGCCAGAGATCAGTGTTTATATATATATATATATATATATATATATATATATATATATATATATATATATATATATATATATAATGGCTAATTTCTAGCACATCCATGGATTCCTAGATGCCTCCACGCTAGTGTCCAGTTCGTTAACCCCATACTCTGCCCCATCTCATACTCTGCTCAGCCACACTATGCGCTGCCCGTGCCCGTCACATTCTTATCTCGTGCCCTACCCTCCCACTGACCGCCCATTCCCCGCCCACTGACCGCCCTCTGCCAGTCATGAGCAGTTATCTACGGTGTTTATACTTCCTAGTGCCTTCAACATAGGTCGTGGGTGACACCAGAACACACCCTGGGAGGGGAACCAACAACCCACCTGCACACCACGCTTGGTAACCCACGCCCCACCTACACGTTTCCTCCCACTGTTCCTCTTTACTACTAGTTCCTTCCTCCCACTGTTCCTTCTAGCTTCGCTCTGACCAGCTTGCTCACCATGTCAGACGTCAAGGCTTGCTGCGAGATCCCAGAGTCCCTACTCACCTTGTCACTCAAATATGCCCACATTAATGTGGTTACTTGGAGTCAAGGTTCAGCTCCTGGCCCCGTGTCGTACGTTCCAGCTCTCCGTGAAACCCGTAGGTCAGTCTTAGAGGTTCGAACCCTCCGTGAAATTCGTAGGACCGTGTTGTAATTCTTTAGCAGATCTTAGTGGAAATTCATGGAAATTCATTCTTCGTGTCTAGTCGACTGGTGTGGGTCGCATCCTGGAGACAAAATTGACCTAATTTCCGGGAAATGCTCAGCATAACAAGCGGCTTTCTATATAGTAGTATGTTATTGATGTCAGCTAGGACTGTATACCTTGTATACCTGGAGGTTACCTGGAGGTTATTCCGGGGATCAACGCCCCCGCGGCCCGGTCCATGACCAGGCCTCCCGATGGATCAGGGCCTGATCAACTAGGCTGTTACTGCTGGCCGCACGCAGTCCAACGTACGAGCCACAGCCCGGCTGATCCGGCACTGACTTTAGGTATCTGTGTAATGTAGAAGATTATTATTATTATTATTATTATTATTATTATTATTATCATCATCATCATCATCATCATCATCATCATCATCATCATCATCATCATCATCATCATCATCATCATCATCATCATCATCATCATCATCATCATCATTAAGGTGTCGCTCATTTTAAATAGTTCGTAAACTTCATTATGTCTACTAACTCGCTCAAAAATATAAATTGTTTTTGGCTGTGTATAAAAATTTTTCCTAATATTTACGTGGCCAAATTTGAGCTGAAGATCTGTGCACATAAATAGATAATTCTGCGTTGTAAAATTTGCACCCCAGCAGAGAGAAGATGGGTGGGGAGGGACTGGGGACATGGGGGGTTGTGTCCAGGGGTAGAGAGGGGAGGGGTAAGGGGAAGTGGAGGGCCTTTTGGGGGATTAAGGGGGATGCCCGTACCCTGGGCAGGCCACTAGCTGTCCGCCCACCACCACACTCGGGTTACGCAGCACCAGCGGGTATTCTTGGGCGGCCAGCACCAAAATGCACACCGCCTCCTCATCTCGACTCCGATTATGTTGCCGAAGTGTGGAGGTCTCCCACGGTCTTGGCTAAGTATAGGCAGGTGGGCCCAACGCCACCTCCTCGCTGTCCTCCTCCACACCTCAGGACAAGCTTTACGCACTTTGATCTTGCTTCTCTCTTGTCATGAAAGAACTTAAATCTTTCTCCTTAAGAAAGTGGTCTAAGGTTAATGTAGGTGTCGCAAACCGAAATACGCTCTTTGTGACGGGGATGTGTCACTCCATATAAATAGGAGAGGGTGTGTGGGGGTGGGGGGGGTTGTGGTATGGAGGGAGCTGTCAACATCATGGATGAGGATGGTTGGCTGCTCCTACTGATGTTTCACCCATCTCTGACACCGTCTTCCTTTCCTGCTACACTGCAACTAGCTACCCGCCGAACATCTGACATCAAATTAAGTAACCGCCTCATCAAAGTTCTTAATGTATACTCGTTTAGCCTAGGACTCCCTCACACAAAACAGAACTGCTAAGTACCAAAACTGTTATGATGACACATTCGTTTGACGTGTTAAGTGATACTGTCTCCTGCTCAATTAATGACGTTTGCTTACTATATGAGCAATGATTTTGATCTCTTTTTTTTGTTTGTTTGCTAAAATAAAGCAGTGTAAACAAAATTTTACTTAATACAGGATATACGGAATGCAGCTTCAGGTACTGCTATAACGACTCATTGTCTCAACAAAAACAAAAGACCCTCAGGGAAAATTAAAGTTTGTCCTTCAGGTCTGGATATTTTTTCTACAATTCCATTTATTTAAGTTTATTAATTTATGGATCAGGAGGATTTCAGGATCGATCGGTAAGCAGGCAGATGACCTTCCCTATAATGAGACTATTATTATTATTATTATTATTATTATTATTATTATTATTATCATCATCATAATCGTCATCAAAAGGAAACGCTAAACCTACCAGGATCATATATATATAATGAGACCAAAGCCCCATTTAGCGGGTCATTAACAAAAAAAAAAACTGCGTTAGGAAAACAAAATTGCCTGAAGACGAAATTAGCCTCTCCTGCCTTCTTCCCTGCACGAAGGTGGTTGGTCCATGGTAAAACCTGGAGCACCTGGACCTGGACCTGAAGGGTGTCCATAACCAGGCCTCGCAGTGGATCAGGACCTAATCAAAATTATCCACTAGTGAGTACTAGAAAAGCAACCTCATCTAGTGTCATCTAGCCAGTGTCTGCCTTGCAAATTTACAATTGCCTTCAACTCGTCGGAGATATATTAGTTATTTTTTAAGTTGGGTTTCATAATTTAGTTACAACTGGAAGAACAGAAACTTACTACATAAAAGATCTGAAAACTTTCGTAATCCAAAGTATATATTATTTACAATAAAAATAATAGAATAGCTGGAAAAATAGCTTCCTACACACATGTCAGTGTTAAACTTAGCTTAATATTATCCTATGTCCTGTATCTGTTATATTTGTACAGCTGTACATATATCAGAGATACAGCTGTATCTGTACAGCTGTACCTAAAGGTACAGCTGTACAGATACCTTTAGGTATGTTACTGTATACAGTATATCAGGTATATAAAGTACTTACAAGGATTATACCATCAGGCACATTACTGTATATATGAAGTACTTAACGGTACAAGAATAAATAATGTATGTATATGAGTGTGTGGTAAATTCAACATAGAATAAGACGGACAAAACGAACAAGTTCCTAAATAAAGTAACTTTTAACATCAGAGGTTTAAAACACAGCTTACTTGAGCACTGCAGCAACCAGTTCACCAAGCAGGAATAAGCAGAAGAAAGCAGTCAGTCATAAGCAACACAGTAGCAGGCAAGGAAGAGGGACAAAAACCGGCCTGAGGACAATCAGCATCTCCAAAAGATCACAAAAGTTCGAAATTACTGAATTTCATTTCAACCACTTTCAAATCCTGACTGTGACGGCGCGCTAATGTCAGTTGAGAAAGTTACATCGCGAGTTAGATTCTGGATCTGGGTCACATTGAGTATCTCACAACACGCAACAACAAAATGTTAAAAAATCACTAATTCTAAATAAGTTTCTGGGAACATAAGATATGTTAGGTTTTTTAATCCGGAGGGTTAGCCATTCAGGAAAACCCGAGTCAATTAGTTATCGACGACTTGTCTTATTTCCTCTGGGGTTCTTTAATCTTGTTCCCCAGGATGCGACCCACACCAGACAACTAACACCCAGGTACCTGCTTACTGCTAGGTGAACAGGGACAGCAGGTGTAAGGAAACACGCCCTGCATTTGCACCCGTGTCGGGGATCGAACCAAGGAGGATCGAACATGGGTTCCACAAAGCAAAAGAAATATGATTCTTTCACCAACTAGATTAAACTACCACAATATAAATACATCATAACAAGAGTGGAGGAGAGCACAGCTTCTGCTGACATTAGTAAAAGAGAGGTGGTGGGTCGCCGGTGGCTGGCAAGAGAGCGAACGATAGCTGCAAGTGTGATGAATGGTTTTGAAAACCGACAAGTTGAAGAACTGAGATACTTATGCAACATATGGGAATTTTTATTGAAGAAACGTTTCGCCACACAGTGGCTTCATCAGTCTTATACAAAGCAGGAAGGTATAAGGAGAGGAGGAGTTTGAGGTAATCAGTCCCTCAACCTGGAGTCGATGTGTTCAGTCCATCACTCTTGTAGAAAGTACAGCACAGGGCCGTAGACGTGGCTTATATACTGTAGTGAGGTGAGTGGAAGCAGGCGGAGGCGGGATCACAGTGGTACCATCCACTAGTGTAAGAAGGTCTTCGTCCAAAGATTGGACAGTTTTTGAAGAATTCTTTGTATCAAGATCCCATGATGCTGCAGTGTCTGACAGATATGATGAATGGTTTTGAAAACCGACAAGTTGGAGAATTGAGACACTTATGCAACATATGGGAATCTTTATTTATACTTTCTACAAGATTGATGGACTGAACACATCGACTCCAGGCTGAGGGACTGATTACCTCAAACTCCTCCTCTCCTTATACCTTCCTGCTTTGTATAAGACTGATGAAGCCACTGTGTGGCGAAACGTTTCTTCAATAAAAATTCCCATGTGTTGCATAAGTGTCTCAATTCTTCGATAGCTACTGGCGCAGGTGTAGGTTAAAGTGTGCTAAGGAGCCTAGCATTTTTCGCAGAATGAGCTAAAGTTGGTAAACGAGCGAACAAACACATAGGTAAGCAGGAAGAGTCAATGAAAACCTCAAATGTTCCAATACAGAACTTGTAATATATGATCATTTTCCCTTACCCTGTATCTAACACACACACACACACACACACACACACACACACACACACACACACACACACACACACACACACACACACACACACACACACACACACACACACACATATATATATATATATATATATATATATATATATATATATATATAAAATATATAATATATATATAATATATATATATATAATATATATATATACATATATATATATATATATATATATATATATATAATAATTTTTTTTTTTTTCAACAAGTCGGCCGTCTCCCACCGAGGCAGGGTGACCCAAAAAAGAAAGAAAACAATTTTCTTATTCTTATTCTTTTTAGTAATCTTTACAGGAAAAGGGGTTACTAGCCCATTGTTCCCGGCATTTTAGTTGACTTTTACAACACGCATGGCTTACGGAGGAAAGATTCTTATTCCACTTCCCCATGGATATAAAAGGAAAAGTAATAAGAACAAGAACTATTAAGATAAAATCAAAGAAAACTCAGATGAGTGTGTATAAATAAACATGTACATGTATGTGTAGTGTGACCTAAGTGTAAGTAGAAGTAGCAAGACGTACCTGTAATCTTGCATATTTATGAGACAGACAAAAGACACCAGCAATCCTACCATCATGTAAAACAATTACAGGCTTTCGTTTTACACTCACTTGGCAGGACGGTAGTACCTCCCTGGGTGGTTGCTGTCTACCAACCTACTATATGTATATATATGTATATATATATATATATATATATATATATATATATATATATATATATATATATATATGCAAAACAACCACTCTGAAAGAATAGAGAAATTCCAAGCGCTTTCGTGACTACTCACATTATCATTATCACATTATCACGAAAGCGCTTGGAATTTCTCTATTCTTTCAGAGTGGTTGTTTTGCATATTCTGAAATCACCTGTTTACTGTGATCTTATTGCATATATATATATATATATATATATATATATATATATATATATATATATATATATATATATATATATATATATATATATATATATATATATATATATATATATATATATATATGTGTCGTGCCGAATAGGCAGAACTTGCGATCTTGGCTTAAATAGCAACGCTCATCTTGCCATATAGGACAAGTGAAAATTTGTGTATGCAATAATTTCGCCAAAATCATTCTGAACCTAACGAAAAAAATATATTTCACTGTGTTTGTTTAGTATTAAATTACTGTAAACAAATCTAAAATATATTTAGTTGGGTTAGGCTAAAATAAATTGGGCTTGTTATAATAAGGTTAGGTAAGTTTTCTAAGATTCTTTTGGTGCAAAATTCTAAACTTTTACATCAACATTAATAAAAAATATATATCTTTAAACGTATAAGAGAAAATTTTAGAAAGGACTTAATTTTAAATGAGTTGCTGCTAATTGACCAGTTTAACATATTCGGCACGACATATATATATATATATATATATATATATATATATATATATATATATATATATATATATATATATATATATATATATATATATATATATACATGATATTTCCGATTTATCTACTAATGAAAATAACTTGCAATATAATATTAAATATATGAAAATGTAGATTAAAATACAAATACGTGCGAGTTTTAACCAAAGACTCAGAAGTTCATTAACACACGCAGTAAAACTTCATATTACAAGACCTCACTTTAACGAACTTCGGAAATGAAACAATGGACAGTCAGTCGTTTGTAGAATTGTCCATTATTGTTAACAGTTATGACAACAGTCTATATCCACCAGAACAGTCATTACTGGCCGTCTTCTCCTCCATGTCAGTACGCTAAACGGTGGGATTACTATTGTCAATGCAGTATGCGTATTTATGTTCACTGATCCTCGTGTCTAAGTCTCCCGCTGTTTCTCCCGCTGTTTCTCCCGCACGGACCATGTTGCAACCTTCACAAGGAACAACGTACACTCCTGCTTTAGTGTCGGAGGTGCTATTAGACATCTTTCTGGTGAGCTCTTTGATGTTAGTGGCGGAGATAGTGGCACCTCTGATATTCCCTGCTGGTAAGATCTTGGAGACACTATTGGCATAGTTACATTGGGAGTTTAGAAGTATGATAAATCTACTTAGAGGTGTGTGTATTTGTCATTGTTTTAGAATACGCTGAGGTCTGCATTTAAAGTCGTACATAAAATGAGGGAGATTCATCTCTCCATGGATCACCGAGAGACATACACCATCTCGGTGTACACACTGAGTGTTTCTCCTCATTATTACTTATTATACATTGATGTCCTGCCAAGTTTTCACTTGTATTTTTAAGCAGTTATTGGTACAATGATGTTAAGTTCGAGGTCATATATATATACAGAGAGAGAGAGAGAGAGAGAGAGAGTGTGTGTGTGTGTGTGTGGTGTGTGCATACTCATCTAATTGTAGTCATCTAGTTATGGTTGCAGGGGTAGAGTCATATCTCCTGGTCCCGCCTCTTCACTGGGTCACTCTTCCCGCTCCATGAGCTTTATCATACATCTTCTTAAAGCTATGTATGGATCCTGTCTCCACTACATCAGTTCCCAGACTATTCCACTTCCTGACAGCTCTGTGACTCAAGAAATACTTCCTAACATCCCTGTGATTCATCTGTGTCTTCAGCTTCTAACTGTGGCCCCTTGTTGCTGTGTTCCATCTTTGGAACATCCTGTCTCTGCCCACCGTTTCAATTCCTCTCAGTATTTTATATGTCGTTATCATATCCCCCCGATCTCTCCTGCCCTCCAGTATCGTCAGATCGATTTCCCTTAACCTCTCCTCGTAGGACATACCCCTTAGCTCCGGGACTAGTCTTTGCACTTTCTATAGTTTCCTTACGTGTTTGGCTAGGTGCGGGTTCCAGACTGGTGCTGCATACTCCAATATAGGCCTAACGTACATGGTGTATAGGGTCCTGAATGATTCCTCATTGAGGTATCGGAATGCTGTTCTTAGGTTTTCCAGGCGCCCGTATGCTGCAGCAGTTATTTGCTCGATGTACGCCTCAGGAAATGCGCCCGGTGTTATACTCACCCCAAGATCCTTTTCCTTGTCTATATCCCTTTATAGTTCCGTCTGGTCTTCATTCGATTGAATTCTTCTCATCAACTTCATATCATCTGCAAACAGGGACACTTCTGAGTCTATTCCTGCCGTCATGTCGTTCACAAATACCAGTTCTAGGACTGACCCCTGTGGAACCCCGTTTGTCACAGGTGCCCACTCTGACACCTCGCCACGTAACATGACTCGCTGCTGTTCCTGACAGGTATTCCCTGAACCATTGCAGTGCCTTCCCTGTTATCCCTGCCTGGTCCTCCAACTTTTGCACTAACCTCCTGTGTGGAACTGTGTCAAACGCCTTCCTACAGTCCAAGAAAATGCAATCTACCCTCCCTGCTCTCTCTCTAGTCTTACTGCTGTCACCCTGCTGTGACACAGGATTTCCCATCCCTAAAACTGTGCTGGCTGTCACTGATAAGCTCATTCCTTTCTAGGTGCTCCACCACTCTTCTCCTGGTAATTTTCTCCATGACTTTGCATACTATACATGTCAGTGACACTGGTCTGTAGTTTAATGCTTCGTGTCTGTTTCCTTTTTTAAAAATTGGGACTACGTCTGCTGTCTTCCATACCTCAGGTAGTCGTCCTGTTTCGATAATGTTGAAGATTGTTGTTAGTGGTGCACATAGTGCCTCTGCTCCCTCTCTCAATACCCATGGAGAGATGTGATCCGGCCCCATCACCTTTGAGGTATCCAGCTCGCTTAGCAGCCTCTTCACTTCTTCCTCTGTTGTATGTATTGTGTCCAACACTTGGTGTACCCCACCTCCCTGTCTTTCTGGAGACCCTTCTGTCTCCTCTGTGAATACTTCTTTGAACCTTGTGTTGAGCTCCTCACATACTTCGTGGTCGTTTCGTGTGATCTCCCCTCCCTCCTTCCTTCCTCAGCCTTATCACCTGGTCCGTTTGTGTGTGTGTGTGTGGTGGGGGGGGGGTAATTTATTCAACCTGATGGTCTAAGAACTACGAATGGCCATTTTTGCATACCTAAAATGACACCTCTTTTGTTTGGGGAAAGTGATGAGAAAAACATGCATGTCATTATACATATATATTTATTTTCTCATGCATTAAAAATAGGCTTATTTTTGGAACTTGTACGTACCAGGATGTCCAGAAATGGCAGCAGATTATTTTCTTCAATTCAACCTTGAACTTAACTGTTCAAAGAATTAAGTTAATCTAAGAAGTGTGGTAAAGGGGGAAAGGGGAGTAAATACAGTGGACCCTCAACAAAGGGCATTAATCCGTTCCAGAGGGCCTGCCGTTGGTCGAAATTGCCGTTTGTCGAGTTAATTTTCCCAATAAGAAATAATGGAAATAGAATTAATCCGTTCCTGACACCCCAAAGTCTGAATTTATTTTTTTACATGAAATATACATTTCCTTATATGGAAAGGAATGGGACATGCAAAATAAACAATAATTAAATGCCACTTACCTTTATTGTGGAGTTGTTGATGAGTGATGTGCCAGCAGCAAGGGAGATTCAGGATTGTCTGTTGCTTGGAAGGAGAATCCCCTTCCAGAAGGACTTCAGGTACCAAGTCCTTCGGTGGGGTTACCTCCCTCCTTGGCTTTTTAATGCCACTAGGACAACTTGAGAGTCACTGGACCCCTGTCGCACAAAATAGCTGTCCAGAGAGCTCTGTTTCTCACGTGCCCTTAGGATTTCCCTAAAATGGGACACGAGTGTCATTGTACATGTACATTTCCATCATAATTCTCACCCTTTTTAACACAGGCTTGGCACTAGAAGCTTTCTTGCGACCCATGGTAGCTTATTTAGCAGTTATAAGCACTAGAAATAGTGGAATAATCCAAAATATATGGGAGGTACATGTGGAAGCCGACCCCAACAGCTTGTAAACAATGGCACACTGACTCTTGGAGTAACTGGGCCTGCTTAGGCCGCGCTCCGGGCACATCGACACGTTCTGGACAAACCTCGTTGGTTAAGTTTTTGGCCATTGACTAAGGCATTTTTCCTATGGCAAAAAGTGCCGTTAGACGAAATTGCCATTACTTAATGCCGCCGTTAGTTGAGGGTCGACTGTATATCATAATTGTAACTTAGCCAAATGATCTCAATGTCGACGATGGCAGTAGCAACATTCACTCAAAGTAATCCGTAAAAATATTAACTAACATTGGTGACAAAGGCGAACCCATTGCCATTCCATACACTTGAGTGTAAAAGGTCCGGAAAACACACAATTCAGTAAGAATAAAACAATGGTAAACAACACTGACACGCAGGTAGATAAGACACATGTGCAACAGTTAGGTAACTTCATTCCGAAATGTTTCGCCTACACAATAGGCTTCTGCAGTCGAGAACAGAGGAAACAATAAGAACAGTGGAGGTGTACAGATGATGTAATCAGTCCATCACCCTCGCCGAAGTAATTTTGATGTTGTCAGTCCCTCAGTTCACTTCCATTGTCTGGACCAATTTAAAGTTGAAGCATATGAATGGAGACTTATGCACCGCCACAGGTAAGATGCAGAAAATCTTGAAGGCTATAAAAGAGTGACCACTAGTAGAAGCATCATTACATCATTGCTTCTGCTGCCTCCTCTGTATTCCACTGAAGAAGCCAACTGTATAGGCGAAACGTTTCGTAATAAAGGTTCCAAAATGTTTCACATATGAGTATACATACACTAAGAGTTGTGTTTCAGTGTAAAATGAAAATTTATTTTTAATCTCTTATTTTAGGTATTAAAATATTCCTGACTGGTGACATGCAGCCTTAATTACCATACCGTAGTCCATAGGATTTAGTGGTAAACATTAATATTCGCAACATTATCATGTTTTTTAGTTTACGTAGCATATTTAGAAAATTTAATTGCTTCTACAATATATTTCGGTTAAAACCAATTAACCAACCACACAGGAGGTGAAAGTGACTTGTAAAGCACAGTAATCTTCCTATTAAGCTGGAGACAAGTGTGGTGAAGGACGCACCATCATGTTTATAATTCTGACCTGGGAATTCCCAGTGAAATGTGCCACGTCTAACCTGAGCATCGCTTCTGAGAACATCTCTTCTTGTCCCGCCCTACACACACACACACACACACACACACACACACACACACACACACACACACACACACACACAATGTCCTACGAGGAGAGGTTAAGGGAAATCGACCTGACAACATTGGAGGACAGGAGAGATAGGGGGGATATGATAACGACATATAAAATACTGAGAGGAATTGACAAGGTGGATAGAGACAGGATGTTCCAGAGATGGGACACAGCAACAAGGGGTCATAGTTGGAAGTTGAAGACTCAGATGAATCACAGGGATGTTAGGAAGTATTTCTTAGAGTCACAGAGTTGTCAGGAAGTGAAATAGTCTTGAAAATGATGTAGCTTTAAGAAGAGGCATGATAATGCTTATGGAGCAGGAAGAGCGACCCAGTAGCGACCAGTGAAGAGGCGGGGCCAGGAGCTGTGAATCGACCCCTGCAACCACAACTAGGTGAGTACAAGGAACGATAAAGCTCTTGGAGCAGGGAGTGGACCTAGTAACGACCAACGAAGAGGCGGGGCCAGGAACTACGAATCAACCACAAATAGGTGAGTGTATATATATATATATATATATATATATATATATATATATATATATATATATATATATACATATATATATATATATATATATATATATATATATATATATATATATATATATATATATATATATACACACACACACACACACTAGAGATTTCCAGGTCGAATATGGTATTTCTAGCTTCTGGTGTCTTTAAGAGGCAGCCTCTAAGGTATTTATACCAGACATTTCATTATTTAAACAAGGAAGTTGTCCTTGTGATTATCACTATTTTTGTTAAGCCGTTGTTGGTGGGTTTTCATAATGCATGTAATTATCGTTAATGAGAGCATTTTCAATATCTGCACTTTCCAGTTGTCGCCCATTATCTATCACTCGGGAAAATATATTTTAATATATTGATTATGTTCACTTGATGTACATGACTGCCTCCAAAAATAGCATTAACATTTGGGAAAGACTTACAACTGTTTATCAAAACAAGTTAGATAAAAACGACTTACTAGTGAAGGAAATCAAAAGCTTATATTGAGAAGTGCATCGACACTTTGTTTCCCACTACTGGATACAGCAGTGTGCTGCAAACACTCTTGAATTCAGAAAAAACAAACAGTTTACAGAACGAACTTTTATCTAGACAATATATCGCTCTATGAAGAGCTTCATTAGGTCAACTGATATGACAGCTAACTAAATCTCTGTACCAGTCCTTAAATCATTACCCACCTTAGCTCCATCAACTCATCATTATCTGTGATGGTGGGAGACTAGGCTCCTATACTAGGCAAAATTATTTCCGCGTGTGTGGGCAACTTACTTAAGATTTCAAGACAAATTTCCCGTTAAGCAGTGTTGCACGACTCGAATATTAAGACACTTCATTAATCTTGCGTGTCAAAAAAGTGCAAACGCAAATAGCCTGCAAAAATTCTGGACTCAAATATATTTAGGTCCACCTACGTTACATGGGACCAAAACAAACACGACATTGAGGATGAGAATAACTTGTGTTGTTGCCAGGTGTTGATGGTGTCGGGGAAGACCACTCATATATTGTGCCCTCGTTATATTCTCCAGCTAAGCTGGTGCTCACTGACCAACTAAATACTCAGCAGCGATATTAATACTCACTTGTGAGATGAATACTCACCACCAAGCCAGGCACTGAACAACCCTTTCAGGCCTAACAGTTCCCCATCACTATCACAAAATAATAATAATAATAATAATAATATTAATTCCCTGTATCCAGATCCCAAGATGTTGCAGTGTCTGACAAATGTGATGTAAATGGACGGGTTTCTAAACTATTTACATTACATGTATCAGACACTGCAACAGTAATAATAATAAACCTGAAGATTAATGCATTTCCTCAGCTGTGATTCAGATATTCTCAACCATCTAAAAATTTAAGTTATAAGTGATAAATTATAGTGAACTTTCACAGCCTGAAAGGTAAAGCAAACAGTAACAGCCTGGTGAAGCAAACAGTGACAGTGTTGCCTGGTGAAGCAAACAGTGACAGTGTTGCCTGGTGAAGCAAACAGTGACAGTGTTGCCTGGTGAAGCAAACAGTGAGTGTTGCCTGGTGAAGCGGTGACAATGTTGCCTGGTGAAGCAAACAGTGACGGTGTTGCCTGGTGAAGTAGACAGTGACAGTGTTGTCTGTCTACGTACACTATCCCAGCAGAGCAGTGATAGTGTACGTTCGCACCCGATTTCTGTCTCTTGTGGATGTCATCTTTCTTGTCTCCGGTGAACGCCAATTGTCCTGTTTCCAGTGAACGCCAGTTTTCCTGTCTCCTGTCAGCGTCAGTGGTTCTGTCTCCTGGAAAGGCTTGTTGTCCAGTCTTCTGTGAACATCACTGGGGTAACGTAAAGGTGAGGCAAGTCACTGACACGGTGAGAAGGAAACTTGCCGGCATATCCCTCTGTATCAGAGTCCCTGACTTACCTTATATACAGTAGGTGGTGTTGAGATGGGACAGATGCGGGGACACTCAGTTTACAAATATAACAACACTAATAAGAAATATAACAGCATTAATAGAATATTTTTAATCCCTAAGAAATGTATATTCCTTTTTTTTTTTTTTTTTTTTTAGCATTGGTCTTATGTAGTATAGTTTCCAGTCTGCCTATTTTATTATCAATTTTATTTGTAATCTTCCTCACGCTTTTGGATTCATAGAAAATGGTGAAGCAAACTCACCACGCTTATTTTCTGACCCTGAATGATACGTATGATAATCACTATTAGTAACAGTATATGGAGGGTCTAGATCATTTGATGGGTGTGGAAGTGCATGGGATGGATATATAATGCATCTGTGGGCACTTGTGATAGATGTGGGAAGTGTGGGCAGGGAGATGTCTGGGAGAGTGTGATGGGTGTTGTACTGGGGATGTGTGTGGCAGAAAGTAGGTTGGTTGAGGCCGAGCATGGGATGAACATGGGAGTAAGGTGAACCTGAACATGGGAGTATGGTGAACCTGAACATGGGAGTAAGGCGAACCTGAACATGGGAGTATGGTGAACCTGAACATGGGAGTATGGTGAACCTGAACATGGGAGTATGGTGAACCTGAACATGGGAGTAAGGTGAACCTGAACATGGGAGTATGGTGAACCTGAACATGGGAGTATGGTGAACCTGAACATGGGTGTAAGATGAACCTGAACATGGGAGTAAGGTGAACCTGAACATGGGAGTATGGTGAACCTGAACATGGGAGTATGGTGAACCTGAACATGGGAGTAAGGTGAACCTGAACATGGGAGTATGGTGAACCTGAACATGGGAGTATGGTGAACCTGAACATGGGAGTATGGTGAACCTGAACATGGGAGTATGGTGAACCTGAACATGGGAGTATGGTGAACCTGAACATGGGAGTAAGGTGAACCTGAACATGGGAGTAAGGTGAACCTGAACATGGGAGTATGGTGAACCTGAACATGGGAGTATGGTGAACCTGAACATGGGAGTATGGTGAACCTGAACATGGGAGTAAGGTGAACCTGAACATGGGAGTAAGGTGAACCTGAACATGGGAGTATGGTGAACCTGAACATGGGAGTATGGTGAACCTGAACATGGGAGTAAGGTGAACCTGAACATGGGAGTATGGTGAACCTGAACATGGGAGTATGGTGAACCTGAACATGGGAGTATGGTGAACCTGAACATGGGAGTAAGGTGAACCTGAACATGGGAGTATGGTGAACCTGAACATGGGAGTATGGTGAACCTGAACATGGGAGTAAGGTGAACCTGAACATGGGAGTATGGTGAACCTGAACATGGGAGTATAGTGAACCTGAACATGGAAGTAAGGTGAACCTGAACATGGGAGTATGGTGAACCTGAACATGGGAGTATGGTGAACCTGAACATGGGAGTAAGGTGAACCTGAACATGGGAGTATGGTGAACCTGAACATGGGAGTATGGTGAACCTGAACATGGGAGTAAGGTGAACCTGAACATGGGAGTAAGGTGAACCTGAACATGGGAGTATGGTGAACCTGAACATGGGAGTAAGGTGAACCTGAACATGGGAGTATGGTGAACCTGAACATGGGAGTATGATGAACCTGAACATGGGAGTATGATGAACCTGAACATGGGAGTATGGTGAACCTGAACATGGGAGTATGGTGAACCTGAACATGGGAGTATGATGAACCTGAACATGGGAGTATGATGAACCTGAACATGGGAGTATGGTGAACCTGAACATGGGAGTAAGGTGAACCTGAACATGGGAGTATGGTGAACCTGAACATGGGAGTAAGGTGAACCTGAACATGGGAGTAAGGTGAACCTGAACATGGGAGTATAATGAACCTGAACATGGGAGTATGGTGAACCTGAACATGGGAGTAAGGTGAACCTGAACATGGGAGTATGGTGAACCTGAACATGGGAGTAAGCTGAACCTGAACATGGGAGTATGATGAACCTGAACATGGGAGTAAGGTGAACCTGAACATGGGAGTATGGTGAACCTGAACATGGGAGTATGGTGAACCTGAACATGGGAGTATGGTGAACCTGAACATGGGAGTATGATGAACCTGAACATGGGAGTATGGTGAACCTGAACATGGGAGTAAGGTGAACCTGAACATGGGAGTATGGTGAACCTGAACATGGGAGTAAGGTGAACCTGAACATGGGAGTAAGGTGAACCTGAACATGGGTGTAAGATGAACCTGAACATGGGAGTAAGATGAACCTGAACATGGGAGTAAGATGAACCTGAACATGGGAGTAAGATGAACCTGAACATGGGAGTAAGATGAACCTGAACATGGGAGTAAGGTGAACCTGAACATGGGAGTAAGGTGAACCTGAACATGGGTGTAAGATGAACCTGAACATGGGAGTAAGATGAACCTGAACATGGGAGTAAGATGAACCTGAACATGGGAGTAAGATGAACCTGAACATGGGAGTAAGATGAACCTGAACATGGGAGTAAGATGAACCTGAACATGGGAGTAAGATGAACCTGAACATGGGAGTAAGATGAACCTGAACATGGGAGTATAGTTTCTCAACAGAGATGTTATTTAAGAAGGCAACAACCAGCTGCTGGACGAGTGAAGATTATTCTCACCTCACTACGTTCACTTTCCTACGCAATTCTGCCTCGATTTTATAATGCTCCCAGTAAACTTATTAATATTATTTCCTTTGTTTCAGTTTAGGTTAGGTTACACAAATCTATAAAATAATGTTTAACTACAAAGATGCACTTCAAAGTGTGTGTGATAAGTCTGTCAGCGTCGTAAGAGAGCAGCACCACGACACCTCCAAATCTGCACGAACGTAACTGGTGGTGCGATAAAGCGCTGGAGAAAAGGCACATTATCGCTATAAATTATATTCATTTCACATTACCGTCGGAAAGTAATGGCGGAAGGTTAGGAGAGTCTGCCGCCCCGTGTCCGCTACCTCAACAACCTACCTCCATCTTAACCCACTAAGCTTAAGCGAGTCTAGTATGCCAGACAAATGTAGATAATGAGCCGAGCGGCACTATTATAATAGTTTAGTGATCCCTCCCCCCCACTCACCGTAGACAAGAAAGTTACTGGTTTTGCCTTTAATTTCTAAATTCCAGATTACTTACTATTGTATCTTCTCTTCTCACAAGTATTTTTTGTACATGGATACACTTTGCTTACGTATATGCTTGTATACACGAGTACTCAACGCACGTATATGCTTGTATTTACGAGTACTCAACGCACGTATATGCGTGTGGTCCGGTGCTTCTTGTGCCCACAGATTATTAAGAGTTTCGCTGCTACAATAAAACCCTCGTGTATGTGTGTGTAAAGAGGAGAAAGTAAATTATCTTGGAGTAATATTACAAGCAGAGCCGTGTGGCTGACTTTATCCCTGTCAAGATGCTCATCAGGACTAATGTGTACATTGTGGGAGCTGGCAAAAAACCCACACCACCGTGATTTGTTCAGCTGATAATACACATGCGAAGATCTCGTCGCATTAATCTTGGCTCTATACGTAAGACATTAAGCTGAGCCATGTAAAAATAAACCACCTTTACATGTCAAAGTCAAGGTAAAGAGAGGCGGGAGTGAGCAAGAAATATAGAGGTGGATGTGAGTTGTATCAGCTGAGGTCCTTGTCCCTGTCTCCTGCCCACGTCTTCTCACTCTTCTCCTCGCGTATATTTTCGGGAGCCACAGGGTATTTCAATTAGTTTCCTGTATAAATAAAGCTGTGTTGAGTGTCCGGTGTGGTAGAAATAGAGTACAACAAATGCCTGAGTGACTACTCAGACCTACCAGCCGTGAGCAAGGCATTCTTGGGGCCGTCGACGTCATTCTTATCCTTATTTTATTTGACTTTAAATGTCATATTTGCATGCTGGGGGGCGTGTGAAATTATCCATTGCTCGTTCCTCCTTAAGCAGCTTATCTCTGCGTGTTCGTATATTTCGGACTATAATAATAAATGTCAAATTTAGCAGAAGAAAGATCGGCGGAAATTGGTGGCCTTCAAGACTGTCCTGCAAGAGGCCACCAACACCTTAATCCATTAATCTCCGGCGTTTTATCTGTCTCTGACAAATCGATTTAATTTTAGCGCGAATTAGATGCTAATCCCCGAGCAGCAGCCCCAACAACTGCACTTCCACTGCCACCTACCCTGCCAGTCCTCCACCCTTCCACTAGCTACCCACACCTGCCAGTCCTCCACCCTTCCACTAGCTACCCACACTTGCCTATCCTCACCCTTCCACTAGCGCCCCACACCTCTACCCCTTAAACCCTGCCAACAGCGAACCACACCTGCACCTACTCCCCCTCCTCCTGCCACCAGTATCCAAGGTGGTAAATGTCACAGTTGGGAAACTAATTGTTTTCTCTTTAAGAGACTAAGAAACAGGAAATTAATAATAACCAAACACGAGAACAAATTTTTTCTGTGATGTGAAAAGTTCACTTACGTGCACAAATGTGCACGTAAGTGGAGAAACCTGCGGCAAGTGTTCCTAACTGTACATACAATTGGTGAAAATTGTGTTGGCTGTATTCCTAAACGTAGAAGAGTTTATTCGGATTAGTAATCAAAGAAGGATAATTCAGGATAACCCAGGATACCTAACAGGTATACAATACCGACAGGTTGGTAAGTAAGACACATGTGCAACAGTTAGGAATCTTCATTCTGAAACGTTTCGCCTAAACAGTAGGATTCTTCAGTCGAATACAGAAGAGTTAGCAGAAGCAATAGAGATGTGAAGATGATGTAAACAGTTCAAGTACGTCTTCAGGGGTGATGAAGGACTGATTACATTGTTTTCACATCTCTAATGCTTCTGTTAACTCTTTTGTACTCGACTGAAGAAGCCTACTGTGTAGGTGAAACGTTCGGGAATGAAGATACATAACTGTTGCATACAAAAGTCTTACCAACCTACAGTGGTTGTTGAATTTGATTTTTATTTTTCCAAGGCTTTCAGCAATGACTTGAGAAAATCTTTTTTCTGACTACAAATTTTCAACGCTGATGCATCTTGTATAGAGGAAGATTCCCATTCTTAATAGGATTAAAGAATTAAATCTGACAGCCACATAGGAGCGAAGGATCAGGGAAGACATGATGACAAAAATTATTCAGAGGTTTTGAAAGAGCAGAGTGGGATGCGAGGCACAGGAACAAGGAGACATATTTGAAGGCTAACACAAATAAGGATATTAGGAAAGAATTTTTTTTTAGGGTGGTAAACATGTGGAATGATTTTAAAGAAGAGTTGGTGGAGACGAAGTTCATGCATAGGTTCAAGAGTAGGTATACATGTAATAGGGCTCAGTAGGCCAGAAAGCAGCAGGTAAAAGATGTGAGGCTACAAGCTGAGTCTAGAACCCATCAAACACAGTTAGGTACAATTTGGTAACTACACACGCATGTATTCACTTATTTATGGTTGCAGGGGTCAATTCACAGTTCCTGGCCCCGCCTGTTCGCTGGTCGGGTTTGTGTGTGTGTGTGTGTGTGTATTTATGGGTGCACAGACGTACACATGTGTACCACCCATTATTCCTTACACATTAGTGGCCGCCTAATACATAGCGTGTCCCGCGAGTCCCGTGTTTCACCTTGTCGGTCATCACTCAAAAGTAAGGACATGCACGGTACACGAACCACTAACGTCTTTAGGATACCAGTACTGGTATTATCATAGGATACCAGTACTGGTATTATCATAGGATGCCAGTACTGGTATTATCATAGGATACCAGTACTTGTATTATCATAGGATGCCAGTACTGGTATTATCATAGGATGCCAGTACTGGTGTTATCATAAGATGCCAGTACTGGTATTATCATAGGATACCAGTACTGGTATTATCATAGTATATTAGTACTGGTATTATCATAGGATGCCAGTACTGGTATTATCATAGGATACCAGTACTGGTATTATCATAGGATGCCAGTACTGGTATTATCACAGGATACCAGTACTGGTATTATCATAGTATATTAGTACTGGTATTATCATAGGATACCAGTACTGGTATTATCATAGTATATTAGTACTGGTATTATCATAGGATACCAGTACTGGTATTATCATAGGATACCAGTACTGGTATTATCATAGGATACCAGTACTGGTATTATCATAGGATACCAGTACTGGTATTATCATAGTATATTAGTACTGGTATTATCATAGGATGTCAGTACTGGTATTATCATAGGATACCAGTACTGGTATTATCATAGGATACCAGTACTGGTATTATCATAGGATACCAGTACTGGTATTATCATAGTATATTAGTACTGGTATTATCATAGGATACCAGTACTGGTATTATCATAGGATACCAGTACTGGTATTATCATAGTATATTAGTACTGGTATTATCATAGGATACCAGTACTGGTATTATCATATTATATTAGTACTGGTATTATCATAGGATGCCAGTACTGGTATTATCATAGGATACCAGTACTGGTATTATCATAGGATACCAGTACTGGTATTATCATAGGATACCAGTACTGGTATTATCATAGGATACCAGTACTGGTATTATCATAGTATATTAGTACTGGTATTATCATAGGATACCAGTACTGGTATTATCATAGGATACCAGTACTGGTATTATCATAGGATGCCAGTACTGGTATTATCATACGATGCCAGTACTGGTATTATTATAGGATACCAGTACTGGTGTTATCATAGGATACCAGCACTGGTTACCTGGAGGTTACCTGGAGGTTATTCCGGGGATCAACGCCCCCGCGGCCCGGTCCATGACCAGGCCTCCCGATGGATCAGGGCCTGATCAACTAGGCTGTTACTGCTGGCCGCACGCAGTCCAACGTACGAGCCACAGCCCGGCTGATCCGGCACTGACTTTAGGTATCTGTCCAGCTCTCTCTTGAAGGCAGCCAGGGGCTTATTGGCAATTCCCCTAATGCTTGATGGGAGGCTATTGAACAGTTTTGGGCCCCGGACACTTATGGTGTTTTCCCTTAGTGTACTTTTTATTGGGGGCATTTTGCATCGCCTGCCCAGTCTTTTACTTTCGTAGGGAGTGATTTCTGTGTGCAGATTTGGGACCATTCCTTCCAAGATTTTCCAAGCGTAGATTATGATATATCTCTCCCTCCTGCGTTCCAACGAGTACAAGTCAAGTGCTTCCAAGCGTTCCCAGTAGTTAAGGTGCTTGACAGAACTTATACGTGCAGTAAAGGTTCTCTGTACACTCTCTAGATATGCGATTTCACCTGCTTTGAATGGAGATGTTAATGTACAGCAGTATTATCATAGGATGCCAGTACTGGTATTATTATAGGATACCAGTACTGGTATTATCATAGGATGCCAGTACTGGTATTATCATAAGATGCCAGTACTGGTATTATCATAGGATACTAGTACTGGTATTATTATAGGATACCAGTACTGGTATTATCATAGGATGCCAGTACTGGTATCCTTTAATACCAATACTGGTATTATCATAGGATACCAGTACCGTTATCAAAAGATACCCTTACTGGTATTATCATAGGATACCAGTACCGGTATCATGCACCTAAAAATACAAGTCTGGTATGTTAGAAATCAAGTTCTGATATATTAGGATACAAGTACTGGTATCACCTCATCTTAAGATTCCAGTACTGGTATTATCTTAGAATTCAAAACTATATAGTGATTATTTATTAAATGCAGTAAAGGTAGCTGGGGTAAGCCAGCGGGTGCTTAACTAGTGTACGGGTTTCTGTGTGAAGACTCAAGTCAGGAGACAGTTGTTTCCTGACGAGTAAGCCACGATACTAATGGCTGGCCGTGACACTGACAAAACTGGTGTCAGACAAGGCCGCCCATGACATACTGCCGTGCGCCTCCTCCTCCTCCTGGGACAGGAGCCTTGAACGCTGTATCACCGATGGGAGATTCTGATTTGTCACTTCTGGAGGGGTAAGATACTTCTTGATACTTTCCCAGGGCCATGACCTGACGAGAGAAAAAGAGTTAATAAGTCGTTTTTGAGAAAAACTGGTTAAAAAGTTGTCTTTTAAAATTGGCTAAACAGGTTGTCTTAGAGATATTTTTTTTTTTAGGAAGACTTACAGCTTTTCACAGGACATGAGTGTGTGGTTGTCAGTTAATTATGCCACCCTGGGTGTATTGCATGTTTATCCTGCTACCGTAAAATGCTCGGTATTGCCGATTAATAAAATATGCAAATGTGTGTTAATTAGCATTACCCTAACATAAAACTAGACATGGTGTCGCTAGGTGCCCGAGCCTCGAGAGGTAAACCTGGTATCCCGTAAACCCGGCCTTCGGCACCTCAATACTCGCAAAAAGGATTAGTATAGAGTGTCAAATAAGTTTCTGTTGTTGAATACCAGCGTTATAAATCTGAAGCTGATTAGAAGAGTTGTTGCATGGAGATTAATATTTCCGTTTCTTCAATAATAATGATAAATTGGCGACCAGATGGCCCAGAAATAATCGGAACTTTCCCATAAATTTGAGATACAGGTTTTGGAAGTTTAAAGACGATTAGGAGAGACATTCTCCAGGTACCACACAACCAATATCCATATTCGTTTAACAAAACTGCAAAATTAAAGCTTTAGCAGCCCATTTACAGTACGAATCTTCCTTTGAGCAGAATACATCAACATCAGATTTATGAAGTCGCTTACAAGTTGAAGTCGGAAATTTTTCCAAGGCATAAACACCCTATATTTTTTTTTTAATAAAACTACCGAAATAGGACTCTTCTATGTACTCCATTAACAACCTCAAACTTTTAAGTTGAATACTTAAAAGTTTCGGATTGAAAGATTAAAGTGTTTCTAACACACGTACGTGCATGCATGTGCGTGCGTGTGCGTGCGTGCAAGTGATACACCCGATTATGCGACACTTGCTTCAGGGGACACCAGATTTCCTAAAAAAAAAATATTTTGAGTGGCTAAAGTTTAAAAGCATGAATGGATCACCTTACATCCTCACGGTCTTCACGCTGCTCGTCCTCTCATCAATATTTAAGATCATTGTCTCCAAGAAATAATATGAAAATTTACCGAGGTTTTAGTTTTGCGATAATTAGCTTTACAGAGGAACTGCAGCCGGAAACAGCACATACCATCTCTAAACTTATGTTGATTTTATTTCACACTCTATTGCTTCCGTTGTTTTACTACTCATTCCCTCTTGATCCTTTCAGTTACCCTAACTCTCTCTCTCTTTCTCTCTCTCTCTCTCTCTCTCTCTCTCTCTCTCTCTCTCTCTCTCTCTCTCACGTGATCCTTCCACTTACCCTAACAGTATTCATGCTTGTAATATCGACCTAGAAATTATAGCTGCTTTTAGCCATTTTCTTGTAGGAATATTTGTAAAATATTTCCTGCTGATTAAGTTTCTGATTTTTTTTTTTTTTTGTCCCCGGTGAGTTGTTTCAAACATTTGCTTGCGAGTCTCACAGCGACTTTTCTCCCTCTCTAAAACCTCAATTAGTCAAATTCTTTTGTAATCAGAGTAACTTAATCGCTTCATTCTCTGCTGTGCAGTTGTCTCTCTTTGCTGGTCCGTCTTTCTCTGCTCTCCGGCTTTCTTCCTGTTTTCTCCGTATGTCTTTAATCATTTCTTCAGTTCTTCAGAAACCCTATCATTTCTTGTTATTTTTCCCAATTTCTTCAGTACAAACTACTTACTTCTTCAGAAGTGACTAGGATGTGATGTTTCTGGCTACACTTCAGTCGCTAAGTCTGTGTAATTAGTACTGTATTTGAGTTTCCTGGAGTAAGCTTCAGCTCTGTACCTCTTACCACCGATTCTCGAGAAATAGCGCCGTTTTATCAGTTTTTTTTTTAACCCATGTATGTAATTCACTTCCATTATCATTGTTCAGTTTCCTACTTCTTTGACACTGTTAAAAATATGCTAATATTTGCGAATAAATTACTTGTACTTTTCAACCATTCACCATTCGTGTTTCATTAGTGTTATTTTCCTTATGAGTTGTGGGAAAATTGGTTACATCTGTAGTAAAGAGCTGTAACAAATCCTCTGTCTATCCATGGACGTATTTTGTGTATCATGATTATATCTCCTCTAGTTATTGGTTCTGTCAGTAACAGAAGCCACAGCTCTCATTTTTTTTCTAAGCTCATTCCCCTCAACCCAGCCACTAGTTTGACACTTCCTTGGTCTTTCTCGAGTTTTGTTCTGTATTTAGAGAGGACGACGGTAGTACCGAAAGCTGCACTACTAATTCAGTCAGGTGAACTCAACAGGCCTCTCCAGGGACCAAGTCGCAGCTGCGATGGTACAAATCTAGAACTTCACCGTAACTGCTCATATTAAGAACTGTGGCACCAAACACTTATAATTACCGAGCAATGTGTTTAGTTGTCATATAGTACCTGTGTTTACCTGTATAATAATTTTACTATCTGCTTTCATTTCGCGTGAAATGTTCGTAGAAGAACAAGTTATGATGAATTTTATGCTTTTTGCATGAAAAATTGCATAGGGAAATACATATTCTTTTTTCTAATCTATCTCAAGCATGAAGAGTCTGAGGTTAGGGGAAAACTCACCGCGAGTGTATATCATCACTCACTTTTCACTTCCTCAACACGAGGTCAACTCTCATTCCGCCAGTACAACAAACTTTCCTTTCTGGTGTGTGGTTAATGATCTGGCCAAATGCGTATCTTCTTCGCCAGTTAACGTTTAACTTTCCTGTTCTTTGTTTTCTATATTCTTGCTTTCGTTTCATCTTCATAGATAAAATGCGGTGTTTTTTATGTCAGTTAAAGAAACGCACATCCCACGGAACTTGTCAAAGGTCGTAGAACAAGGAAAGCAAAGGACCTTAAACGAACATTCCCCTGGACGGAATTGTTAATTCCTTACCACAGAATAACATGAACAAGAGCATGGAGAATGCAGCAACTATTCACAACATAATCGTAACTCTTACCCTAAAAAGTAGGTAATTGTTACCAGTGGTCATCACAAAATGAACCACCTTTAATGCACCTGGTTATACAAAATTCTTTTCCAAGACCACAACTTATCTTGCTGAGGACAGACTGGGAGAAATTTAATTACCAGAAAAACTGAACACAAAAGATAAATATATCCTAGTGTGTGCTTACGTGTTTTTCTAAACCAACTTTTTGGTATTTATTACCAAGGTTTATACCATGTGTACCTGTACCTAAACAAACATGCATACTTACCTCCTACATAAAGTGCTGGGTATTAAAGGTTATAAATTAAATCTTGAGGGAAGACCTAAGAACTTCAAAGGAAATTAGCCACACTGCTTGACTTTTTGTGGGGCTATCCTGGGTTACTTGCTCTCCGAATAAATTCATCTGCAACTGGCCTGGTAACCAACGCTTTCGCTTCACACACAGTTTATGAACAGGGGAAACCATTAATGGCCTGAGGGACGCCAAGCCACGCCCTCCCGCCAGCCCTTCAAGATTTCTCTCTCACACTTCTTGCAAATGTTGTCTCCTGTGTGCCTATTTGCCTGCTACAAGCAAATCTCCGAGTGGTTGACAAGAGTTTTCCAAACACATTCCAGCAGGCTTGAAAGCAGAACTCCAAGCCAGCCAGGACAAGCTAAGTTAGCTTGCAGTTACAGCTGTCCTGTTCTACTTTGTTCCTGCCATACCAGTGTTTTCCTGCATCGAGAAAGCAAAGCCATCAAGCCAACCCAGTCAGCCTAAGCCAGCTCTGCCAGTGTGAAATCTGCTTCCAATGTGTCTGCACTGCTTTACACTACTAGTAAAACGAAGGTAAAAGCAAAATTTTACCTAGTGGCTTACTATGGGTTGATAAGCCAGACGGGCTTAGAGAGTAATGTTAGGGAGAGTGGAGTAGCTGTGTCGTTACCACCATCACCCACATATCTTTCCATGCTTGTACATGTTTACCATCGCTATTACAACCCAGGTACTCAACAGATAAAACACCTCAATTACTGGGAGCGCTTGAGGTTCCTAAACCTGTATTCCCTGGAACGCAGGCGGGAAAGATACATGATTATATACACCTGGAAAATCCTAGAGGGACTAGTACCGAACTTGCACACGAAAATCACTCACAACGAAAGCAAAAGACTTGGCAGACGATGCAACATCCCTCCAATGAAAAGCAGGGGTGTCACTAGCACGTTAAGAGACCATACAATAAGTGTCAGGGGCCCGAGACTGTTCAGCTGCCTCCCAGAATACATAAGGGGGATTACCAACAGACCCCTGGCAGTCTTCAAGCTTGACAAGCACCTTAAGTCGGTTCCTGACCAGCCGGGCTGTGGCTCGTACGTTGGTTTGCGTGCAGCCAGCAGTAACAGCCTGGTTGATCAGGCTCTGATCCACCAGGAGGCCTGGTCACAGACCGGGCCGCGGGGGCGTTGACCCCCGGAACTCTCTCCAGGTAAACTCCAGGTATGTACAGCAATAGGTATTAGTGCACACCACGGTAACCAAGGCAAAATAGCAGCCAAGAGAGAGCATACCACCGTTCTTCAACCAGCGGTAGAATGAAAATGACAAGGGTGAAAAGGTGAGTGATAACCACGTCACCTTCACAATTGCCAGATCCACATGTGATTGGCTGAACCTAGATACTGATCTGGCGATGGGGCCCCATTGGATTGTCAGACCCTTAGCATCTTTGTCGCTGGTTGGTGAGGCAGCCTATGTGAGTATGTTAACATGCTCTGAATAAAGATTTCATACTCTTTGCATGCACCACTCACTCACAGACCAGGTGAAGAAAGAAGCTATTTTGAGCACCACCAACGAGGCTGGAGGTTCTGTGAGTCATCAGGAAAGTGCATATTCTTCCCAAATAAGTCGCCTCCTTCTGTGAAGACGCTGTTAGTTACCATTTTGTCCTAGACACATGTCAATTAGACACTAGGCCTGCTGTAAATGCATGCGTGTATGTGTTACCATTTTGTACTAGGCACATGTCGATTAGACACGAGGCCTGTTGCATATGTGTATGTGTATGTGTGTATGTGTATGTATGTATGTATGTGTGTGTGTGTGTGTGTGTGTGTGTGTGTGTGTGTACTCATCTAGTTGTGGTTGCAGGGGTCGATTCACAGCTCCTGGCCCCACCTCTTCACTGGTCGCTATTAGGTCACTTTTCATGCTCCATGAGCTTTATCGTACCTCTTCTTAAAGCTATGTATGATCCTGCCTCCACTACATCACTTCCCAGACTGTTCCACTTCTTGACAACTCTGTGACTGAAGAAATGCTTCCTAACATCCCTGTGATTCATCTGAGTCTTCAAATTCCAATTGTGACCCCTTTTTGCTGTGTCCCATCTCTGGAACATCCTGTCTCCCATCTCTGGAACATCCTATCTCCCATCTCTGGAACATCCTATCTCCCATCTCTGGAACATCCTATCTCCCATCTCTGGAACATCCTGTCTCCCATCTCTGGAACATCCTGTCTCCCATCTCTGGAACATCCTGTCTCTGTCCACCTTGTCAATTCCTCTTAACATTTTATATGTTGTTATCATATTCCCCCCATCTCTCCTGTCCTCCAGTGTCATCAGGTCGATTTCCCTTAACCTCTCCTCGTAGGACATGCCCCCGTGTGTTAATTACCAATTTGTACGAGGCACATATCGATTAAACACTAGGCCTGTTGTATTTGTGTGGTGTGTGTGCGCCGCGCTCGTGTGTGTGTGCGTGACCTATTTAATATTTGCACTAATAACTCATTACAGTTGTGACTGGTTGTGAACGTGTGAATGGCTCATTACTTTGTAATTTGTTAATGATCGCAACCATGTATAGACGAGTAGATGGTTCATTACTTTTGTAACTTGTCATGATTGTGACCAGATCTACATGGAGTTCATTACCGGGAGTTTACTGGAGAGAGTTCCTGGGGTCAACGCCCCCGCGGCCCGGTCTGTGACCAGGCCTCGTGGTGGATCAGAGCCTGATCAAACAGGCTGTTACTGCTGGCTGCACACAATCCAACGTACGAGCCACAGCCCGGCTGGTTAGGTACCGACTTTAGGTGCTTGTCCAGTGCCAGCTTGAAGACAGACAGGGGTCTATTGGTAATCCCCTTTATGTATGCTGGGAGGCAGTTGAACAGTCTTGGGCCCCTGACACTTACTGTGTTGTCTCTTAACGTGCTAGTGACATCCCTGTTTTTCATTGGGGGGATGTTGCATCGTCTGCCGAGTCTTTTGCTTTCGTAGTGAGCGATTTTCGTGTGCAAGTTCGGTACTAGACCCTCTAGGATTTTCCAGGTGTATATAACCCTGTATCTCTCCCGCCTGCGTTCCAGGGAGTACAGGTTCAGGAACTTCAAGCGCTCCCAGTAACTGAGGTGTTTTATCTCAGTTATGCGCGCCGTGAAGGTTCTCTGAACATTTTCTAGGTTAGCAATTTCACCTGCCTTGAAAGGTGCTGTTAGTGTGCAGCAATATTCCAGCCTAGATAGAACAAGCGACCTGAAGAGTGTCATCATGGGCTTGGCATCCCTAGTTTTGAAGGTTCTCATTATCCATCCTGTCATTTTTCTAGCAGATGCGATTGATACAATGTTATGGTCCTTGAAGGTGAGATCCTCCGACATGATCACTCCCAGGTCTTTGACGTTAGTTTTTCGCTCTATTTTGTGGCTGGAATTTGTTTTGTACTCTGAAGTTTTAATTTCCTCATGTTTACCATATCGGAGTAATTGAAATTTCACATCGTTGAACTTCATATTGTTTTCTGCAGCCCATTGAAAGATTTGGTTGATGTCCGCCTGGAGCTTTGCAGTGTCTGCAATGGAATCTGTCATGCAGATTCGGGTGTCATCTGCAAAGGAAGACACGGTGCTCTGGCTGACATTCTTGTCTGTGCCTTGCGGCACAGAGCTTTTCACCGTATTTGGGGCCCAGTCCTTGGACCCATTATGTACCTCTGTAATCTTTTGACTACCGCCCACAGGATGGGTATGGGGTGCATAATAAAGATATTAAACTAGCAAGCTGAGTGTCCGGGTTCGACCTCCGGCAAGGATAAAAACATTGGGCGTGCTTCCTTACACCTGTTATCCCGTTTACCCAGCAAACAAGTAGGTACCTGGGCGTTAGCCGACTGGTGTGGATCTCATCCTGGGGGACAGGATTGAGGACCCCAGTGGAAATAAGACAGACATTCCATTGATGACTCACTGACTTTCTTGGGTTATCTTGGGTAACTAACCGTCCGGGGTTAAAAATCAGAGAAGTGATAGGGTACAGTAATAATAATAATAATAATAATAATAATAATAATAATAATAATAATAATAATAATAATAATAATAATAATAATATCTTTATTTTCTACAAGTACATGTACAAGGTATACAGGCCTAGCTGACATCAATGACATACTACTATATAGAAAGCAGCTTGTTATGCTGAGCATTTCGGGCAAATTAGCTCAGTTTTGTCCCAGGATGCGACCCACACCAGTCCACCAACACCCAGGCACCCATTTTACTGATAGGTGAACATAGACAACCGGTGTAAGGAAACACACCCAATGCTTCTACCCCTTCGCCGGGAATCGAACCCGGTCCCTCACCATGTGAAGCGAGAGCTTTTGCCACCAGGCCACGGGGCACCATAAGGGTAGCGTAGTAAAGAATGCCAGACTGAAGTTCCTCTACAGAAAAAACAATGTCTACCTACTGAGACTCGCAGGATCCATGTCTAGCTCTTATGCAATGTCATAAGGACTACTCTTGCTCTTCATGGTACTCTGCCTTTACAAAAAAACTGAAAGGTAGACTACAAATCGCCCAGAACAAAATAGTAAGATACATCCTGGACCTGGGTCCAAGAGAGTATGTAGGCCAGGATGAATTACAGCAATTCGATAAGAAAGTATAAAACAACTGAAGTTAAATCATGTTTATAAAATTGCTCAGTGTCTAGAATATCTTGCTGTCAATTTTGTCAAGGCTGGAAACCAAAACAATCATAGTATTAGGGGGAGAGAGCACAACTTTGTAGTACCCACAGTAATCAAGGAATGGAACAGATTGCCCGCACATGTCAAAGCCAGTCATAGCATGAACCAGTTCAAGAAGAGAGCCAAAAGGTACTTAATGAATGCAGCAACAGAAAGGGAAGAGAGTGATTTCTGATATAACTAACATACATGTACCTATTACTTTGATCTATCTTCTCTGATGTAAATAACTTGCTTTACCTTATTCCTAGTATATCTCCTTTTAATAATAATAATAATATCTTTATGTACTACAAGTACATGTACAAGGTATACAGGCCTAGCTACTATATAGAAAGTCCCTTGTTATGCAGAGCATTTCGAGAAAATTAGGTCCTTGTCCCAGGATGCGACCCACACCAGTCAACTAAGTAAGTAAGTAAGTTTATTCAGGTATACACAAATAGTTACATAGAATTATCATACATAGCAGCATATGTGTAAAGAACCTAGGATAACCCAAAAAAGTCAGACAGAGTGACTTATTTCCAGGTACCCATTTTATTGATGAGTGAACATAGACAACTTGTGTAAAGAAACACACCCACTGTATCTACCCTCTCTGGGGATCTAACGCAGACCCTAGCCTTGTGAAGCAAGAGCTTTAGCCACCAGGGCACCAGGGCACAGTATTACAAGACATTACAAGGACCGCAATGATAATAAGTCACTTTGACTTTCTTGGGTTATCCTAGATAATCTACATATATGCTGCTATGTATGAAAATTTATATAACTATATTTGTGTACCTATACCTGAATAAACTTAAACTTAACTAGCCAATGCCTCATCGTAAAGTTGTAAATAGTTATTCATATAAACATTTAGCAGAAAACGCATCACCAACTACCACGTTTTCTGTGTATGCTCAAGGAGAAACTAAATCTAAATACATTTTTGAAAATTTAAGTATATAATTTATTCCAATGTTAGTATTTTTGAGCACACTATTTGTATCAAGTCCACCGGCGCCTGCACTACCGCTTGTTAGCAGAAGTGACCCATCGGTTTGTTAGCTTTACAGCTTAATTGTGCACCCCATACCTATCCTTTTAGCGGTAGTTAGCTTAATATCTTCATTATGCACCCCATACCCATTCTGTGGGAGGTAGTCAAAGGATTACACAGGTACATAATGGGTCCAGGGACTGGACCCCAAAATTTTGATAGCTGAACAAGGTACAAAGGTAATAAATCACAAGTTGCACAAGTAATGAATCATCTACACGTCTTCTACATAGTTACAATCATGAATATCCTGTTAGATAAGATAAGATTTCGTTCGGATTTTTAACCCCGGAGGGTTAACCACCCAGGATAACCCAAGAAAGTCAGTGCGTAATCGAGGATTGTCTAACTTATTTCCATTGGGGTCCTTAATCTTGTCCCCCAGGATGCGACCCACACCAGTCAACTAACACCCACGTACCTATTTGCTGCTAGGTGAACAGGACAACAGGTGTAAGGAAACGTGTCGAAATGTTTCCACCCGCCTGGAATCGAACCCGGGCCTTCCTTGTGTGAAGCGGAAGCTTTAGCCACCAGGCCACCGGGCGGTATAACCAGAAAATGACAAGGCACACAATGGATTAAGTTTATTTAGGTACAGGTACATATAAGTACAATTATCATAGTGTAAGTGACCTAGGTTAACCCCCCAAAACTTTTATTATTTAAAGCCCCGTGGCCTGGCTGGCAAAGCTCTCCCTTCACATGCTGAGGGGCCCAGGTTCGACTCCTGGCGAGGTGAAAACATTTCGACGCTTTTCCTATCACCTGTTGTCCTGTTCACCTAGCAAGTAGGTACCTGGGCGTTAGTCGACTGGTGTGAGTCGCATCCTGGGGAACAAGATTGAGAACCCTAATGGAAATAAGACAGTCCCTCAATGACGCACTGCCTTTCTTGGGTTATCCTGGGCGGCTAACCCTCCGGTTTTAAAAATCCGAAGAAAATCAATCAATGATGATTATAACCCTGAGTTGAAATAGCTAAATAACTCTTGTCCTGTTTCCTGACAATCCTTGCCAAATCAACCAGGTGTTCTAGTGGTACACTCTGTAATCATTATTTTTTTTTTTTTTATATTTTATTTAAAAACTTTACAGCTTGATATTAAATTAAGATATAAAATGGCTACAGTAGGATCCTCAATCCTACACAACATACACTAGCCAATTATTAACAACACATTGTAATTGACATAAAAGAGGTTACCCATATACACACAAAATTTTCTATATAACATACTATGAAAAACAAAATAAACTATAACTATATAAACTATATAAAATATAAACTATATACAACTTTCAGATTTGTATAGTTAACATACTATGACGGACATATGACAAAGGTTCACAACCTTCACAGGAGATAAACAGAGTAATAACCTTACATCCCAATCTCAGTTAAAAACAATCACATACTCTTCCCAAAATTAACCCCTATACAATAAGAAGTACCTAAGCACATACATACGTGCCTCACTACAATCTCTTTTTAAGCATTGAAAAAAATCAAAATCAAATCCTAAATCAAAAATCAAATCCTAAGCCTCACACTTATACTAAATAAATATTAACAAATATTACTAAATATTAATACAGCCTCTTCCACCGACTGAGCACATTATATAAAGTAAGAGACTAAACCATACTGTCCCATTACAAACTTTTAATGAGGCAATACAAATTTATGGAAGTCATTATCGTTCCATCTAGCAGCAACTGGATGAGCACATTATATAATGCAAAATAAATACAGTACACTCGCTAAAAACCCACAACACTAAACACAAACATAATTTAATAACCTCTCATTGCGATACAATTATCGCACATGATTTATGCCCAATAAAGGCTATAAACGCACACTCTACATAAGCCCTAAAGCTCTTCACGGTCTTAAAACTATAATTTTGACACCATTCACACTTAATACATGAAGAAGGTCATGACGACCCTGACACATCAAACACAGAATTCTCCATTCAGGTACTACGTAATTACTTGATATCACCTTTGGTTTCTGTGCCCACTTGCATGCTACATACATGTATGCCACTCATCTACACCTTCATATACCCACATACACCTACACTCACACCCCTCCCCAGGAGGCGACCCCGCTGTGTCCCCCTTCCCGTATGTAATCCCCAACCCCCCCCCCTTACTCACTCAGCCCAAGTCGTAGATTGATGAGAAAACCTAACGTTAACATTCTATACCCTTCCGAAAAATCCTTCTCCCACCTCCTCCCATACAGTTCTCTATTACGACACATCGTACGATAAACCGTTACCGCTAGTACCCGCCTCCGCACCTCACAATTCCCCCTCCCCCTCATCACCCACGATATATATATATAATCCACTATTATATAATCCAAAGCTCGTATAACACTCTCATCGAACCCTCCCACATCAAGGCTTAGTGCACGCAGAACCGACACCCCTCTGCCCCCAACCCCCTGTACTACCCTACTTAACCAATACCTAACACCCTCCAGTTCCCCACAAAAGTATACAGCATGGAACGCCGTCTCATCCTCCCCACAGATTCCACACCTTCCGCCCACAATTACCCCTCTGGTTCTTAAAACCTCCCCCGACGGAAGTATGCCATGCAAAAAACGATACATTACCTCCCTTACCCTAGGCTTTAACTTCAACCTGCTAAACCTATACCAAATACTCGTCCATGCGTACATGGGGAACAATCCCTCAACTGGTACAACAATCCTGTCTGCAAGCAGCTTACACAAAACCCCTACTCGAATTTTCCTGGGTTCTCTAACCAACATCAAAGCCCTCAAAATAGTTTCACATTCCCTCAACTCCACACCACCATACAACTTACCCAACCTATCATGTACTTTTCCCAGCTGCCCTCCACTCACACCTTCGCGCAAAACCTCCCATTTAAGAAACACACATTTAATCCTCCTCCTCAGATCCATCAACCCCAACCCACCCTGGCGCACAGGTAACATTACAACCTCTCTCCTCAGCCAATCGCACCTTGAACCCCACAAAAAGTTAAACACTCGTCTCAGAATTCCCACAATCGCCGTCCCTGTTAATGGGAACACGGCTGCTACGTGCCAAACCTTACTATACAATAATACGTTTATAACAATCACTCGTTGCACGAGAGTCAGATGATGAGGTCGCAATGCACCCAGACGCCCCTGAATCCTTTCCATTAATCTATTCGAGTTTTCCTCCCGAGCAGCTTCCAAATCACCCTTATAGGTGATACCACAAATTTTTAAAGACACCGTTTGTTTTCTCACAACGTTACATCTCCCCCCCCTCCACCCAATCACCCAACCCCATGATCATTGACTTCTCTCTATTTACCTGCATCCCTGTTGCATTTCCGAACTGTTGCACAACAGCATCCAAAACACCCAACGTCATCCCCTCCCGAACCAGGACTGTTGTATCGTCTACGTATCCTATTATTCCCGGCCACACTTTCCCTACCCCACCCCCCCTACCTCCACTCGTGTCACATACACAACGTTCAACCATTCTATAGAAGGGGTCCTGAATGCACGCAAACAACATTTGTGACATGGGACACCCCTGCCTAAGTCCCCTACCCATTACAATCCCCTCCCCCAAGCATCCATTAATCTGTACCCTCATCTTGGCACCATTGTACAACGTGGTTACCCAATTAACTATTTCATCCCCATAACCCTGCCTTCTAAGTATAGCTCCCAATGCTCCTCGTTCCACCCTGTCATAGGCCCCCTGCCAGTCTAAAGCCAACAACGCCGCCCTCCCTCCCCCCCCTTTTGACTCCACAAAACTTCGCAGTATTCCATGACCCTCAATCATCGACCTTCCAGGCAAACCATACTGCGTTTTCGAAACCACTCTACCCTACCACACATTTGAACCTATTACCCAAGACTTTAGCGAACAACTTATAATCAGCACATAACAGGGATATGGCACGGTACTCCTTGAGGGTGTGCTGCCCCTTACCCTTCTGGACCAACACTACAACTGCTGTTGCTTGCTTGTCCCCCATCACACCCTTCTCCTTCATCTGATTAAATAACCTACCCATGAAACCCCTTATCACCTCCCAATGTTGGAGATAAAATTCAGCCGGGATTATTATTATTACAATCAAGGGGGAAGCGCTAAACCCGGAGGATTATACAGCGCCTGGGGGGGGGGGATGTGGAAGGCATTCAGGCTTAATTTGGGGAACTGGAGCACAGATCCAATTCCCTAAATCAAGAGCCCCTCACCAACATCAAGGAACCTTCCTTGAGGGGAATTCAGCCGGGAGACCGTCTATTCCCGGTGCTTTGCCTTTCCTCATTCCCCTTAAAGCCAACTCTATTTCCTCCTCTGTTATTACCCCCCCTAAAGCCTTTCTATCACTATTCCCTAAATTACACGTCACATACTCACACACCTTCTCTAAATCCACATTTCCCACCTTCCCACTTGTCCAATACCCTTCATACCATTTATCCGCATACACACACATTCCTTTTGTAGTTAGTATCTCCTGACCCATTCTATAACCCCCCGCCATCTCGTGTACCTCTAACCTCGGAATAGCTGTAACCTGCTGTCTTTGTTTTTGACGTCGCAACACACACGCCGATGGTTTGTCACCCCAAAGCACCTCCTCTACCCCTGCCTGCACCCTTACCGCTTGAAACCTCTCATTTTGTAACTCCCTCAGTCTCCCCTTGACCTCGACAATTTCATCCATAGGATAGTTGCCCCCCACAGCCCCCTTCTCATAACAGCCCCTTAACCTGTCCTCCAGATAATTTGAAAGCCCATATTTAAAATCATTTATACGTTTGCCCACCCCCACATAATATTTCCTAATCCTTTCCTTGGCAACACAATCCCACCATTGTACGACATCTTCCACTCCCTGTGCCTCCTCACTAAGCTCCTTCCATAGGACAGAAAATCCCCCTAACCCCTCCTCATCACTCAATGCACTTATATTTAATTTCCAGTAACTCCTGTATATTTCTGCAAGCGCCTCCCACCCAACCTCCACCAACACTGCTCTATGATCTGACCATGCAACTTCAACAGTTTTGAAAGCTCTCACTACAACCCCGTGAGAAAGATACACTCTATCTAACCTCGCTGCATACCCTCTCCTAACAAATGTATGCTCTGTCTCCCACGCCCCCCCGTCGAATGCGTCTCTTAACCTAATATCCCTCAATAAATCTCGTAGGGCCACCGACACATAACCTGCCCCTTTTGGTTCCACATCAGCCCTCCTAATGACGCAGTTCCAATCACCTCCTACTATTGCCACCTCCGGTAATGCACGGAAAAAAAAACACAAGGTCCTCGCACACAAACTCCTGCTTCACCTGTACATTATTCTCTGCAGGCGCATATACACTAATGAAAGCCACACGTTTTCCCATCCACAAACCATCTACGCGCAACACCCTTCCCCTCCCCCCCCTCACTTCTCTGCAAAACAAACGGGCTCGCCTCCCTAATTAAGATACCCACCCCACCTTTCAAACGGGCAGATGGCAGGGTTACCACCTGAAACCCCTCCATCTCCAACACCCTACCCTCCTTAAAATTGTGCTCCTGTAGGAACACAACATCCACTCTAAATTTATTCAGAAACTCTCGAAACCATTCTCTCTTTACACTATTACACAAACCATTAACGTTTACTGTCATACACCGGAGGCCTATTAGAGTTTCCACCCCTGCCTCCTCTCTTCACTCTTCCGATGGCCACCTGAACGTGTGGGACCACTTGTCACCTGCACACTTCCCTCTCTCCCCCCCCCTTCTTTCGGTGCCTCCTGTCATGGCCACCACTACCTTCACCTTCTGCCCATATTTGCTTCCCAGTCCTCTGCGCTGGCGTTAGGACATCATCTGAATCCGAAGCAGCGGCTCTCTTTCTTGTGACAGGCGCATCCTCCATGGCTTGGTCTGGGGATGCCTCACAATGTACATCTACCTCCACTGTACACAGTGACAAAGATCTCGGTGACACCTCAGTCACGCTGTCACTTCCTTCGTCCGAATAGTTCTGTTGTTGATGCCCCACA
Source organism: Cherax quadricarinatus (assembly GCF_038502225.1). Lineage (NCBI taxonomy): Eukaryota > Metazoa > Arthropoda > Malacostraca > Decapoda > Parastacidae > Cherax > Cherax quadricarinatus. The sequence goes on from NC_091295.1 coordinate 9,182,134, forward strand.
GCCTTCACCTCATCTTCTACTACCCTGCCAGGAGCAGCCACCTCCTCAGGCGGTGACAAGGACTTCAGCACCTCGGCTAATTCCTCCTCAAGTTCCAACACTTCCTCCTGTACTTTTTGCTCAACTCGATCCACTGGAAGTGTGTCTGGACCAGGTAACTGGTCAAGGGCCTCACCCTCTCCCCCAGCCTTATACGCCTCATCCACTATCTCGCTCCATAGACGACCACGCCCTCCTTCACGTCGTTGATCAACACCTGCTTCCCCTGGTGTAGAAGCGGATGTCTCCGCCTCTGGGCCATGAGCTCGTTGCCTCTTCCCACACTCCGCCGCTATGTGATCATATTCCCCACATAGTCGGCAGGTACGCCTTTGCCCCGCGTATGACACCATGACCTGTGTCCTGAATTCCTTTAGGTACACGTAAGACGGTATGGGGTGTCGCAATGACATTTTTAGGTTAAAAGTGCCCTCCGGCATACCTGTGTAGGCACCCGACACCCACTTACCATGCTGGGCCAAATGAACAGTTCCGTATTCCTCAAATACGTTTCTGATATCTGCCTCATCCGCCTCAAAGGGGACATTACGCAATTTAATCCATGTATAATGTCTGGATACATCGATCATCCTCACACGCACAGCTGGTGTTGCATCAAGACTTACGTCCTGAAAACGGTTGACCAACGACTCGTAAACCGTTGCTGAGAGCAGTTTCACAAAAAATCTACGTGCTCCGTTCAATGCTACGCCGTACAACTCTCCATCCTGAATGCCATACGTGTCTCTGATGATTTTAGGTAGTAATACCTGGGCTGAGGCTGGCGTTATTGCCCCACTGAGAAGTTCAACACCGACAGTGTTAATCCTGCGTCTGTAACTGCACGCCATGTTGACTAATAGTAGTTCTCCTGGTCTGACGACAGAGGCGCGACAAGCACCACCTCACACTACTGCTGTCAGGGAACTGAAGAGCGTTTGCGCAGGAGGTCTGCACGGCCCAATAGCGATGCAGACAATGATACACTCTGTAATCATTATTTAACTACATGTAAACCACACAACAACCAAACTCTGTAAATTCAACATTGTAATCTTTATAGAGAATAAACTTTGAATTTGAATTTGAATTTGAATTTGACTGAAAATCAGTTACAATAATGAGACACCTAATAAAGCTTGCGTTATCAAGACTGTCGGTCTTATCTATCGGGGTCCTTTGATCCTTTTATCTCAGGATGCGACCCACAACAGTCTACTAACACCCAGGTACCTACTTACCGCTAGGTGAACAAGATCAGTAAGTGTAAGGAAACATGCTCAGTGTTTCACCTGTTCCTGTTAACCCTTTGGGGCCTAGTTCCTAGGCCTTTTGTGTATCCATATGCTCTCGCGCTACCGTCCACAGGATGGATATGGAGTGCACAATAAACTAGCCACTTAGGTGGCAAAATCTAATCTAATCTAATCTATCAACCGTCCCTCCAGCACCAGGGACTGTGGCCCATTATGTTACCTAACCAAATTACAGTACTGGTGAATCAATTATTAAAATATTAAATAGTATGAGTTCATTACACAATGAATTCAGTCACATAAATCTTGCAGTGAAGAATATTACACACCTAGACTTGGGTCCAGATCATGTAAGATGAATACCAAATATGAAATGTTAAGAGTTGCTAGAGTAAGGCAACAGAAGTTAAACCATATATACAAAATTGGAAAAAAAAATAGTGTGTAGAGTGTCCTACAGTACTTCATATTTTGGGAAAAGTGTTACTGACTGGTTAATTAGGTTTAAAGCCTATCGACACAAGGGGGTCATTAAGGCTGCAAGTCACCTGTTTATCACTAATCTAAAGTATTTGAATCCCGTATGAGAATATATAAACTGATGTTATATTCTTCCACGTATACAAGCACTGTTGCTCTCAGTGCAAACAAATCACGAGAGCGCCTCAACATAATACGTATATACTTTGCGTATTTTGTTACTATTATAATCATGGGGGAGCGCTAAACCCATAGGATTATACAGCGCATGTGAGGAGGATGGAAGGCATTCAGGCACAATTCAGGGAATGGTCCTCCATTCCCTGAATTGAGCATTCAGTTCCCTAGATCAAGAGCCCCTCATTCACCCTCCTTTGAGGGAATTTTGTTACCAACCTTTCGGATTATTTTATTAATTCGAAGTGTTACTAACCAAGGATAACCCAATAAAGCCATTTTATGTAACTTATTTTCATTAAGGCGTTAAGTTATCGCATGGAAACTATCATCCCAATTTCTTAAATTGAAAAACAGTGAAATTAACACCTACACATCTTAATCTGATGTTTCCACTAAACAAAATCCACTATTTTTGAAAGTTTAAAAGCTAATCAGAAGAGGCATTCTTTAGTTATCGCAAAGAAACTTATCTCCCTTATTTAATAATATTGACAGATTTTGGAGTATACAGACAATATGTACCTTCAGAAGAAAAAAAACTCAGTTACTCGCAAGTTAACGAACAGAAAAAAAATATCCCCAATTTTGAATAAGTGACATTGACTCCTATACAACCCAAGAAAAATCGAAATTTCTCATAGCCGAGATACACGGTGTTCCGTGGCCTGGTAAGCAACACTGACCTCGCACACTGTCCATGGTTCGATCCCCGGCGTGGGTGAAAACACTGGGCATGTTTCCTTACACCTGCTGTCCCCACTCACCTAGCAAGTAGGTACATACCTGGGTGTTAGCCAACTGGTGTGGGTCACATCCTGGGGGACAAAATTGAAAGACCCCAATGGGAATAAGTCCTCAGTAATGCAGTGACTTTCTTGGGTTGTCCTAGGTAGATAACACTCTCGGTTAAATTTCCGAACAAAATCCAGTTTTATCTATTATACACCAGTGATGTTTAAAGCTGAACATTATTGGGAGCGCTAAACATGTAGGGATTATACCACGCCTGTGGGGGGGGGAGGGGAGATGGAAGGCATTTAGGGAAATGAAGCACAGATCCAATTCCCTAGATAAAGAGCCTCTCACCAGCATCAAGGAACCTTCCTTGAGGAGATAAAACTGAACAGAAGGATAATGCAGAGATTTTTTTTTTTTAGCAAACTGATAAATCAAAACTTACAAGGGCACAATATTGCAAGTCTTCACTGAGCAACTATATAGTTATAACTATAACTATAATTGTTAAGTGGATGGACCAGTAAGCCAGCAGAAGGCCTTGGTCAGATGACCTAAAGCTCCAATGGCGGGTCATCTGACTTAAGACCCGCATCAGGAAACACTTGTCCTGTTTCCTGACGATCCTAACCTAACTGAGCAACTCGCCATCACTGATGGTTTGAGGCCTACCAGAAAGGCATTCTCTGGTTACTGTATGGAACCCAACAACTCTTTCTTGGTTTATTGTGTTGGCAAATCTGCACGTATACAGCCTAATCTTAAAACGTGCCATAAGCTATATCAGTAATATAAGAATCACAATAACAAAATCTAACAATAAAATTGTTAGATTCACACCAACATACACCAATAACAATTCAAACTTTCTTTTAAGTAGGCTATACCAGTGTTGAAGATTTGCAGGTGATCGAAAAGAGGCTTAAGATAAGATAAGATTTCGTTCGGATTTTTAACCCCGGAGGATTAGCCACCCAGGATAACCCAAGAAAGTCAGTGCGTCATCGAGGACTGTCTAACTTATTTCCATTGGGGTCCTTAATCTTGTCCCCCAGGATGCGACCCACACCAGTCGACTAACACCCAGGTACCTATTTGCTGCTAGGTGAACAGGACAACAGGTGTAAGGAAACGTGTCGAATTACCTTTGTAAATTGTGAGTTCATTACCTCTGTAACTTGCTCAGCTATCAAAACTTTGGAGTCCAGTCCCTGGACCAATTATGTACCTCTGTAATCTTTTGACTACCGCCCACAGGATGGGTATGGGGTGCATAATAAACATATTAAACTAACTAAATGTTTCCACCCGCCGGAAATCGAACCCGGGCCCTCCGTGTGTGAAGCGGGAGCTTTAGCCACCAGGCCACCGGGCCACCAGCGACAGGCCACCGGGCCACCAGCGGGCTTTGTCAAGTTATTGCACCAAAACCTAAATAGGCATCATCTACATAAGTTACCAGAGGGCACCTGCACATGACATTAGTTGCATGACTCTTTCCCTAATTACAGTTAACTAATATTCAAAATTTGAAGCCGATCAGATCAGATGAGTTCGCAAGTTATTAATGGAAGAAGAAAAAAATTGTCAAGCACAGGTTCTCTTCAGGGGATACAAAATAATAAATTTGGTCGCCTAAGGAAAAAAAAGACTTCACCAGGTCCCTGGAGCGCAGGCGGGAGAGATACACGATTATATACACTTGGAAAATCCTAGAGGGATTAGTACCAAATTTGCACACAAAAATCACTCCCTATGAAAGCAAAGGACTTGGCAGACAATGCAACATCCCCCCAATGAAAAGCAGAGGCGCCACTAGCACGATAAGAGAACACAATAAGTCTCAGGGGGCCCAAGACTGTTCAACTGCCTCCCAGCATACATAAGGGGGGATTACCAATAGACCCCTGGCTGTCTTAAAGAAGGCACTGGACAGACACCTAAAATCAGTACCTGACAAGCCGGGCTGTGGTTCATACATCGGTTTACATGCGGCCAACAGTAACAGCCTGGTTGATCAGGCCCTGATCCACCATGAGGCCAAGTTACAGACTGGGCCACGGGGGCATTGACCCCCAAAACCCTCTTAGGTATACTCCAGGTCCACGATAAAATAATGTACATTAAGGAAAGGCAATATTAGGTAACAGCTTTGTCAACTAAATAGTAGATGTTAGAACAGCAGCAAGACATAAATGTGCAGAACTCTAGTGCACAGATGTTGAAGAAGCAACAAGAAGACATGCATGTACAGAACTCTGGTGCACAGTTATTGAAGGAGCAGCAAGATGACATACATGTGTAGAACCCTGGTACACACTGTTATTGAAGGAGCAACAAGACATGCACGTGCAGAACTCTAGTGCATACTGTTAAAGGAGCAGCAAGATGGCCTACAGGTGCACAACTCTAGTGTACTCTTTTGTTACAGGAGCAACAATTACGTAATATTATAATCAAGGGGGAAGCACTAAACCCGTAGGATTATACAGAGCCTATGGGGGGTTGTGGAAGGTATTCAGTTTTAATTCAGGGAGCTGGAGCACATATCCAATTCCCTAGATCTAGAGCCCCTCCCCAGCATCAAGGATTATTATTATTATTATAATCAAGGGAGAAGCGCTAAACCCGGAGGATTATACAGCGCCTGGGGGGGGGGATGTGGAAGGCATTCAGGCTTAATTTGGGGAACTGGAGCACAGATCCAATTCCCTAAATCAAGAGCCCCTCACCAACATCAAGGAACCTTCCTTGAGGGGAGCAACAAGACAACGTTCACATGCAGAACTCAGGTGCACATTACTGTCACTCTCATCACCAATAAATCCATTAGTGTTGGTGGGATCCCACAAATAAAAACAGACCAAGGCTTGTTTACTTTGTTTATAGTTACTAGTAATGTGTCATTGTCTCTGCAAATAGCCCAGCAGCCACCCAAAATGCCACCACAAGGTAAACACAGAGGACACTGCTGGATAATAAATACCAATAAGACCTGTCAGTCATGGTTCACTTTTACTCTATGGTGTGTCTTCCTACACTGTGTTGATTGTTTTCACTAACTGATTAGTTGCTTAATGTTTTTTTATTGACAATCATATATTTTTATATTATTATTGCTGTTTTTAGGGGAAGCACTAAACCTATGTGGTTTATGCAGTCTGGGGGTTTCAAGGAGGGTGAGGATAAGTTCAATGCCTAGCATCAAGAGCCCCACACCGGCATTAAGGAACATTCTCGAGAAGTGCTTTTTATAACGAATTTAAATTGTAACATCTGTCACACAAACAGTATAGACATACTATATGAAACCTGGGACAGCTTCTGGAGCTTCTTGCAAATGCTCCACCTTCCCATGAGGTTCCTCAGTGTCGATCCAGCAGTGACACATACGTACTTGCCAACTTTTATGTAAAGACCCTTATGGAGACTGAGTAGAGTAGGAATAGGTTTCATGAAAGTGTTGTTAGGTTAGAAAAAGAACCAAGTCTTAACCAAGGTAATGGAAGTACAAAGACTCACAGGTTTCAAGACTGCATATGAATGAGTAAGAGAATTCCATGTAGTTACAGTACTGTTTTGGTGGAGAGAATGAGAAGCCAAAGCAACTTCTCCCGCAAGTATCTGAGGAACACAGGCGAGTGCTCTCCGATGTTGACTGAATTGTAATCATAGCTAACTCAAGAAATTTGCTCTCGTGCATATACACGTACATTGCACTTCAGCTCAGATGACCCTCTAAACTGCAATATCTCCATCCCTCTTTCAGAGTGCAGGAACTGTGTTTCCCACCTCCAGGACTCAAGTCCAGCTAACCGGTTTCCCCTGAATCCTCTCATAAATTTTACCTTGCTCACACTCCAACAACACATCAAGTCATAAAAACCACTTGCCTCCACTCCTATCTAACATGTTCACATACAACTACTGTATGTCCACGTTAGGGATGTATCGCATGTGAAAATTTAGATATCCGTGGATGCGGATGTGTATTCGGATGTCTTACTTATTTTGTGGATGCGGATGCAAATGCGGATACTTGCTTACAGTACAATGCGGATGCGGATTGCGGATGTCACATCTTGACATTCTTCCGGATGTGGATTTTGCAGGATAGTCATAGAGCACAAGATTTTTTTTTTTACCATATGACAAGGCGCTGATCAGGCGCTGATCCACCAGGAGGCCTGGTCACAGACCGGGCCGCGGGGGCGTTGACCCCCGAAACTCTCTCCAGGTAAACTCCAGGTAATACTCTTGTGAGTGAGGGACTGAACACATCGATTCCAGGCTGAGGGGTTACTGTATTATTATTATTATTATAATAAAAAAGAAGCGCTAAGCCACAAGGGCTATACAGCGCTGTAGGGTAGGAAAGGAAGCAAGGGTATTGGGCGGCAGAAGGGGGGAGGGGCGATCAGTAGGTTACAGAACTCACGAAATCGTAATGACACGATTGCAAACAAACCATACCACGGGCGGGATTGAACACGCGGTCAGAGTCTCTCAAAACTCCAGACTGTCGCATTAGCCACTGGACCAGCTAGCCACAATAAGATTCGTCCAACTAGGTATATTTCTACACCATAGGAAGGTTAGCATAGGCACCACTGTGACCACAAATGCAAGTTTTTACAGACGAATCTCCAGCTAGCGTGGCCATGACGAACTCTAGCTCAAGTCCCCTCAATGCCGTCAACATGTCTCACGAAATCGTAATGACACGATTGCAAACATACCATACCATGGGCGGGATTGAACCTGCAGTCAGAGAGTCTCAAAACTCCAGACCGTCGCGTCAGCCACTGGACCAGCTAGCCACAATAAGATTCGTCCAACTAGGTATATTTCTACACCATAGGAAGGTTAGCATAGGCACCACTGTGACCACAAATGCAAGTTTTTACAGACGAATCTCCAGCTAGCGTGGCCGTGACGAACTCTAGCTCAAGTCCCCTATGGTGTAGAAATATACCTAGTTGGACGAATCTTATTGTGGCTAGCTGGTCCAGTTGCTAACGCGACGGTCTGGAGTTTTGAGACTCTCTGACCGCGGGTTCAATCCCGCCCGTGGTATGGTTTGTTTGCAATCGTGTCATTATGATTTCGTGAGTCGTGTTGACGGCATTGAGGGGACTTGAGCTAGAGTTCGTCACGGCTACGATAGCTGGAGATTCGTCTGTAAAAACTTGCATTTGTGGTCACAGTGGTGCCTATGCTAACCTTCCTATGGTGTAGAAATATACCTAGTTGGACGAATCTTATTATGGCTAGCTGGTCCAGTGGCTAACGCAACAGTCTGGAGTTTTGAGACTCTCTGACCGCAGGTTCAAGCCTGCCCGTGGTATGGTTAGGTTACAGAAAACAGCGGGGCAGGGGATAGTGCAGGGTAGAGGGTAGCAAGAGATCGAGGTATCATCAGAGTTTGTGAAGTAAGCCAGTTGTTGTCAAAAAGTCAATGAGAGAGTCCGGATGAAAGGTGGGTCCATCAGCGAGAAGGGAAGGTAAAGAGAGAGCAGCAGAGCGAAGACGGTGTTGGAGGTAAATTCTGCATGCTCATTGATAAACTGGGTAATCTAACAGAATGTGGCTGACCAATAATGGAACCTGACAATTCCCACAGAGAGGAGCACAGCGCCTCTCCATGAGTAAGACGAGTATGGCCAATGCGGAGACGGGAGAGAGTAGTCTCCCAACCTCGGCACTGGTGACAAGAAGACGGCCAGTAACCTATACTCGGTTTAATAGATTGAAGTTTGTTACCAAGTAGAGTAGACCAACGTTGTTGCCAATGGGTGTGAAGGTGGGTAGCTATTGCAGTAAAATAGTCTGTAAATGGAACACCTCTACATGAAACTGGTAGGTCATGTACTGCTGACCGCGCAGCAGTGTCTGCCTGTTCATTGCCCTGTACGTCAACATGGGCTGAGAGATTAATTACCTCAAACTCCTCTCCTTATGCCTTCCTGCTTTGTATTGGACTGATGAAGCCACTGTGTGGCAAAACGTTTCTTCGATAAAGGTTCCCGTATGTTGCATAAGTGTCTCAACTCTTCAAGCTGTCAGTTTCCAAACCATTTATCACATGCTTATTTATATTTAACACCATTTCAGCAATTTCACCATCACTCAAGGAATGCACAACATGTGGAGTTATGTAGAGATGACTGACGCTCCACACAAAAGAAAGAAGGAACACTGCAGCAGGCCTACTGGCCCATGCGAGGCAGGTCCAATTCTTCCACATTGGGTAGTTTCAAATTTAGGTTGGATAAATACACGAGTGAGAGAAGTTGGATTTGAGTGGGACTTGCACGTGAGTATACAGAATTATCAAAGCTTATTATGATTGAGGCTAGAACCTTAGGTAGCTGTAAAGAGAGATTAGACAAATATATGAGTGGGAGGGGATGAGTTTGATTGGTGTCGTGGGTGCGGGAGTGAATTCTTGAGTAGCTTTGGGTAGTGGTGGTTTTGATAAGGACCTGCCTTGTATGGGCCAGTAGGCCTTCTGCAGTGTTGCTCCATTCTTATGTTCTTCATCAGTCCATGTATGGACTGATGAAGCCACTGTGTGACAAAACGTTTCCTCAATAAAGATACCCAAGAGTTGCACATGTGTCTAATTTATCAATGTGTCAGTTCTCTGAACCACTCATCTGCAATTCTATGGATGATGTTCTGTCTCCACAGATGCCTCAATTCACCACCCACATTTTTTCCCTTCTCATTTCTATGGTTCACCTCATCTTTCATAGACCTGTCCACCAACAAGTACACTCCCAAATATCTGAAGGCATTCACATCTGCCTACCAATCTGATATCCAATCTTTCAGTGCCTAAATTATTTTCCTCTTATCACCTTATTCTTTCCTGTTCATTTTTAATTTCCTTTTACATACTCTCCCAACTTTCTATTCAGAATCAACCTAAAGCATCGTGTCATCTTCAAAAAGCAACCGTGACAACTCCCACTTTGTGTTAGATTCTTTATCTTTTAATCCCACACCTCTCCCCAACACTAGCATTTACTTCTTTGACAATTCCACCTATAAATGTTAGACAACTATAGTGACATCATGCATCCCTGTGTAAGGCCTACTTTTACTGGAAAATAATCTCCTTCTCTCTCCTACATACCTTAACCTGAGTCTCATCATCATCATAAAAGCTCTTAACTGCTTCAAGCAACCTATCACTTATTCCATACACTTTCAACATGTATCACATTGCTCCCTTATTCACCCTATCATATGCCTTTTCTAAAGCTATGAATGCAATGAAAACTTCCTTACCTTTATCTAAATATTGTTCACTTGAGTGCTTCAATGTAAACATTTGATCTACATATCCCTACACTTCCTAAAATCATCTTGTTCATCTGCACTCCTGTTCTCTGTCTTATCCATAATTCTTTCAATAATAACTACCATTCACTACCTGGTATACTCAACAGGCCTACCCCTTATAATTCTTACTCTCTTTTACCCCTTTTTCCTTTATACAAAGAAACTATGCATGCTCTCTGCCAACCCCTAAGTACCATCCTTCCCCTTTCATTTATTTATTGAACAAATGCACCAACCACTCCAAAACTATATTCCTACCTGCTTTTAACATTTTTGTCTGGATCCTATCAATCCCATTTGCTCTACCCACTTTCATTTTATCCACTGACTCACACACATTCACATCTGGCTCTTCCTCACTCCTGAAAGATGCTATACCTCCCTGCCCAATGCATAAAATCACTGCCTCCCTCTCTGCTTCAACATTTAACAGCTCCTCAAAATGTGCCCCCCATCTTCCTAATACCTCCACCTCCCCATCAAATAATGCAACTCTTTTGTTTTTAATTGCTAAATCTATTTGTTCATTAGGCTTTCTCAACTTCATCTCACCCCAAAACATTTTTCTTATTCTCAGCATCATTCATGGGGACAACTTCTTCAGAGCCATCATTTACTGGGATAACCTTTTCAGAGTCATCGTTCACATTTGGTCTCCTTATAAACTCCCTCACTACTCTCTTAACCTCTCTTTTACCCTCATATCACTTCTGTTTTATAAAAACCTCTCATATGATAACTTTTTCGACCTTACTACTCTCTTTACCTGGTCATTCCCTTTCACACTCACCCTCCTATATCCAAAAAATTCTGCTGCATACTCTAACATTACATTCATAAATCTACCCCATACCTCTTTGACATTACCTATTCTCTCTCTAGCCCACTGACCTCCTTGAATTTATTAACTCTCATTTCTCTCTTACTGCAATGAGTTAATATATGAAAATTGTTAAGATGCTGGGTGTAAGTTTGGCAGAAAAGTATGAAATTGCTATATTATTCATCATTCTGAGGAATGTTTCCAATCCTCAAAATGATAGCAAGGAAGCTCTCTGGAAATAACCTCATTTGAATCTCTTTGATTAGATGAATATATGTAATTACTATTTCTCCTGTAACTGTTTTACACCTGTAATTGTTTTACATGATGATAGGATTGCTGGTGTCTTTTTTCTGTCTTATAAACACGCAAGATTTCAGGTACGTCTTGCTACTTCTACTTACACTTATGTCACACTACACTTGCATGTACGTACAAGCATATAATTGAATCATTGTTTCACAAAAAGCATTTTTGAATATATGAATATATTTTTTGTTTTATATAAATTAGATTCACTTAATTAATAAATCTACTGTACAACTATGATATAATTCGTAGTGTTAAGCAGTCAGTAAGTCGGCCCATAATGCCTAGGCATAATAAAGGCTTTCTTTGCATTGCAACCCATTATTGTAAATACAAAATCTCAATGTACTATGTATTTGCAAAGACATAAATAAATAAATAAATAAATAAATACACCCCTCTCGCTTTTCTTCTATTTTCTTACTAGTTCTTGTTCTTGTATATTTCCTCTTATCTACATAGGGAGTTGGAACAGAATTCTTCCTCTGTAAGGCATGCGTGTTGTAAGGGGCGACTAACATGCTGGGAGCAAGGGGCTAGTAACCCTTTCTCCTATATACATTACTAAATTTAAAAGAGAAACTTTTGTTTTTCTTTTTGGCCACCCTGCCTCAGTGGGATATGGCCAGTTTGTTGACAGAAGTAGTAGTATTACTGTTTCTGAGGTTTGTTCAGCCTCTTTCAAAAACACTAAGGTTTTTTCCCTCTTCATTCAAGTCATTATCTTGTACAGTCTTTGGATTTCTATGTATTAGATTGTAACCTGTCAATTAACCTGTTAAAGTTGTGAAAGTGTTTGTCCTTCATTTTAAAATTTATTAAATTTTCAGTGATATACTATACTCCAAAAAAATCCTAGCTTAAACTCTTAAATATTGAAGGCACACCAAAATACAATGGAACCTCGGTATGCAACCTTAATTCATTCCAGAAAGCTGTTTGAGTGTCGCTCCATTTGAGTATTGAACAAGTTCTTCCCAACCAATTTTCTATTTGGTTGGCTGTTATCACTAATTGTCATAGGCCCCATGGTGACTTATTTATACAAATACAATACAAAAAACACCAAAAAGTGCGAAGAAACACGAAATAGTTATCAACAAAGCTCTGGCAGGTCGTATTTGTTTGGTCGAGTGCTGAGCTTTGTTCGAGCAGGGAGCTGGTCGTGTACCGAGGTTCCACTGTAAAGCAGGATACCATTTGGTGGCTGGATGTAACTTTCTTGTTCAACATTAAGAGTGTTTCACATGATACATTTGCAACCAAATCCTGATACTAGGTTGTTTCAGATAATTAATATTAAGCTACCATGTTGTTTACTCTAGTAATTTGTTTAGAATATATTTAGGATAAGATTAATTAGTACTCCAAAAGATGAAATTAAACTTTGAAAATTGACAAACTTCATATTCAACATTATAAAATTTACACATAAACAAATGTCTATGAGCGACATAATGGTGGTAAAAATCACTTTCACTCTTATCGATGCAGTGTTTCACCCACATAAAATGTGGTATATAAGCCTATGGGAAGGGGGAGTTCAGATGCTGGGTCAGGTCCTGTGCTGCCAGAACAGGTCAGGCGAAGCCGTGATGCCAGGTGGTAAGGTGAAGTGGATGGGCCAAATTGTGGTATATTGCACTTACTTTGTTGGCCTGGCAGTCCCTCACCACCGCCATATGCTTTATATACCATTGTTTTTATATATTCCACATACAGCATGTGATAAAGCTCCCAGTGGGTGAAACATCATGTTAATAAAAAGTTTCTTGGCTGAAAGTATTTTTTTATCACCATAAATTGTACATATTCAATATTTTAAGACTAGAAATAATTCTGACTAGAATATCATACCTGTCACTTTATATACATGTCAAGTGTTGCCAGCTGGTAGTCATTGGGGCATGTATTTCAGTATTACTAAGTGTGGCATCTGGGAAGCTCCTTAAGCTACTTTCAAGTGTCACTGATTCTGGAGCTTTAGTATCATATAACTGTGCATCCACCTTGGGGAAATATGTTTTTGGTTCGGGGAAATGTGATGGAGAAGCACTGCTTAATATTTGATGTGTGGCCCACACACTATTGTGGTCTATATACAGAGATATAAACAGCTCATTCTCCAAGGTATTATATTTGAATCTATTTGCACCCGAGAACTTTGTTCTAGGTTCAGGAATTACATCTGGTGGATTAGTTGAAGCAACAGACACTTTTGCTTCATTAGTACTCAGGAAATAATCAGTTAATTTCTTAATGCACTTCTCACCAAGTAAGCAATGTAATGATATACTTCTGGTGAAGGGTTCTGGGAAATCAAGACTTGTATAAGTGGTGAAAATCTCAAGTTGTTCACCGGAGCTAATCAAGTTACCTGCAGTCCCACATGTACTACAATGCTCATCTCGATTATGCTTTGTATTCAAAACTGAGTCTATACTGACTTTTAGGTTTACAGTTTTGAATTCTAAAACTTCCATATTTATGGGGGGAGTAGCATATACAATGTTGTTAAAGTGAAAATTTTTAGGAAAGGGCTTTATCTTTTGGTCTAAGTTTGTTTTATTCCTAAAGATATTTATTAACTTTATATTTAGAGCTTTCTGTTTTCCTTTTATGTAAGATAATATATTTTTCTCCATATTGTTTTCCTTGGTTTTTGATTCTACTTCAATAATTTGATGAAGTGTGTCAGTACAAAATATTTCATTAGATTGTCTTCCCAAGATGGATTCCTTATTACTTGTGTGTGTTTTACTAATCACTTTACATGGAAAATCTGCAAAAGATGACATTAACAGTTTCATTTTTTTGCTTTGAGACGAGGTAAATAAAATACTCGTTTCCATTTTGATCTCGAGCAATGGACTGCTAGATTTTTTCAGGAATTGTGTTCTTTTCTTTGAAAAATAGTTTGTTGAGCTGTAGTTGGAAATATGTAAACGATCAGTTTCTAATGTCTTTGGGAAATAAGATTTAGTGCAGTGGCAACTATACAAACAGGTGGTCTGTATTCCTTCTTGCCTCTTGGCAGCAGGTGAATTGCTTTGGTAGTGGTGAAACTTGCCAGGACCAACTAGTTCTGAAATAAAGAAAACAAAATTTATTCATTAAGGTCGGTGTAACAAATGTTGTACTAAAAGAGAAGGGAGAAACAATGAGATGAAGATACAGAAATGAACAGAAATATAGAAATAATGGAAAAGGATGAGATAATATGGTGGAAAGCTGGAAGGAATGTGACAGGGAGGAGAACACTGGTGGGTGTAGAGAGAGTGAAGAAATCACGAGTGTGTGGGAAAGTCAGAGAAAAATTTAGAGTACTGTTATAAACAAATGCATTCATGGAGAGAGGGGAGGAGGATAAATGAGATAAGAGAATAAGGGAAAGATACTGGAAAATGGTGATGATAAAAGGTAAGGAAATAATAATGGAATAATAAAAAGTGAAGGAGGAAGATAAAACAGTAAAGGGTGATGGCATCTCCTCCTTTCTTTATTCTCCTCTGCCTGCCAGGGAAGGTAAGGGAGAAAGGTGCAAGATATGCAATTGCTGCAAAGAATTACAGTATCTGATCACACTGCCACATACTAATAATGAATCTGAAATCTGAGCTATACATACGTTTATACAATCTTAAACTATTAGCTTAAATTATATTCTACAGTTCTGTACATGATTAAAAAAGTACTGTCATTGACATTTTGAGATTAGTAAATATGGAGCAAATCTAGTCTAACACACCATATATAACTAACACAAGATAATTAATTTTTTTTCAGCAAACTGACCATATCCCACCAAGGCAGGGTGACCTAAAAAGAAAAATGAAAGTTTCTCTTTTTAAATTTAGTATGTATATAGGAGAAGGGGTTACTAGCCCCTGTCTCCCAGCATTTTAGTTGCCTCATACAACATGCATGGCTTACGAAGAAATAATTCTGTTCCACTTCCCCATGGGGAAAAAAAGTAGCTACAAGATATAGGGGCTCGATCGCCAGATGATGATGGTTGTGAAGGATGCCCCCACAGCTGGGTTACACAAATGTAACAGTAAAAGCATGATCACATGCTACTGTGAAGCAACACAACATGACAGCAAACACCAAGCAACAGTCAAATAAAAATAAGAACACTTCATAATACAATACTGGTAAATAAAGAGAAATCGTGTTAAAGTATGCCTAAAATTAGGAAAAAAATAGCTAAGGTTATAAAAATATCTTAGAAAAAGATGTACATTTTTTCCAGTAAAATGGAGACACAAAAGTGGTATCAACACTTTCATATGGGTGAGACATGGGCTTTAAAGTAGGTAGTAGGTTGGTAGACAGCAACCACCCAGGGAGGTACTACCGTCCTGCCAAGTGAGTAAAATGAGAGCCTGGTTTTACATGATGGTAGGATTGCTGGTGTCTTTTTTCTGTCTCATAAACATGCAAGAATTCAGGTGCATCTTGCTACTTCTACTTACACTTAGGTCACACTACACATGCATGTACAAGCATATATATACACACCCCTCTGGGTTTTATTTTATTTATTTACTAGTGCTTGTTCTTGTTTATTTCTTCTTATTTCTATGGGGAAGTGGAGCAGAACTCTTCCTCCGTAAGCCATGCATGTCATCAGACTAAAATGCCAGGGGCTAGTAACTCCTTCTCCTGTATACATTACTATAATTAAAAAAAAAAGGAACTTTTGTTTTTCTTTTTGGGCCACCCTGCTTCAATGAGATATGGCCAGTTTGTTGAAAGAAGAAGAAAGATGGGCTTTAAACTTTGTAGTGCAGGCTAGAGGCAGAGAAGATGTCATATTTGAGAGCAATGTGGTATGAATATTATATGGAGAATTTAAGGATAGAAATTATAAGACATATAGGCTTATCAAAGGTATAATGCAGAGGGCTGAGGAGTTCTTAAGGTGGGCTAGGCATTTAGAGAGGATGGTGTTTACAGCTAGGGTGGAAGGAAGGAATGTGGGGATAAAAGAGGTTTAGAATGTTAGGGGCTTGAGCATCCAGCAGGCTTGTGTGAGCATCATGTTTGCTGAGCATCTGGACTACCATACTAAACAATGAGTCAATAACATGTAACAAGATAAGACAATTATAGAGAGGCAAAAAAAAAAAAAAATGAGTAAGCTAGCTTCTAGAACTATAAAAAAGTGAACATTACAGAGTGCATCAGCAACATACAGTACAGAGTAAAGCAAATTGTCATCCATGAAAACAAATTGAGCATTTAAATATCAAACATCTTGTTTTATAAATAAAATATATCAACCTCTGACAATCATAAGTCAATATGTAAGCATCAGTCTGATACAATAGCATTTCATGCAGTATGTTTCAGATATCTTACCTAAATTTTTATTAGACAGACTTGCAACATGAACTGATGTAGAAGGTAAAAACAGTTGTGGAGTAATGTAGTCGAACAGAATTTGTGGCAATTTGTTAATGCTGGTTAGATGGATTTTCTTTACCAGTGAAGGTGCTGAAGAAAGTTGACCGTTGTAGCTTGTGTTATCAGCCTCAATACCGCCAGAACTTTTTCAAGTAGAAATAAGTTTGTTAATAGGAAAATATCTTCATTTACAGGGTTAGTGTTAGGCAGAGGAAAACATGTGTTGTGAGGAAATGAGTAACATTTCACTAAAGATATACAAAATATAACCACCTTAGAGTAGTTGTATGTAGCAATGCTTGAACAGCCTTAATAGAAGATGTGAAGCTGTTTTCACTTTAATACGTAATTAAAATTACGGTATGTGACCACGTAGTATCTGTTGAGTAGTGGAGACAAGTAGTTTTTAAGACTTAAAGTGCTTGTATATGTGAAAGCAAGACAACATGAAGGATTTGGGCATAACTGGGCAAGACAACATGAAGGATTTGGGCATAACTGGGGGTTGGAAATATAGTGCCTACACTAAACTGTTACATTCTCACCCGTCCTACAGAATTATCTGAATTTTGTTATCCATACACTTTTGAGAAAACAAGTTATTGAGCAAACAACAGTAAATGTGTTTCCTTTGTCTGGAACACCCTACCCTGGTGAGACACATTGGTGTGTTAAAAAAAACTAAAGGAACGGAGAAAATGTCTGGTTACTATTTCAAGGATATGAAAAAGTAAATGTATTATAAAGACATAACTTGAAAAGGCTTCTAGGCACAATGTTTTTATTTATAAATTGTACCCTCTAATAACCTTAGAGATTACCAAGGCACTTCGAAAGGAAACAAAAACAATTACAAAGAACACTCTAAGTTTTCTCTAAGCAGACTATGTATGATTAGGGGACCACTGAGCTATGACTTTCTTGACCGGGGGTAACATGACCAGGTATTATAGTGAGAGAAATGTGACTAACAGTAATACTGATTTTTTAAATCTGCCAAGCACAAAGACCTAACAGTCATTCAGCACTAGAATTTTTTTTTATAGAAAAGAAGATATTAATAAAGAAATTGTTAATAGAGGGGGGTTTATATTATTTTAATGATTAAATCCAAAAAATTCCCTCCCCCTATTAACGAATGTACAGTGGACCCCCGACATTCGATGGCATCGACATTCGATAAATCCGACATTCGATGCATTTTAACGCAAAAATTTTGCCTCGACATTCGATACGATTCATATGAGACGTGTCCACGTGTGCCTGAACTGTACCGTGTGTGCCAGTGTTTACAAGCCAGCCAGTGTGCGTGCATCTAAGGATACATTTGGTACATTCCATATTATCTATATTATCACTGTTTTTGGTGCTTGTTTCTGCAAAATAAGTAACCATGGGCCCCAAGAAAGCTTCTAGTGCTAACCCTTCAAGAAAAAAGGTGCTAATGACTATTGAAATGAAGAAAGAGATAATTGCAAAGTACGAAAGTGGAGTGCGTGTGTCGGAGTGCATTATGATTTGGTAATCATCATGCAATTGGTGATGCGAGTGAATTTAAGGCCAGCAAAGGTTGGTTTGAAAGATTTAAGAATCGTAGTGGCATACACAGTGTGGTAAGGCATGGTGAGGCTGCCAGTTCAAGTCCTAATGGAAGGGGATTCCCCTTCTAAACACTAACACCATCCACACTCTCCCCTCCTCCCATCCCATCAATCATCACCAGAACTTCATTTAAGGTAAGTGTCAATTATTCTATTGTTATTAATCTATTGTTATTGTAATTATTCTATTGCATTAAACTTAATATTTCATGTGGTAAAATTTTTTTCTTCATACTTTTGGGTGTCTTGCACGGATTAATTTGATTTCCATTATTTCTTATGGGGAAAATGAATTCGGCTTTCAATATTTTCAACATTCGATGGCTCTCAGGAACAGATTAATATCGAATGTCAGGGGTCCACTGTATTAACACATTCCTTCAAGGAGTTGCTTAATGCTGATGAATGGTTCTTGATCTATGGAACTGAACCTACCCTTTTCTTCAGAGCAAACCAGAATACTCTTTCTCCCATTCCCCATGCAATTATAACCCTTATGAATTTAGAACTTCCAATTACATTCATATAGAACCCTTATGAATTTAGAACTACATGAATGTAATTGTTATTACACTCATGGGGAGCACTAAATCCATAGGGATCATACAGCATATGGAGTGATGTCACCTGCAGGTGACATCACAAGTCTAATCTATATGTCACTTCTTTCTGGTATATATATGCTCTCTCTTTTCACCTATGTGTGTGAGAATTGATAAAGTCCCTGAGGGACAGAACATCTTCTCAATAAGACATATGATGTGGTTTGTGGCATTTCATTAACATACTAGATAGTTGTGCAAGGCATGCAGTATCATCCTCTGCTTAATGTAGATTATTGTAATCATAACTAAATGCTAATCTCACAAGGGTTCTATTCTAGAATATTAGCTGAATTTTGGCTTTTTTTTTTTATCATATTCTAATTTTTTTCAAAATGCTATTTATTACGTTATACTATTTGTTTGCACAGTGAGTATCTTTTATACACATAATAAATACTTTGCACACTAAATAAATACTATCTGCACTTCCCTAAATTTTCTCCTTGATAACATTTTTAATTAAACTGAGAATTTCTATAAATCAGATACCTAAATGTTCCGGAGCCTGGATGAGACTTGTGCAGTTACTCATGAATATTCCTGTACCTTGCATGACTTGCTTTTAATTAAGAATAACTTTAAAGTTTAGTTTTTGAAAATATATACAGTTAAAGGGTCCAAGAAGTATCACATATTCAATGCATTTGAAAAAACTCTCCAGAATTTCTAATATCAAAAGAGAAAGGGTTAACAAGGGATATCTTACTGATAATGACAAAAAAAAAAAAATGCTTCATTCTTAACACTTACTTCCTGTCTGTTTTTAAGACAAGAAAGTATATACAGATGAAATCCCAGAAATTAGAGAACACCTACTGAAAACTTACACAACATTTGCTGACAAACTAGTGCTAAAACAAGCAGACGTGTTACAACCAAAGAAGTCACCGGTCCCTGCCGAGAGGTTTCAAAAGGTTCTTAAAGAATATAAGCTCTGTATGACCCTTTTGGGCTTAGTACTTAAATTTATTATAACAATAAAAATTAAAGAAAATAGAGAGGAACTTTTTATAAGTGTTAAAACTATTTTTTAAATCTATTCAAAAATAAGTACATATAGTACATTCTAAACCTGTGGGCTATACAGCATAATTATTATTTTTCTTTTTAACAAATCGGCCGTTTCCCACCAAGGTAGAGTGGCTCGAAAAAGAAAAACTTTCACCACCTTTCACTCTATCACTGTCTTGCCAGAGGCATACTTACACTATAATTATAAAACTGCAACATTAACACCCCTCCTTCAGAGTGCAGGCACTGTACTTCCCATCTCCAGGACTCAAGTCTGGCCTGCCAGTTTCCCTGAATCCCTTCATATTACCCTGCTCACACTCCAACAGCACGTCAAGTCCTAAAAGCCATTTGTCTCCATTTGCTCCTCTCTAACACGCTCACATGTTTGCTGGAAGTCCGAGCCCCTCGCCCACAAAACCGCCTTTACCCCCTCCCTCCAACCTTTCCAAGACTGACCTCTACTCCACCTTCCCTCCACTACAGATTTATACACTCTCAAAGTCATTTTATTTTGTTCCATCCTCTCTACATGTCCAAACCACCTCAATAACCCCTCCTCAAACCCTCTGGATAATAGTTTTGATAATCCGGCACCTCCTCCTAATTTCTGAACTATGAATTCTCTGCATTATATTCACACCACACAGTGCCCTCAGACACAACATCTACAGTGCCTCCAGCCTTCTCCTTGTTGCAACATTCACCACCCATGCTTCACACCCACATAAGAGTATTGGTAAAAAAAACTACAAATTATTTATGTAAACTTGCCTCTGTTTGCCTGAGAAATCACCAGTGATGAGATGAGCATACTCTTCGACATGGTCCTTAACAATCATTTCTGTGAAAATAAATATTAATGTCTCCATTTTAACCATCACATAAAAAAGAAAACAGCAATTTTGTTAAATAATATTTTTGTTAAGTTATTGTGTGGTGGGCCTACCATGTAGGGCTAATTACCCTGGCATCATTTGATGAGAAATTGCATTTAGTATATTTATGTAATAAACAGTACACAACGTATATTTGTCCCTTAAAAAATTATGGTGTGAGGTGGTCTACCTATCTGTCGTTGGTTTCTGGAGGTCATTGCCTCTGTAGCACAGTCTCAGACCTAGCCTCCTGGTTGATGGCCTGAGCAATCATATTAAGTTATGTTAGTCAGCTAGGCATCTATGACAGCTCTTTAAATCCTTTAGGTGTGATCTTAATGAATCAGGTTAGCTCACTGATAACACTCATATCATGTATTTCCAAATATTGCTGGAGAAGTAATTCTTCTTATAATTTTTTTTATTAACACGTCAGCCTTCTCCCACCAAGGCAGGGTGGCTAGAAAAAAAAAAACTTTCATCATTCACTCCATCACTGTCTTGCCAGAAGTGCACTTACACTACAGTTATAAAACTGCAACATTAACACTCCTTCAGAGTGTAGAAACTACACTTCTCGTCTCCAGGACTCAAGCCCAGCTTGCCGGTTTCCCTGAATCCCTTCAGAAATGTTACCGTGCTCACACTCCAACAGCACGTCAAGTCCTAAAATCCATTTGTCTCCATTTGCTCCTATCTATCATGCTCACGCATGCTTGCTGGAAGTCAAAGCACCTTGCACACAAAACCTCCTTTACCCCCTCCCTCCAACCTTTCCTAGGCCAACCCCTACCCAACCTTACCTCCACTACAGATTTATACACTCTCAAAGTCATTCTATTCTGTTCAATCCTCTCCATATGTCGAAACCACCTCAACAACCCCTCCTCAGCCCTCTGAATAATAGTTTTGGTAATCCCTCACCACATCCTAATTTCCAAACTATGAATTATCTGCATTATATTCACACCACACATTGCCCTCAGACATGACATCTCCACTGCCTCCAGTCTTCTTGTTGCAACATTCACCACCCACGTTTCACACCTATACAAGAGCATTGGTATAACTATACTCTCATACATTCCCCTCTTTGCTTCCTTGGACAAAGTTTTTCGTCTCCACAGACTCCTAAGTACACCACTCACTTTTTTCCTCATCAATTCTATGATTTGCCTCATCTTTCATAGACCCATCTGCTGACACATTCACTCCTAAATACATATCTGAACACATTCACCTCCTCCATACTCTCTCCCTCTAATCTGATATCCAATATTTTGTTACCAATTTTTTTTTATCCTCATCACCTTACTCTTTCCTATATTCACTTTTAACCCTTTCAGGGTTTCCGACGTACTAATACATCTAACGCACCAAGGTTATTGACGTACTAGTACACATAAATTCTAGCGCCTTCAAATCTAGCGAGAGAAAGCTGGTAGGCCTACATAAGAAAGAATGGGTCTATGTGGTCAGTGTGCACAATATAAAAAAAAATCCTCCAGCACACAGTGCGTAATGAGAAAAAAAACTTTGACCGTGTTCTTGGTTTAAAACAGCGACTTTGCACTGTATTTTGTATGGTATTTATGGTTGTATTCTAGTTTTCCTGGTCTCATTTTATAGAATGGAAAACATATTACAGAAATTGAGACAATTTTGATTGGTTTCACAATGAAAAGTACCTTGAAATTAAGCTCAACAGGTGAGTCTAATATTCTTTCACAAGTGCACTGATATTATTTATACCATTTCTACACTAATGCAGTAGTCTGCATAACAGTAAATCTTCTATTTTTCGTGAGAATAAAAATTCAAAGTGGAAAGCAAAAGAAATGTAAGAGGGGCCTGGGGACATGAGTAATGAACAGAAGAAATGTTATTTTAGTGCCAGGATTGTCTGTCTTGTTTATTCTGGACCCTATTTGGAAATTAGCATCTTTTGAAATGTGTGTGAAATTGGCAAAATTGCCAATTTCTCACCACTTTATTGGATAGTTGAAATCAGTAAATGGGTGGTTTCTTGTACTCTTTTTTTTTTTTTTTTTTTTAACAAGTCGGCCGTCTCCCACCGAGGCAGGGTGACCCAAAAAAGAAAGAAAATCCCCAAAAAGAAAATACTTTCATCATCATTCAACACTTTCACCACACTCACACATTATCACTGCTTTTGCAGAGGTGCTTAGAATACAACAGTTTAGAAGCATATACGTATAAAGATACACAACATATCCCTCCAAACTGCCAATATTCTTGTACTCATTCGATAGAAAAAATAGAGTTCTAGCGAAATAGTTGATTTTTGGCCGAAAATAGGGCTCAAAGTGGGCAAAATCGCCTATGTGTAAACATCATCGAGACCGCTAACTTCGAAAGAGCATAATTCCATAAGTTTTCCATCAAATTTCATACTTTTTGTGCCATTATGATCGGGAAAAGATTCTCTATCATTTCACGAGGAAAAAAATAATTTTTTTTTCCGAAAAATTTTCGACCCTGAGAACAAGTTTAGGAGAGGGCCTCTCTACCCTGAAAGGGTTAATTTTCTTCTTTTACATACCCTACCAAACTCATCCACCAACCTCTGAAACTTCTCTTCAGAATCTCTCAAAAGCACAGTGTGAACAACTGTGACAACTCTTTATCTTTTAAACCAACATCTCTTGCCAACACCTGAGCATTCACTTCTCTTACAACCCCATCTATAAATACATTGGAACCTCTACTTGAGAGTTTAATCCATTCCATGATCTTGCTCACAACTGGATTTGTTCATTTGCAGAGTCAATTTTCCTCATTTAAATTAACTGAAATGCAATTAATCCGTTCCAGTGGAATTCTGTACTTCAATAATTTCGCTGTGAACTCTATGGCTTATTTATCTATCACAATTCATCTAATATGACATAATAAACAATATAAACAACAGAGAAACCTGATATATACTCTAAAATGAATAAAATGTGTCATTATGTAGTGGTATTGGCGGTGTCGGCGGTGGACAAGAGTTTGTCTGGTGACAGGACAAAATACTTCTTGAATACTTCGTTATCATCACAGACTGGGCCGCGGGGGCGTTGACCCCCGGAACTCTCTCCAGGTAAACTCCAGGTAATACGACTTATTTATCTATCACAGTTCATCTAATATGACATAACAAACAACATGAATAACATAGAAACCTGATACATACTCTAGAATGAATAAAATGTCATTATATATGTAGCGGGGGCAGCCGATGAGTGTTTGTCCGGAGACAGGACAAAATACAGTGGACCCCCGGTTCGCGAAGCCATCGGTATCCGAAGCATTATACTGTATCGCAAAAAATTTGCCTCAGTTCCCGTTACAAAACCTGGTATGCGATACGATTCGTACGAGACGTGTCCAGTGTTTACAAGCCAGCCAGTGTGCGCGCATCTAAGGATACATTCGGTACATTCTATATTATCCATATTATCACTGTTTTTGGTGCTTGTTTCTGCAAAATAAGTCACCAGGGGCCCTAAGAAAGCTTCTAGTGCCAACCCATCGAGACCAAGGGTGCTAATGACTCTTGAAATTAAGGAAATGTGTAGTAAGTTGGTAGACACCAACCGCCCAGGGAGGTACTACCGTCCTGCCAAGTGAGTGTAAAATGAAAGCCTGTAATTGTTTTACATGATGGTAGGATTGCTGGTGTCTTTTGTCTGTCTCATAAACAAGCAAGATTTCAGGTATGTCTTGCTACTTCTACTTACACTTAGGTCACACTACACATACATGTACAAGCATAAATATACACACCCCTCTGGGTTTTCTGTTATTTTCTTTCTAGTTCTTGTTCTTGTTTATTTCCTCTTATCTCCATGGGGAAGTGGAACAGAATTCTTCCTCCGTGGGCCGTGCGTGTCGTAAGAGGCGACTGAAATGCCGGGAGCGGGGGGCTAGTAATCCCTTCTCCTGTATATATTACTAAGTTTGAGGGGAGAAACTTTCGTTTTTCCTTTTGGGCCACCCCACCTCGGTGGGATACAGCTGGTACATTGAAAGAAGAAGTGTGCAAAGTGGCTTGAAGTGCAAACCTTTTTTGATGAAAATCACCCTGACACAGCTACTGCAAGCCGTGTTGGCAACCTGTACACTGACAATGTTGTGAACCACTTTAGGAAAGTCATAAAGGAACGAGAGGTACAGGGCTCTATGGACAGGTATGTTGTGCGACAGAAGTCCAGTGACTCTCAAGCTGGTCCTAGTGGCATTAAAAGAAGAAGGGAAGTAACCCCAGAAAAGGACTTGCTACCTCAAGTCCTAATGGAGGGGGATTCCCCTTCTAAACATTAAAAACTTCGACACTCTCCCCTCCTCCCATCCCATCAATCATCACCAGATCTTCATTAACCCTTTGAGGGTTTTCGTCGTACTAGTACGTCTTACGCGTAGGGGTTTTTGACGTACTAGTACTCATAAATTCTAGCGACCTCAAATCTAGTGGGAGAAAGCTGGTAGGCCTTCATATGAAAGAATGGGTCTATGTGGTCAGTGTGCACAGTCTAAAAAAAATCCTGCAGCACACGGTGCATAATGAGAAAAAAAAAACTTTTTCCATTTTTTTTTAATAAATCAGCGACTTTGCAGTGTATTTTCGTATAGTATTTATTGTTGTATTCTAGTTTTCTTGGTCTCATTTTATAGAATGGAAGACATATTACTGAAATTGAGATGATTTTGACTGGTTTTACAATGAAAGGTGCCTTGAAATTGAGCTCAAAGTAGCAGAAATGTTCGATTTTTACCAAACTTCAAAAGTAAACAAATCGTGCCAAGCGTGCAATACACGTCAACTGGTGAGTCTAATATTCTTTCACAAGTGCACCAATAATATTTATACCATTTTTTACACTAATGCAGTAGTCTGCATAACAGTAAATCTTATATTTTTTGTGAGAATAAAAATTCAAAGTGGAAAGCAAAAGAATATAAGAGGGGCCTTGAGACGTGACTAATGACTAGAGGAAATGTCATTTTAGTGCCAGGAATGTCTTTCTTGTTTATTCTGGACCCTATTCCGAAATTGGCATCTTTTGAAATTTGTGTGAAATTGGCAAAATTGCTAAATTCTGACCACTGTACTGGATAGTTGAATTTATAAATGGGTGGTTTCTTGCACCCATTCGATAGAAAAAATGGAGTTCTAGCGAAATATTCATGTTTTTTGTCGACTAGTACAGTGAAATTGGCCGAAAATGGGGCTCAAAGTGGGCAAAATCGCCGATCCGTAAACATCGCCGAGACCGCTAACTTTGCGAGAGCATAATTCCGTAAGTTTTCTATCAAATTTCAAACTTTTGGTGTCGTTATGATCGGGAAAAGATTCTCTATCTTTTCATAAGAGAAAATAATTTTTTTTTTTTTTTAAATTTGGCCGA
This sequence comes from Cherax quadricarinatus, assembly GCF_038502225.1. Classification (NCBI taxonomy): domain Eukaryota; kingdom Metazoa; phylum Arthropoda; class Malacostraca; order Decapoda; family Parastacidae; genus Cherax; species Cherax quadricarinatus. The sequence continues at coordinate 9,208,224 of NC_091295.1, forward strand.
CCCTGAGAACGAGTTTCGGAGAGGGCCTGTCGACCCTCAAAGGGTTAAAGGTAAGTGTCAATTATTCTATTGTGATTATTCTATTGTTATTATTGTTACTGTAATTATTATATTGCATTAAACTTAATATATCATGTGGTAAAAGTTTTTTTTTTTTCATACTTTTGGGTGTCTTGCACGGATTAGTTTGATTTCCATTATTTCTTATGGGGAAAATTGATTCGCTTTCCGATAATTTTGGTTTACGATGAGCTCTCAGGAATGGATTAATATCGTGAACTGGGGGTCCACTGTACTCCTTGAATATTTCGATTTCATCAACTCTACTGCTTATTTATCTATCACAGTTCATCTAATATGACAAAACAAACAATATAAATATAACATAGAAACCTGATATATACTCTAGAATGAATAAAATATGTCATTACTTATAAATATAACATAGAAACCTGATATATACTCTAGAATGAATAAAATATGTCATTATGTAACAGGTGGAGGCGGCCACAACTGCTCCCTCTTTAAATAACAAAAAGGCACAGTACCGTGACTGGAACGATACACAAATAACCCGCACATAAAAGACAATAATGATGAAAATCACCCTGACACAGCTACTGCAAGCCGTGTTGGCAACCTGTACACTGACAATGTTGTGAACCACTTTAGGAAAGTCATAAAGGAACGAGAGGTACAGGGCTCTATGGACAGGTATGTTGTGCGACAGAAGTCCAGTGACTCTCAAGCTGGTCCTAGTGGCATTAAAAGAAGAAGGGAAGTAACCCCAGAAAAGGACTTGCTACCTCAAGTCCTAATGGAGGGGGATTCCCCTTCTAAACATTAAAAACTTCGACACTCTCCCCTCCTCCCATCCCATCAATCATCACCAGATCTTCATTAACCCTTTGAGGGTTTTCGTCGTACTAGTACGTCTTACGCGTAGGGGTTTTTGACGTACTAGTACTCATAAATTCTAGCGACCTCAAATCTAGTGGGAGAAAGCTGGTAGGCCTTCATATGAAAGAATGGGTCTATGTGGTCAGTGTGCACAGTCTAAAAAAAATCCTGCAGCACACGGTGCATAATGAGAAAAAAAAAACTTTTTCCATTTTTTTTTAATAAATCAGCGACTTTGCAGTGTATTTTCGTATAGTATTTATTGTTGTATTCTAGTTTTCTTGGTCTCATTGACTTTGTCAATGGTCCAAGTCGGACCGAAACGTCGTCGTAAGCTTCTGTCTTTTATGTGCGGGTTATTTGTGTATTGCTCCCTCTTTGTTGTGGTAAACACTGCCATCTAGTGACAGCCTTTTGAAGCCGTCTATTATAATTATTATTATGCAGTACATTATTATTATATATGTACTATTATTCCTAGGTAGTAGGTTGGTAGACAGCAACCGCCCAGGGAGGTACTACCATCCTGCCAAGTGAGTGTAAAACAGAAACCTGTAATTGTTTTACATGATGGTAGGATTGCTGGTATCTTTTTTCTGTCTCATAGACATGCAAGATTTCAAGTATGTCTTGCTACTTTTTACACTTAGGTCACACTGCACATACCTGTACAAGGATATAAATACATATACACACCCCTCTGGGTTTTCTTCTATTTTCTTACTAGTTCTTGTTCTTGTTTATTTCCTGTTATCTCCATGGGGAAGTGGAACAGAATTCTTCCTCTGTAAGCCATGCGTGTTGTAAGAGGTGACTAAAATGCCGGGAGCAAGGGGCTAGTAACCCCTTCTGTATAAATTACTAAATTTAAAAAGAGAAACTTTCGTTTTTTTTTTTGGGGGGGGGGGCCACCCTGCCTTGGTGGGATACGGCTGGTGCGTTGAAAGAAAGTATTATTATTATATGTATTATTATCATTATTATTATTATTATTATTATTATTATTATTATTATTATTATACTGGTTTTTAATACTTGACGTGCTGTTGGAATGTGAGTAAAGTAACATTTATGAAGGGATACAGGGAAACCGGCAGGCCGGACTTAAGTTCTGGAGATGGGAAGTACAGTGTCTGCACTCTGAAGGAGGGGTGTTAATGTTGCAGTTTTATAACTGTAGTGTAAAGTACCCCTCTGGCAAGACAGTGATGGAGTGAATGATGATGAAAGCTTTTCTTTTTCGGGTTACCCTGCCTTGGTGGGAATCGGCTGATGTGTTAATAAAATAAAAATTATTATACTATTAATATTATATGTATTATTATTATTATACATATTATTATTATTATTATTATTATTATTATTATTATTATTATTATTACAATATAAATAATTTGTAATTTTTATTCACACAAAAAATATAAGATTGCCTTATCTGTGGCCCCTCTATAAACAAGTACATCCTGAAGTCTACTCATCAGTCTTTTATCTATCAATACATAGTCCAACAAACTACTGTCATTATGCCCTACAGCATATCGTGTATACTTATTTATCCTCTTTTTCTTAAAACATGTATTACCTATAACCAAACCCCTTTCTATACAAAGTTCAATCAAAGGGCCCCCATTATCATTTACACCTGGTACCCCAAACTTACCACACCCTCTTTCAGTGTTTCTCCTACTTTAGTATTCAGGTCCCCTACCACAATTCCTCTCTCGCTTGGTCCAAAAGTTCCTACACACTCACTTAACATTTTCCAAAATCTCTCTCTCTTTCCTCTACACTCCTCTCTTCTCCAGGTGCATACACACTTATTATTACCCACTTTTTGCATCTGACCCTTATTTTAATCCACATAATCCTTGAATTTATACATTTATATTCCCTCTTCTCCTTCCAAAATTGATCCCTCAACATTATTGCTACCCCTTCCTTTGCTCTAACTCTCTCAGATACTCCTGACTTGATCTCATTTATTTCTCCCCACTGAAAGTCACCTACCCCCTTCACCTTTGTTTCACTTAGAGCTAGTAAATAAGTAAGTTTATTCAGGTATACACAAATACAGTTACATAGATTATCATACATAGCAGCATATGTGTAGAGAACCTGGGATAACCCAAAAAAGTCAGACAGAGTGACTTATTTCCATTGGGGTCCTTTTACCTTATTATTATAATATGAAGGTTATAATATCTTATTATTATTCTATAATGAAGATAACATCTTATTATCATACTAAAAAAACTATCTACTACACAAGGGTCATAAAGACTATCTATAATACGAGGGTCATTACCAGGAATAAGGTAAAAGGTAGGACATCCAACTTCTTTTCATTCATAACATCAGCAATCATCTCTTACTTATCATCCGCACTACATCCACGCACATTCAAGCATCCTAGTTTAAAAAAGTTTTTCTTCTCTTTTTTAGTATTTTCTACAGGAGAAAGGGTTACTAGCCCATTGCTCCAGGTATTTTAGTCACCGCATATGACACGCATGACTTACGGAAGAAAGATTTTTTCCACTTCCCCATTGAGAATAGAGGATATAAAGAAGAACAAGAACTATTATGAAAAAGAAAAAAAACCTAGATGTGTGTATGTATATATACGCATGTGCTTGCCTGTGTAGTGTGACCTAAGTGTAAGTGGAAGTAGCAAGATACACCTGTTATCCAGCAGGTTTATGAGACAGAAAAAAGACACCAGCAATCCTACCATCATGTAAAACAACTGTAGGTTTATGTTGCACACTCACTTGGCAGGATAGTAGTACCTCTCTGGAGTATACCTGGAGAGGGTTTCGGGGGGGTCAACGCCCCTGTGGCCGGGTCTGTAACCAGGCCTCATGGTGGATCAGGGACTAATCAACCAGGCTGTTACTGTTCACCGCACGCAACCCGATGTACGAGCCACAACCCAGCTGGGCAGGTACTGACTTTAGGTGCCTGTCCAGTGCCTCCTTGAAGACAGTCAGGGGTCTACTGGTAATCCCCCTTATGTATGCTCGGAGGCAGTTGAACAGTCTAGGGCCCCCTGACACTTATTGTGTTGTCTCTTATTGTGCTAGTGGCACCCTTGCTTTTCATTGGGGGAATGTTGCATCGACTGCCAAGTCTTTTGCTTTTGTAGGGAGTGATTTTCACATGCAAGTTTGGTACTAATCCCTCTAGGATTTTCCAAGTGTATATAATCATGTATCTCTCCCATCTGCATCCTAGGGAGTACAGGTTGAGGGACTTCAAGCATTCCCAGTAACTGAGGTGTTTTATCGCAGTTGTGCGTGCCATGAAGGTTCTCTGTATTTTCTAGGTCAGCAATTTCACTTGCCTTAAAAGGTGCTGTTAGTGTGCAGCAATATTCCAGCCTAAGTAGAACAAGTGACCTGAAGAGTGTCATCATGGGCTTGGCATCACTAGTTTCAAAGGTTCTCATTATCCATCCTGTCATTTTTCTAGTAGATGCCATTGGTACAATGTTGCGATCTTTGAAGGTGAGTCAAGAAATCGTAATGACACGATTGCAAATAAACCATACCCCCGGCCGGGATTGAACCCGCGGTCATAGAGTCTCAAAACTCCAGCCCGTCGCGTTAGCCACTAGACCAGCTAGCCACAATAAGATTCATCCAACTAGGTATATTTCTACACCATAGGAAAGTTAGCACAGGCACCTCTGTGACCACAAATGCAAGTTTTTACAGACGAATCTCCAGCTAGCGTGGCCGTGATGAACTCTAGCTCAAGTCCCTTCACTGCCGTCAACATGACTCAAGAAATCGTAATGACACGATTGCAAATAAACCATACCCCCGGCCGGGATTGAACCCGCGGTCATAGAGTCTCAAAACTCCAGCCCGTCGCGTTAGCCACTAGACCAGCTAGCCACAATAAGATTCATCCAACTAGGTATATTTCTACACCATAGGAAAGTTAGCACAGGCACCTCTGTGACCACGGCCACGCTAGCTGGAGATTCGTCTGTAAAAACTTGCATTTGTGGTCACAGAGGTGCCTGTGCTAACTTTCCTATGGTGTAGAAATATACCTAGTTGGATGAATCTTATTGTGGCTAGCTGGTCTAGTGGCTAACGCGACGGGCTGGAGTTTTGAGACTCTATGACCGCGGGTTCAATCCCGGCCGGGGGTATGGTTTTTTTGAAGGTGAGATCCTCTGACATTATCCCTCCCAGGTGACATTAGTTTTTTGTTCTATTGTGTGGTGGGAATTTGTTTTATATTTACAATGTAGTTCTAATTTCCTCATGTTTTCCATATCGAAGTTGGTGGATGGTGGTTGCTGTGAATGCTTAGTAAAGGTTAGAAATTTGAAAACTGTTTCCCAGAATTTTTGTGTGTGGATTTATTGCTGTTGCAATTATTATACTATACTTGATATACCTGTGCTTGGTCTCAAGAGATTTTGTATCATCAAAACCTGGCCTGAGGCAAGGTTACTGAATTTGTGTGCTTACAGCCTCTCCTCACTTAATGACGGGGTTCCATTCCTAAGTCCACGTCGGTAAGCGAATTCATCGGTAAATAAGGAGCATACTATAATGGTAGTGGGTTTGTGTCAACCATCTTTGATAGCGTTTTAACGTCACCTTTACACCATTTATAACATTTCTGGTATATTTTTAAATGTTTATACAGTAGTGTACTGTACATTGTAATAAACAGAATAGAGGGAAAAAAAACACTAATATACATTATTTAGGAATGCATATTGGTCAGAGAGCCCATCGTAAGTCTGAGTCGTTGCTAAACGAGTACGTCGCTAAGTGAGGAGAGGCTGCATTATTACTACCGTATCATTTCCCCTGTACAATATTTTCATCTACTTGTTACATATAGTGCCATGAATTTCTTTATATGTAGTGCATGTAAGAGAACTAACTGTATGCTGATACATCACAGCCTCTATTTAACTATTACAGCCATTGTTATGCATTTCTCAATTACTTTACAATATCTTGTTGATAATGTTACTGAAAATATGTTTTAAGCAAATAAATGGTTGGTATTTTTTACCTGGTCAGGTTTAACCCTTTGACTGTCGAAGGGCCCAATCCTGAAGTGTCTCCTGGTGTCGCAAAATATTCGAAAAAAAAAAAATTATTTTTTCTTATGAAAATGTTAAGATTATTTTTCTGATTGTTTTAGTCCCCAAAAAAATTTTTTCCCATCAGTACTTACCGAGATATAGAGTCCTGAAGTTTGCTGAAATTGATCTGCGAGCAGCAACAGCGGCGACTGCCGCTCACCCGGTAAACTTTGATTTACTTGTATTCGATGGTTTCTTGTTTTTTTCACTATTTTATTTTTCACAAACATTTGTGGCCTGTGAGACCAAATTATTGTGCAATGTTCAAATATACACTCGTTGAATGTAACACAATTATAGCAAAAACACTCGTATCATTATAATGTTGCTAAAACTTGTTTACACAAACAAACAATGTAAACAAATGTTTATTACGATTGTTTTATAATATATATACATATGTACAATCACTGGACACTTTTCTAGAAGTGCTGCAGCTTGTGGAATTCTTTGAAACATGGGTATAAGCACAATGGTGTCTTACACTCCTCACACATAAAACGAGTGTCTCTGCGTTTTTGTGGGCGTTTTGTGGTATGTCCACAGACAAAACACCTCTTCTGAGCATTTTTCTTGGCAGTAGTAGCAGGCAGTGGTATGGGGTAGTGATCACCAGGCCTCAGACGAGAGGACATGTGTTGATAATTTCGTGGGCGCTGGTCTATTGCAGGTGTTGTTTCTTGGTACGTACTTGAATATTATTTGTCTGATGACTGACAAACAAAATTCACCATATTTGGGTTTCTTCTTGGTCTTCAACTTATACATATTATAAGCATTCAGCATGGAAATGTCAAGAAGATGGAAAAACAGTTTTATGTACCACTTATAACTCTTGCGAACACAGTCAGCAAACCCAATCTGCATGTCACATTTGTCCACTAAGTGCATATTGAGGTTATAATCCTTCACAGCTGCAGGTTTTACAATGGGTTCATTGGTCTCTCTATTCTGCTTGCCAGTGTCTACCATTTCGTGTCGGTGAACTGATGTCAGCAGTGTGACATCATGTTTGTCATGCCACCGAAATGCCATGATGTCATTGGCAGCAAACACCTGCACTTCACCTCTACGACTGCCAGCATCGAACCTAGGCATATGTTTACGATTTCTACGCACTGTGCCACACACATCTGTCATGTTCACTTGCAAGAAATCACTGAGTATAGGGCTTGTGTACCAGTTGTCAGTATATAAAATATGTCCCTTACCAAGATATGGCTCCATCATTGTTCTAACCACATCACCAGAGATACCCAGTAACTTCCTGGTATCTTCCATTGTTTTACCGCCAGTGTACACAATTATATCCAAAACCAGACCAGTTTTGCAATCACACAGAACAAATAACTTTATACCAAAGTGTTTCCTCTTGCTTGGTATATACTGCTTGAATGAGAGTCTTCCTTTGAACAAAATCAAAGACTCGTCAATAACAAGCTTCCTGAAGGGATAAAAATACATACAGCACTTTTGTTTCAGGTACATAAACACACGTTTGATCTTATATAACCTGTAGCTTCTGTCAGGCCTGGTTTTGTCGGAAAAGTGTAACATACGTAACAGTAACACAAATCTATTCACTGGTATAATGTCACTGAAAGCAGGGGTTGAAATCAGGCGGTCTGTCGCCCAGTATGTGTTGACACTATGCTTATACACATGTGGCATAAGCATTATTGTGGCACAGAACAGATACATCTCTGCCACAGTTGTGTCCTTCCACTGGTGTAGGCGTGATCTTGGTGAGAGAATAGTGTTTGCCATGGTGTACTCATAGTATGTATTGCTTTCCCTGACAATAATGTTCATCAGGGGTTCATCAAAGAACAACTGAAAGCATTCCAGTTCAGTGGGATTGTTCCCAAGTGTACATGATGGCCGTATTCCACTTTGTCCTCCATCAAAGTCATGGGGATTGGGAACAAACTCGTCATCTTGCTGCCAATCCCAGATGTGGTCAGCTGGTGCGTTCTGGATATTGTAATGTGGTTGTGGTTGTGGTTGTAGGAGTGTGGGGTCGGGCGAGGCTGGTTGTAGTTGTGCAGAGTCAGCAGCGTGGGTAGTAGCGTGGCCCGCTGCTGGTGTCACATGACTCATGCCACCATCACTATCACCACCACCGCCTGCTGCCTCACTCACATCATTTATACCCATCGTAACAATATCATCATCTTCACTATCAGGACATGGTGTAGGGCCACGGGACGTGCTCCGAGATGTACTCCTTCCTCTTGGAAGAGCATATGGCACACTACCAGACAGCATGCGACGTCGTATATACTGCCGCTTCACTGGGGAATATTCACCCTCACTGTCACAACTAGAACTGCTTTCAATAACCTTGAAATCACTATCACTATCACTTGTACTGCTCACATCTGAGTCTTGTACACGGGCAAATAGTTTCCTCTTTCGTCCTGGTACAGGTGAACATGAACGAGCCGGCTCAGCACCAGAGGTGGAAGGTTGTGGGTCATCTGGGTTTTCATCACTAATTATGTTATCCTGGGTAATTTTCTCGGTCACACCCGCTTCAAAACCAGGGAATTCACTTTTACTGACACTATCATCACTGTTTGAGCTATCATTTGGGAACAAAAGACCTCACATCCGCCGAGGAGTGAGGAACTTCTTACCGCGAGGCATGGTGAAAATGGACTACCAACATGGTGTTCCCACAATGCACCGCTGAGTCCCAGATTTTTTTCACAGGGTGCACACCGACCACTGAGACCCATTCTCTCTTGTGTAGGCCTACCAGCCCTCTCCCGCTTGATTGAAGCCGCTAGAATTTATGCGTATAGATACGTCAAACACGGTATCTCCCATGACGTATATATACGACCGCGACAGTCAAAGGGTTAAAGATACAATACAGTGGTACCTCGAGTTTTGAACAGCTCCCAGCTCGAACGTTTATGTAAGTGCATTTTTGTAAGTGCTTTTGTAAGTGTATTTTTGGGGGTCTGAAACGGACTAATCTAATTTACATTATTCCTTATTGGAATAAATTCGTTTGGTATCGGCCCTCGAACAGCCTTCTGGAATGAATTAAGTTCGTAACTCGAGGTACCACTATATTATTACACACTGCATAGATAAATTAAATGATCATACACAGTTGAAATAGTTGAAATTAGCAGTAGTGGTCTGTATTTAGCAATTAAATCAAATTTAATTTTGGGGATTTACAAAAATTATATTACTGTAAACAGATACTGTACTGTAGAAGACAAAAATGAATCATATAAGGAAAGAACAGACCTGAACTAAATAAAAGCAAAGGTGTAGGTAGATATGTAGCATGGGTAAGACAGTGTGTCATGTGAGGCTCCAGCAGACAGGCAGACCAGTGTAGCTTTTCTGTTGGACACTGCCATCTCTCTCTGTCTCTCCATTTCCACCACCATCTTGCACAATCATTAGAACTCCTGAAAAAAAAAAAAAACTTCATTTGCCATTTATACAGTGCATGATTTTCAAAATTATGATGCTACCAGATACTGCACTATCAGAGTTGATTGAATATCGAAATATACACACTTGGCATATAAAGTCTGGCAAACCGCAAGATCTCTGCCTGTTTCGCCTACATATTTCTTGGGACAGAATCCACAGGGGATGGTGTAGATGCCGTCTGTGGAAGTTAGGGGTGTGGGGCTGCGTTTCATGGTGAGTTCTTCGATAGATGTGTTTATGGTTAGCAAGTGCCCGGCGAGTATTCGTGGCAACATTACCACATGGGAGCACTACGAAGTGCTTAGAGGGCCGTTCCATGGGCATCTTGTTGAGGATAACTTGTGCCTTGAGTCTGCAATCTCAGATGAAGAAAGATGAAACTGAAGACGTGTAAAGGCTTGTGTTATGTTAACACATTCTTCTTCAAGAAAACAAGGGCTGGAGATGCGAAGAGCTCTCAAGAAGAAGCCAATCAGGACTCCTCTTTTAGTGTGAGTGTCTTGGTGTGAATAGAAGTATACTATATTTACCACTTTATTTCATCTAACAATAATGAGGGTAGGTATAGTATTACCATACATTAAGAGTTTTTTGTAGTAAGGAAATAAAAATTTAGTATTAAATCTACTGGCTTTTATTTTTGGTATTGGCTTAATAGTACCCTGTGCAGTCCTGGCCCTTGCTTGATTTTTTAAACTAATCTATATGCCTGATTTTTTTTTTTTCTGAGTGGCTTGATTTCCATATATGCACCAAGTGGTGAATGAAAGAGCACAAAAGTTACAGCATGAGTAACTAATAAAAGCTGAAGTTCTTTCTTCTGAATACTGCAAATAAATCAAATCAAAAGCAAAGTAATAAACAGCCATAGCAATCATTATATAATTAATAATTAAAATGACATTACTCAACCACATTAGTAAGGAAGCTCCATCATTCCATAATGTATAGGTTACAATTAACAAAGACGATAAAACTGATTTGTAACAACTGAAAATGATAATCATATGTATTACTGTAATTATAAAATACCAGCATGACAACCACCATCAATTAATCTAAATAAAATAAGAAATTAACGTCAAAAGCAATTAACTTATCTCAAACTCAAATAACCAATTGACTATCAAACTATCTGCCCCAAAAACATTCCATTTCATAAGACAGCCTCCTGAGTCCCCTCACCTGTTCCATCTCCCACTCTTTTTTGTCTATTCATAATTTCTGTTGCACCCTCTATGCGGGATAGGTCATCCTGATAGATGGTAATTCCAAAATAATTGTAACTCAGCTCTGCTGGAAGACAGTTTTTCAAGCTGATGAACCTTTAATGGAGTACTTGCCAATGACATTCTTCTTTGCTATTGAAGTCTTCCAGTTCAGTCCAACACATTTCAGAACAGTAACTCATCTTATGTGATGGAATATTAAATGAAAAAATAGTTAGCTTTAGTTCCTATTATCTGTATCCAATTTTGCTAAATAAAAAAATCATACTCTCATATACAAAACCTGTATACCTGGAGAGGGTTTCGGGGGTCAACACTCCTGTGGCCCAGTCTGAGACCAGGCCTCGTGGTGGATCAGGGTCTGATCAACCAGGCTGTTACTGCTGGCTGCATGTAAACCGAAGTACGAACCACAGCCCAGCTGATCAGGTACTGAATTTAGGTGCCTGTCTAGTGCCTGCTTGAAGACAGATAGGGATCTATTGGTAATCCCCCTTATGTATGCTAGGAGGCAGTTGAAGTGTCTTGGGCCCCTGACACTTATCATGTTGTCTTGGGCCCCTGACACTTATCATGTTATCTTTTACTGTACTCATAGCACCCTTGGTTTTCACTGGGGGAATGTTGCATTTCCTGCCAAGTCTTTTGCTTTCGTAGGGAGTGATTTTCATGTGCAAGTTTGGTACTAATTCCTCTAGGATTTTCCAAGTGTATATTATCATGTATCTTTCTTGCCATCGTTCCAGGGAATACAAATCAAGGGACTTCAACTATTCCTAGTAATTTAGGTGCTTTATCATACTTGTGTGTGCTGTGAAAGTTCTCTGTACATTCTCCAGGTCAGCAGTTTTGTCTGACTTGAAGGGAGTAGTTAGTGCACAGTAGTATTCCAGCCTCAAGAGTACAAGCGATTTGAAGAGAATCATCATGGGCTTGGCGTTCCCAGTTTTGAAGGTTCTCATTATCCATTGTACTCACCTAATTGTGGCTGCAGGTGTCGAGACTCAGCTCCTGGCATCACCTCTTCACTGATCACTACTAGGTCCTCTCTCTCCCTGCTACATGAGCTTTATCATACCTCTGCTTAAAGCTATGTATGGATTCTGCCTCCACTACATTGCTTCCCAAACTATTCCACTTCCTGACTACTCTGTGGCTGAAGAAATATTTCCTAACATCCCTGTGATTCATCTGTGTCTTCAACTTCGAACTGTGTCCCCTTGTTGCTGTGTCCCATCTCCGGAACATCTTGTCTTTGTCCACCTTGTCAATTCCTCTCAGTATTTTATGCCGTTATCATGTCCCCCCTATCTCTCCTGTCCTCCAGTGTCGTCAGGTTGATTTCCCTTAACCTCTCCTCGTAGGACATACCTCTTAGCTCTGGGACTAGTCTTGTTGCAAACCTGTGCACTTTCTCTAGTTTCTTTATGTGCTTGGCTAGGTGTGGGTTTCAAACTGGTGCTGCATACTCCAATATGGGCATAATGTACACGGTGTACAGGGTCCTGAACGATTCCTTATTAAGATGTCGGAATGCTGTTCTGAGATTTGCTAGGCGCCCATATGCTGCAGCAGTTATTTGACTGATGTGCACTTCAGGAGATGTTCCTGGTGTTATACTCACCCCAAGATCTTTTTCCTTGAGCGAGGTTTGTAGTCTTTGGCCCCCTAGACTGTACTCCGTCTGTGGTCTTCTTTGCCCTTCCCCAATCTTCATGACTTTGCACTTGGTGGGGTTGAACTCCAGGAACCAATTGCTGGACCAAGTCTGCAGCCTGTCCAGATCCCTTTGTAGTTCTGCCTGGTCTTCGATCGAATGAATTCTTCTCACCAACTTCACGTCATCTGCAAACAGGGACACTTCGGAGTCTATTCTTCCCGTTATGTCGTTCACAAATACCAGAAACAGGTCTAGTCCTAGGACTGACCCCTGTGGGACCCCGCTGATCACAGGTGCCCACTCTGACACCTTGCCACGTACCATGACTCGCTGCTGTCTTCCTGACAAGTATTCCCTGATCCATTGTAGTGCCTTCCCTGTTACCCCTGCTTGGTCCTCCAGTTTTTGCACTAATCTCTTGTTTGGAACTGTGTCAAACGCCTTCTTGCAGTCCAAGAAAATGCAATCCACCCACCCCTCTCTCTCTCTTGTCTTACTGCTGCGTGTGTGTGTACTCACCGATTTGTACTCGCCTATTTGTGGTTGCAGGGGTTGAGTCTCAGCTCCTGGCCCTGCCTCTTCACTGATCGCTACTAGATCCTCTCTCTCCCTGCTCCATAAGCTTTATCATACCTCATCTTAAAGCTATGTATGGTTCCTGCCTCCACTACCTCACTTTCCAGACTATTCCACTTCCTGACAACTTTGTGACTGAAGAAATATTTCCTAACATCCCTTTGACTCGTCTGAGTCCTCAACTACCAACTGTGACCCCTTGTTTCTGTGTCCCATCTCTGGAACATCCTGTCTGTCCACCTTATCTATTCCTCGCAATATTTTGTATGTTGTTATCATGTCTCCCCCAATCCTCCTGTCCTCCAGTGTCGTCAGGCCTATTTCCCTTAACCTTTCTTTGTAGGACATTCCACTTAGCTCTGGAACTAGCCTTGTTGCAAACCTTTGCATTTTCTCTAATTTCTTGACGTGTTTGACCAAGTGTGGGTTCCAAACTGGTGCTGCATACTAGAGTATGGGCCTCACGTACACGGTGTACAGCGTCTTGAACAATTCCTTACTGAGGTATCAGAACGCTATTCTCAGGTTTGCCAGGCGCCCATATGCTGCAGCAGTTATCTGGTTGATTTGTGCTTCCAGAGACGTGCTCAGTATTGTACTCGCCCCAAGATCTTTCTCCTTGAGTGAGGTTTGCAGTCTTTGGCCACCTAGCCTATACTCTGTCTGCAGTCTTCTTTGCCCTCCCCCGATCTTTATGACTTTGCATTTGGCTGAGTTAAATTTGAGTAGCCAGTTGCTGGACCACATGTCCAGCCTGTCCAGGTCTCTTTAGTACTGCCTGATCCTCATCTGATTTAATTCTTCTCATTAACTTCACATCATCTGCGAACAGGGACACTTCCGAGTTTATCCTTTCCGTCATGTCATTCACACATACCCCTGTGGAACCCCGCTCGTAACAGGCACCCATTGTAATACCTCATCTTGTACCATGACTCGTTGTTGCCTCCCTGTCAGGTATTCTCTGAACCACTGCAGTGCCCTTCCTGTTATATGTGCCTGATCCTCTAGCTTCTGCACTAATGTCTTGTGAGGAACTGTCGAAGGCCTTCTTGTAGTCCAAGAAAATACAGTCAACCCCCCTCTCTCTCTCTCTCTCTCTCTCTCTCTCAGAGGTTAAGGATTCCTAACTTTATTGGCAAGCTAGGAGCTGTTACCTACATCAGCTCATTTGAAAGCATTTTAATTGTTATGAGACATACAAGTAGGGAACAGGATGAAGTTGGAGCCATCTGTGGGCCAGCATTTTCATGTGATCAACTGACTTTATCTCGTTGACATCATTATGCTGTACGAATGTGTTCCATACTCGAGTCATCCTGGGTATACATGATCTCAGATGGAGTGATGTTCTGGAGAAGGGTACAGCCAGAGTGAAGTTGCTGCTTTCTGCCCATCTTGTGGCATAAAAGCTTGTTTCATGCTTCCTAGAAGTGGATCCAAGTGTGGTACTTTGACAATATTGGCCTTGTACATAACAGTAAGGCCACCCATGTCCCTCCTGTGTTGAAGGCTCTGCTGAAATGACAGATCTATCCAGGATGGGTCCAGGCGAGAGACGAGACGTCTTGCTCTGTTCTCTACTCTGTCAAGCAGTCGCAGATGAGAGGAGAGGCAGGCAAACCAAGAAAGTGGAGCATACTCAAGGTGTAAGCGTACTTGTGCCTCGTACAGAATCTTGCAACCCCTACTGTCAAGCAGATGCGAGATATGGCAAAGTGCTGTAAGCTTCCTGGCTGCCTTGTTCGCAAGATTTACAACATGGTTCTTCATGGTTAGTTTGGAGTCAAATATCACCCCAAGGATATCAACTTCTTCTCCAGGTGCCAACACCCTCCCATTCATCCTTACTACTGCACCAGCATTTCCATCATGGTGCCTAGAGACGATCATCATTTGCATTTTCTCAGGTGCAAATGTTACTTGCCATCTATTTCCCCAAGCTGATATAGCTCTCAGCTGGTGATTGATGTAGCTTAGAGCAGCTGGCGTTTCTTCTCTTGTATATGTGAATGTCAGTGTGCAGTCGTCTGCATATGCATGTGATTCTGGGATGAGATGAAGAAGGTCGTTGAAGTAGACATTCCATAACAATGGTCCCAGTACGCTTCCTTGTGGAACACTTGCCCCAATAGGATGTCTTGCTGATTCCGTTCCATTGAGAACTACACTCAGAGATCTACCATGAAGGTAATCACTGAGGAGACATAACGTAGAGCCTGCAATTCCCAGTGCTTGAAGTTTTGCTAAGAGGCCCTGGTGCCACACCCGGTCGAAAGTGCCAGCAGTGTCCAGTGCTATCACACAGCTGACTTTGGATTCATCCAGTGACTGGTGCCACTTAGTGGAGAGGTTTAACAACAGATCAGCAGCAGAGTAACCTTTCCTGAAGCCATACTGACGATCACAAAGTAGTGATATATGTGTGTGTATACACACACACACACACACATATAATATATATATATATATATATATATATATATATATATATATATATATATATATATATATATATATATATATTTATATTTATTATTTTTATTTATTATCACACTGGCCGATTCCCACCAAGGCAGGGTGGCCCGAAAAAGAAAAGCTTTCACCATCATTCGCTCCATCACTGTCTTGCCAGAAGGGTGCTTTACACTACAGTTTTTAAACTGCAACATTAACACCCCTCCTTCAGAGTGCAGGCACTGTACTTCCCATCTCCAGGACTCAAGTCCGGCCTGCCGGTTTCCCTGAATCCCTTCATAAATGTTACTTTGCTCACACTCCAACAGCACGTCAAGTATTAAAAACCATTTGTCTCCATTCACTCCTATCAAACACGCTCACGCATGCCTGCTGGAAGTCCAAGCCCCTCGCACACAAAACCTCCTTTACCCCCTCCCTCCAACCCTTCCTAGGCCGACCCCTACCCCGCCTTCCTTCCACTACAGACTGATACACTCTTGAAGTCATTCTGTTTCGCTCCATTCTCTCTACATGTCCGAACCACCTCAACAACCCTTCCTCAGCCCTCTGGACAACAGTTTTGGTAATCCCGCACCTCCTCCTAACTTCCAAACTACGAATTCTCTGCATTATATTCACACCACACATTGCCCTCAGACATGACATCTCCACTGCCTCCAGCCTTCTCCTCGCTGCAACATTCATCACCCACGCTTCACACCCATATAAGAGCGTTGGTAAAACTATACTCTCATACATTCCCCTCTTTGCCTCCAAGGACAAAGTTCTTTGTCTCCACAGACTCCTAAGTGCACCACTCACTCTTTTTCCCTCATCAATTCTATGATTCACCTCATCTTTCATAGACCCATCCGCTGACACGTCCACTCCCAAATATCTGAATACGTTCACCTCCTCCATACTCTCTCCCTCCAATCTGATATTCAATCTTTCATCACCTAATCTTTTTGTTATCCTCATAACCTTACTCTTTCCTGTATTCACCTTTAATTTTCTTCTTTTGCACACCCTACCAAATTCATCCACCAATCTCTGCAGCTTCTCTTCAGAATCTCCCAAGAGCACAGTGTCATCAGCAAAGAGCAGCTGTGACAACTCCCACTTTGTGTGTGATTCTTTATCTTTTAACTCCACGCCTCTTGCCAAGACCCTCGCATTTACTTCTCTTACAACCCCATCTATAAATATATTAAATAACCACGGTGACATCACACATCCTTGTCTAAGGCCTACTTTTACTGGGAAAAAATTTCCCTCTTTCCTACATACTCTAACTTGAGCCTCACTATCCTCGTAAAAACTCTTCACTGCTTTCAGTAACCTACCTCCTACACCATACACTTGCAACATCTGCCACATTGCCTCCCTATCCACCCTGTCATACGCCTTTTCCAAATCCATAAATGCCACAAAGACCTCTTTAGCCTTATCTAAATACTGTTCACTTATATGTTTCACTGTAAACACCTGGTCCACACACCCCCTACCTTTCCTAAAGCCTCCTTGTTCATCTGCTATCCTATTCTCCGTCTTACTCTTAATTCTTTCAATTATAACTCTACCATACACTTTACCAGGTACACTCAACAGACTTATCCCCCTATAATTTTTGCACTCTCTTTTATCCCCTTTGCCTTTATACAAAGGAACTATGCATGCTCTCTGCCAATCCCTAGGTACCTTACCCTCTTCCATACATTTATTAAATAATTGCACCAACCACTCCAAAACTATATCCCCACCTGCTTTTAACATTTCTATCTTTATCTCATCAATCCCGGCTGCCTTACCCCCTTTCATTTTACCTACTGCCTCACGAACTTCCCCCACACTCACAACTGGCTCTTCCTCACTCCTACAAGATGTTATTCCTCCTTGCCCTATACACGAAATCACAGCTTCCCTATCTTCATCAACATTTAACAATTCCTCAAAATATTCCCTCCATCTTCCCAATACCTCTAACTCTCCATTTAATAACTCTCCTCTCCTATTTTTAACTGACAAATCCATTTGTTCTCTAGGCTTTCTTAACTTGTTAATCTCACTCCAAAACTTTTTCTTATTTTCAACAAAATTTGTTGATAACATCTCACCCACTCTCTCATTTGCTCTCTTTTTACATTGCTTCACCACTCTCTTAACCTCTCTCTTTTTCTCCATATACTCTTCCCTCCTTGCATCACTTCTACTTTGTAAAAACTTCTCATATGCTAACTTTTTCTCCCTTACTACTCTCTTTACATCATCATTCCACCAATCACTCCTCTTCCCTCCTGCACCCACTTTCCTGTAACCACAAACTTCTGCTGAACACTCTAACACTACATTTTTAAACCTACCCCATACCTCTTCGACCCCATTGCCTATGCTCTCATTAGCCCATCTATCCTCCAATAGCTGTTTATATCTTACCCTAACTGCCTCCTCTTTTAGTTTATAAACCTTCACCTCTCTCTTCCCTGATGCTTCTATTCTCCTTGTATCCCATCTACCTTTTACTCTCAGTGTAGCTACAACTAGAAAGTGATCTGATATATCTGTGGCCCCTCTATAAACATGTACATCCTGAAGTCTACTCAACAGTCTTTTATCTACCAATACATAATCCAACAAACTACTGTCATTTCGCCCTACATCATATCGTGTATACTTATTTATCCTCTTTTTCTTAAAATATGTATTACCTATAACTAAACCCCTTTCTATACAAAGTTCAATCAAAGGGCTCCCATTATCATTTACACCTGGCACCCCAAACTTACCTACCACACCCTCTCTAAAAGTTTCTCCTACTTTAGCATTCAGGTCCCCTACCACAATTACTCTCTCACTTGGTTCAAAGGCTCCTATACATTCACTTAACATCTCCCAAAATCTCTCTCTCTCCTCTGCATTCCTCTCTTCTCCAGGTGCATACACACTTATTATGACCCACTTCTCGCATCCAACCTTTACTTTAATCCACATAATTCTTGAATTTACCCATTCATATTCTCTTTTCTCCTTCCATAACTGATCATTTAACATTACTGCTACCCCTTCCTTTGCTCTAACTCTCTCAGATACTCCAGATTTAATCCCATTTATTTCCCCCCACTGAAATTCTCCTACCCCCTTCAGCTTTGTTTCGCTTAGAGCCAGGACATCCAACTTCTTTTCATTCATAACATCAGCAATCATCTGTTTCTTGTCATCCGCACTACATCCACGCACATTTAAGCATCCCAATTTTATAAAGTTTTTCTTCTTCTCTTTTTTAGTAAATGTATATATATATATATATATATATATATATATATATATATATATATATATATATGTCGTGCCGAATAGGCAGAACTTGCAATCTTGGCTTAAATAGCAACATTCATCTTGCCATACAGGACAAGTGTAAATTTGTGTATGCAATAATTTTGCCAAAATCATTCTGAACCTAACGAAAAAAAATATATATCACTGTGTTTGTTTAGTATTAAATTACTGTAAACAAATCTAAAATATATTTAGTTGGGTTAGGCTAAAATAAATTGTTTTTGTTATAATAAGGTTAGGTAAGTTTTCTAAGAGTCTTTTGGTGCAAAATTAAAAATTTTTACATTAACATTAATGAAAAAATATATCTTTAAACGTATAAGAAATTTTTTTAGAAAGGACTTAATTTTAAATGAGTTCTTGCTAATTGACCAGTTTTACATATTCGGCATATATATACAGTGGACCCCCGCTTAACGATCACCTCCAAATGCGACCAATTATGTAAGTGTATTTATGTAAGTGCATTTGTACGTGTATGTTTGGGGGTCTGAAATGGACTAATCTACTTCACAATATTCCTTATGGGAAAAAATTCGGTCAGTACTGGCACCTGAACATACTACTGGAATGAAAAAAGTTCGTTAACCGGGGGTCCACTGTGTATGTGTATATATATATATATATATATATATATATATATATATATATATATATATATATATATATATATATATATATATATATATATATATATATATGCCATGCGCTGGCATGGCAAGACGTGTGGCGGGCTAGCTGCGGGATTTTCAATTATAACTCCGGATCAAGGAGGCTGACCAGGATCAAACTGAACAGGACTTATTGTGAATACTCTGGGAAGATTCCAGTGAAGTGAGAAGACATTTCAGTGCACCATTTCAAGGTAAATTGTGGAAGTGTGCAGTTTTTGAATGTTGGTGAGAGGTGGTAGAGGGAAAACGGCCAGTGGAGGGGGAGGGGAGAATAAGGCCTACACTGTGTGTCAGTACCGGCCAAGATTATCGTACATACAAACCTCAAAAAACTCTTATAAAAACATCTATCTCCAGCACCATGCTTCCAGTTAACTTGGAAATGATTGTGTCGATGCTTGGACTATTTAGAGGTGCATGTTATGGAAAAACAATGTGGGATTAATGTTAACGAGGGAGCGACCAGTCAGTTCATCCTCCCCCAGTCCTCGGGGGTGGGTGGAAGAGGTACGGTGTGTATCTAGATGGTGAGTGAACACATAAGATAAGATAAGATTTCATTCGGATTTTTAACCCCGGGGGGTTAGCCACCCAGGATAACCCAAGAAAGTCAGTGCATCATCGAGGACTGTCTAACTTATTTCCATTGGGGTCCTTAATCTTGTCCCCCAGGATGCGACCCACACCAGTCGACTAACACCCAGGTACCTATTTGCTGCTAGGTGAACAGGACAACAGGTGTAAGGAAACGTGTCGAAATGTTTCTACCCGCCGGGAATCGAACCCGGGCCCTCTGTGTGTGAAGCGGGAGCTTTAGCCACCAGGCCACCGGGCCACATTGGTTCAGCAGTGCCCATACCCACATTGTTCATAGTGTACATGGGAAACAAATAATGTGTGTATTGTAAGACAGTGTGAACAATATATAGTGTGCAAGTCCATGTGTACTGTACTCCCCGGGATAACCCCACTCAACAACCTGCGCCTCCTCCACCCAATTCCCAGGGAAAGCTTTCCCCTTCCCCTCCCAGCCCCTCAAACTCCACCAGGCCACCATGGTCAAGTTCACTACCTTCCATGCACCATACTCACCCAGCATGTCATACTCCACTCCTATTGTCTAGTCTAGCAGATGGATGCCAACCAGGAGGAAGCAAGCAGCCAGGGAAATGGCACGGCTGGCAATAGTAGGAGAGGCAAGTGTCAGTCATGCTTACAGCTTCGTTGTCTCAACTCTAATGGTTTCCTCCGCAAACATGGCAGTTGCCCTGGTTCAGGATGTCCTCTTGTGGAAAGTGATGATCCAGAGCCACCTCAGGCACCTGAACCCACTCCAACAGATCTCATCTCATCAGACAATATCTTGGAAGCAATTAAAGCAACAGGTACCAGGACACTCACACTTATTCTCAAAGCAGCCCGTCCACACGCAGCTGGGAAACTTACAGACCTCCTGAAAAAAGTAAACGATGGCTCCATTATCTTAAATGCTCCACCAACCATCAAGGCATGGCACAACTTGCTACTTTTTGGCAATGTCTGCTTAGCTGTGCCGGAAAGAAGAGGAAAGAGACTAGCCTCAATGATAATTAAATCCTTAAGAGATTTTCATAGAGCTGATAACCTCATTTGCCTTCCCTGTCAACACAAAAAAGGGAGAGGCAGAACCCCCACTCACTCCACTGACAGTGAAAAAGTCAGAGTCCAGGTGAGCAAGAAAATTGAAGAGGGCAACACAGTGGGGGCAATCAGAATTATTACCAGTGAAGATACAGTTGCTCCCAGGGATGCTGACATGGCTGAAGCACTTAGAGGAAAGCACCCTGCCAGGGAAACCAGGGGCACCAACAGTTCCAACACCTCTGTTCCCACTGTGGAACTATTGATTGTGGAAGACTCAGACATTTACAAAGCAATAATGTCATTCCCATCTGGCTCTGCTGGGGGTTACACTAGAATAAGGCCACAGAATTTAAAGGAAATGGTTAATCCAGTTATTGGGGAAATTGCAGAGACACTGCTTTCAGAGATCACAAGGTTCGTCAACAATTCCTTGGCTGGTCTGATTCCTGATGAAATTAGACCTTTCTTTTTTGGTGCAACACTTTGTGCACTTAAAAAAAAGGATGGAGGAATTCGGCCAATTGCAGTAGGCAACACGTTACGCCGCCTCGTATCCAAAGCTGCCGTCCGAAGTATTCGTGCACAGGCAGCCATGATGCTTCAACCAAACCAGCTTGGCTTTGGGGTCTCTCAAGGAAGTGAAGCAGCGGTTCATGCAACAAGGGCGTATATCAACAACCTGCCTGAGGACAATGCAGTGGTAAAATTAGATGTCAAGAATGCATTCAATCTCCTGAAAAGACGTGGTATTAGCAGCAGTACAAGAATATTTCCCTGGTCTTTTCCCTTTTGTTGCAGCTGGGTATAGCAAGGAATCAATGCTTCTCTTTGCAGAGCATGAAGTCACATCATCGGAGGGTGTCAAACAAGGAGATCCTCTTGCACCATTTCTCTTCTGTATAGCAGTTAGGGAAATCACAGTCAGACAAAATACTTCTTGAATACTTCGTTATCAACTATATGGCTTATTTATCTATCACAGTTCATCTAATATGACATAAACAATATAAATAACATAGAAACCTGATACATACTCTAGAATGAATAAAATGTCATTATATATGTAGCGGGGGCAGCCGATGAGTGTTTATCTGGAGACAGGACAAAATACAGTGGAGCCCCGGCTCGCGAAGCCATCGGTATCCGATAAATCCGGTATCCGAAGCATTATATTGCAAAAAATTGCCTTGGTTCCCGTTACAAAACCCGGTATGCGATAAGATTCGTACGAGACGTGTCCAGTGTTTACAAGCCAGCCAGTGTGCGCACATCTAAGGATACATTCGGTACATTCTATATTATCCATATTATCACTGTTTTTGGTGCTTGTTTCTGCAAAATAAGTCACCATGGGCCCCAAGAAAGCTTCTAGTGCCAACCCATCGAGACCAAGGGTGCTAATGACTATTGAAATTAAGGAAATGTGTGCAAAGTGGCTTGAAGTGCAAACCTTTTTTGATGAAAATCACCCTGACACAGTTACTGCAAGCTGTGTTGGCAACCTGTACACTGACAATGTTGTGAACCACTTTAGGAAAGTCATAAAGGAACGAGAGGTACACGCCTCTATGGACAGATATGTTGTGCTACAAAAGTCTAGTGACTCTCAAGCTGGTCCTAGTGGCATTAAAAGAAGAAGGGAAGTAACCCCAGAAAAGGACTTGCTACCTCAAGTCCTAATGGAGGGGGATTCCCCTTCTAAACATTAAAAACTTCGACACTCTCCCCTCCTCCCATCCCATCAATCATCACCAGATCTTCATTAAAGGTAAGTGTCAATTATTCTATTGTGATTATTCTATTGTTATTATTGTTATTGTAATTATTATATTGCATTAAACTTAATACATCATGTGGTAAAAGTTTTTTTTTTCATACTTTTGGGTGTCTTGCACGGATTAATTTGAGTTCCATTATTTCTTATGGGGAAAATTGATTCGCTTTCCAATAATTTTGGCTTATGATGAGCTCTCAGAACAGAGTGATATCATGAACCGGGGATCCACTGTATATATATATATATATTTTATATTATTATTATCACACCGGCCGATTCCCACCAAGGCAGGGTGGCCCGAAAAAGAAAAACTTTCACCATCATTCACTCCATCACTGTCTTGCCAGAAGGGTGCTTTACACTACAGTTTTTAAACTGCAACATTAACACCCCTCCTTCAGAGTGCAGGCACTGTACTTCCCATCTCCAGGACTCAAGTCCGGCCTGCCGGTTTCCCTGAATCCCTTCATAAATGTTACTTTGCTCACACTCCAACAGCACGTCAAGTATTAAAAACCATTTGTCTCCATTCACTCCTATCAAACACGCTCACGCATGCCTGCTGGAAGTCCAAGCCCCTCGCACACAAAACCTCCTTTACCCCCTCCCTCCAACCCTTCCTAGGCCGACCCCTACCCCGCCTTCCTTCCACTACAGACTGATACACTCTTGAAGTCATTCTGTTTCGCTCCATTCTCTCTACATGTCCGAACCACCTCAACAACCCTTCCTCAGCCCTCTGGACAACAGTTTTGGTAATCCCGCACCTCCTCCTAACTTCCAAACTACGAATTCTCTGCATTATATTCACACCACACATTGCCCTCAGACATGACATCTCCACTGCCTCCAGCCTTCTCCTCGCTGCAACATTCATCACCCACGCTTCACACCCATATAAGAGCGTTGGTAAAACTATACTCTCATACATTCCCCTCTTTGCCTCCAAGGACAAAGTTCTTTGTTTCCACAGACTCCTAAGTGCACCACTCACTCTTTTTCCCTCATCAATTCTATGATTCACCTCATCTTTCATAGACCCATCCGCTGACACGTCCACTCCCAAATATCTGAATACGTTCACCTCCTCCATACTCTCTCCCTCCAATCTGATATTCAATCTTTCATCACCTAATCTTTTTGTTATCCTCATAACCTTACTCTTTCCTGTATTCACCTTTAATTTTCTTCTTTTGCACACCCTACCAAATTCATCCACCAATCTCTGCAACTTCTCTTCAGAATCTCCCAAGAGCACAGTGTCATCAGCAAAGAGCAGCTGTGACAACTCCCACTTTGTGTGTGATTCTTTATCTTTTAACTCCACGCCTCTTGCCAAAACCCTCGCATTTACTTCTCTTACAACCCCATCTATAAATATATTAAACAACCACGGTGACATCACACATCCTTGTCTAAGGCCTACTTTTACTGGGAAAAAATTTCCCTCTTTCCTACATACTCTAACTTGAGCCTCACTATCCTCGTAAAAACTCTTCACTGCTTTCAGTAACCTACCTCCTACACCATACACTTGCAACATCTGCCACATTGCCCCCCTATCCACCCTGTCATACGCCTTTTCCAAATCCATAAATGCCACAAAGACCTCTTTAGCCTTATCTAAATACTGTTCACTTATATGTTTCACTGTAAACACCTGGTCCACACACCCCCTACCTTTCCTAAAGCCTCCTTGTTCATCTGCTATCCTATTCTCCGTCTTACTCTTAATTCTTTCAATTATAACTCTACCATACACTTTACCAGGTACACTCAACAGACTTATCCCCCTATAATTTTTGCACTCTCTTTTATCCCCTTTGCCTTTATACAAAGGAACTATGCATGCTCTCTGCCAATCCCTAGGTACCTTACCCTCTTCCATACATTTATTAAATAATTGCACCAACCACTCCAAAACTATATCCCCACCTGCTTTTAACATTTCTATCTTTATCCCATCAATCCCGGCTGCCTTACCCCCTTTCATTTTACCTACTGCCTCACGAACTTCCCCCACACTCACAACTGGCTCTTCCTCACTCCTACAAGATGTTATTCCTCCTTGCCCTATACACGAAATCACAGCTTCCCTATCTTCATCAACATTTAACAATTCCTCAAAATATTCCTTCCATCTTCCCAATACCTCTAACTCTCCATTTAATAACTCTCCTCTCCTATTTTTAACTGACAAATCCATTTGTTCTCTAGGCTTTCTTAACTTGTTAATCTCACTCCAAAACTTTTTCTTATTTTCAACAAAATTTGTTGATAACATCTCACCCACTCTCTCATTTGCTCTCTTTTTACATTGCTTCACCACTCTCTTAACTTCTCTCTTTTTCTCCATATACTCTTCCCTCCTTGCATCACTTCTACTTTGTAAAAACTTCTCATATGCTAACTTTTTCTCCCTTACTACTCTCTTTACATCATCATTCCACCAATCGCTCCTCTTCCCTCCTGCACCCACTTTCCTGTAACCACAAACTTCTGCTGAACACTCTAACACTACATTTTTAAACCTACCCCATACCTCTTCGACCCCATTGCCTATGCTCTCATTAGCCCATCTATCCTCCAATAGCTGTTTATATCTTACCCTAACTGCCTCCTCTTTTAGTTTATAAACCTTCACCTCTCTCTTCCCTGATGCTTCTATTCTCCTTGTATCCCATCTACCTTTTACTCTCAGTATAGCTACAACTAGAAAGTGATCTGATATATCTGTGGCCCCTCTATAAACATGTACATCCTGAAGTCTACTCAACAGTCTTTTATCTACCAATACATAATCCAACAAACTACTGTCATTTCGCCCTACATCATATCGTGTATACTTATTTATCCTCTTTTTCTTAAAATATGTATTACCTATAACTAAACCCCTTTCTATACAAAGTTCAATCAAAGGGCTCCCATTATCATTTACACCTGGCACCCCAAACTTACCTATATATATATATATATATATATATATATATATATATATATATATATATATATATATATATATATATATATATATATATATATATATATATATATATATATATACAGTGGACCCCCGCATAACGATCACCTCCGAATGCGACCAATTATGTAAGTGTATTTATGTAAGTGCATTTGCACGTGTATGTTTAGGGGTCTGAAATGGACTAATCTACTTCACAATATTCCTTATGGGAACAAATTCGGTCAGTACTGGCACCTGAACATACTTCTGGAGTGAAAAAATATCGTTAACCGGGGGTCCACTGTATATATATATATATATATATATATATATATATATATATATATATATATATATATATATATATATATATATATATATATATACAGTGAAACATATAAGTGAACAGTATTTAGATAAGGCTAAAGAGGTCTTTGTGGCATTTATGGATTTGGAAAAGGCGTATGACAGGGTGGATAGGGGGGCAATGTGGCAGATGTTGCAAGTGTATGGTGTAGGAGGTAGGTTACTGAAAGCAGTGAAGAGTTTTTACGAGGATAGTGAGGCTCAAGTTAGAGTATGTAGGAAAGAGGGAAATTTTTTCCCAGTAAAAGTAGGCCTTAGACAAGGATGTGTGATGTCACCGTGGTTGTTTAATATATTTATAGATGGGGTTGTAAGAGAAGTAAATGCAAGGGTCTTGGGAAGAGGCGTGGAGTTAAAAGATAAAGAATCACACACAAAGTGGGAGTTGTCACAGCTGCTCTTTGCTGATGACACTGTGCTCTTGGGAGATTCTGAAGAGAAGTTGCAGAGATTGGTGGATGAATTTGGTAGGGTGTGCAAAAGAAAAAAATTAAAAGTGAATACAGGAAAGAGTAAGGTTATGAGGATAACAAAAAGATTAGGTGATGAAAGATTGAATATCAGATTGGAGGGAGAGAGTATGGAGGAGGTGAACGTATTCAGATATTTGGGAGTGGACGTGTCAGCGGATGGGTCTATGAAAGATGAGGTGAATCATAGAACTGATGAGGGAAAAAGAGTGAGTGGTGCTCTTAGGAGTCTGTGGAGACAAAGAACTTTGTCCTTGGAGGCAAAGAGGGGAATGTATGAGAGTATAGTTTTACCAACGCTCTTATATGGGTGTGAAGCGTGGGTGATGAATGTTGCAGCGAGGAGAAGGCTGGAGGCAGTGGAGATGTCATGTCTGAGGGCAATGTGTGGTGTGAATATAATGCAGGGAATTCGTAGTTTGGAAGTTAGGAGGAGGTGCGGGATTACCAAAACTGTTGTCCAGAGGGCTGAGGAAGGGTTGTTGAGGTGGTTCGGACATGTAGAGAGAATGGAGCGAAACAGAATGACTTCAAGAGTGTATCAGTCTGTAGTGGAAGGAAGGCGGGGTAGGGGTCGGCCTAGGAAAGGTTGGAGGGAGGGGGTAAAGGAGGTTTTGTGTGCGAGGGGCTTGGACTTCCAGCAGGCATGCATGAGCGTGTTTGATAGGAGTGAATGGAGACAAATGGTTTTTAATACTTGACGTGCTGTTGGAGTGTGAGCAAAGTAACATTTATGAAGGGATTCAGGGAAACCGGCATGCCGGACTTGAGTCCTGGAGATGGGAAGTACAGTGCCTGCACTCTGAAGGAGGGGTGTTAATGTTGCAGTTTAAAAACTGTAGTGTAAAGCACCCTTCTGGCAAGACAGTGATGGAGTGAATAATGGTGAAAGTTTTTCTTTTTCGGGCCACCCTGCCTTGGTGGGAATCGGCCAGTGTGATAATAAAAAAATATTCATATATATATATACATATATACATATATATATACATATATACATATATATACATATATATACATATATATATATATATATATATACATATATATTTCCAACAAACCGGCCGTATCCCACCAAGGCAGGGTGGCCCAAAAAGAAAAACGAAAGTTTCTCTTTTTAAATTTAGTAATTTATATGGGAGAAGGGGTTACTAGACCCTTGCTCCCGGCATTTTAGTCGCCTCTTACAACACGTATGGCTTACGGAGGAAGAATTCTGTTCCACTTCCCCATGGAGATAAGAGGAAATAAACAAGAACAAGAACTAGAAAGAAAATGGAAGAAAACCAGAGGGGTGTGTATATACATATGCTTGTACATGTATGTGTAGTGTGACGTAAGTGTAAGAAGTAGCAGCAAGACGTACCTGAAATCTTGCAAATTTATGAGACAGAAAAAAGGACACCAGCAATCCTACCATCATGTAAAACAATTACAGGCTTTCGTTTTACACTCACTTGGGAGGACGGTAGTACCTCCCTGGGTGGTTGCTGTCTACCAACCTACTACCTATGTATATATATGTATATGTATGTATATATATTTATATATAATTATATATATATATATATATATATATATATATATATATATATATGCAAGGAATTCGCGAGAGCATGCGAAATATACACAAATACAGTGGACCCCCGCATAACGAGTACCTCCGAATGTGACCAATTATGTAAGTGTATTTATGTAAGTGCGTTTGTATGTGTATGTTTGGGGGTCTGAAATGGACTAATCTACTTCACAATATTTCTTATGGGAACAAATTCGGTAAGTACTGGCACCTGACCATACTTCTGGAGTGAAAAAATATCGTTAACCGGGGTCCACTGTAGTAGGTTGGTAGACAGCAACCACCCAGGGAAGTACTACCGTCCTGCCAGATGACTGTGAAACAAAAACCTGTAATTGTTTTGCATGATGGTAGGATTGCTGGTTTCTTTTTCTGTCTCATAAACACGCTAAGATAACAGGGATATCTTGCTACTCCTACTAACACTTTGGTCACACTTCACAGACACGCACATGCATATATATATATACATACATCTAGGTTTTTCTCCTTTTTCTAAATAGCTCTTGTTCTTTTTTATTTCTTCTATTGTCCATGGGGAAGTGGAAAAGAATCTTTCCTCCGTAAGCCATGCGTGTCGTATGAGGCGACTAAAATGCCGGGAGCAATGGGCTAGTAACCCCTTCTCCTGTATACAATTACTAAAAAAGAGAAGAAGAAAAACTTTATAAAACTGGGTTGCTTAAATGTGCGTGGATGTAGTGCGGATGACAAGAAACAGATGATTGCTGATGTTATGAATGAAAAGAAGTTGGATGTCCTGGCCCTAAGCGAAACAAAGCTGAGTAGGGTAGGAGAGTTTCAGTGGGGGGAAATAAATGGGATTAAATCTGGAGTATCTGAGAGAGTTAGAGCAAAGGAAGGGGTAGCAGTAATGTTAAATGATCAGTTATGGAAGGAGAAAAGAGAATATGAATGTGTAAATTCAAGAATTATGTGGATTAAAGTAAAGGTTGGATGCGAGAAGTGGGTCATAATAAGCGTGTATGCACCTGGAGAAGAGAGGAATGCAGAGGAGAGAGAGAGATTTTGGGAGATGTTAAGTGAATGTATAGGAGCCTTTGAACCAAGTGAGAGAGTAATTGTGGTAGGGGACTTGAATGCTAAAGTAGGAGAAACTTTTAGAGAGGGTGTGGTAGGTAAGTTTGGGGTGCCAGGTGTAAATGATAATGGGAGCCCTTTGATTGAACTTTGTATAGAAAGGGGTTTAGTTATAGGTAATACATATTTTAAGAAAAAGAGGATAAATAAGTATACACGATATGATGTAGGGCGAAATGACAGTAGTTTGTTGGATTATGTATTGGTAGATAAAAGACTGTTGAGTAGACTTCAGGATGTACATGTTTATAGAGGGGCCACAGATATATCAGATCACTTTCTAGTTGTAGCTACACTGAGAGTAAAAGGTAGATGGGATACAAGGAGAATAGAAGCATCAGGGAAGAGAGAGGTGAAGGTTTATAAACTAAAAGAGGAGGCAGTTAGGGTAAGATATAAACAGCTATTGGAGGATAGATGGGCTAATGAGAGCATAGGCAATGGGGTCGAAGAGGTATGGGGTAGGTTTAAAAATGTAGTGTTAGAGTGTTCAGCAGAAGTTTGTGGTTACAGGAAAG
>NC_091295.1:9243035-9248035 GCF_038502225.1 Cherax quadricarinatus
AAAACCTCTCACATTGATAAACATCTACAGAGTTCCACAGTCAAACATTAGCCAATTTAGTCAAAATCTAGGAAGTATGATAACTGATGCACGCATGAACAAAGATCACTTACTACTCTCAGGTGACTTCAATATAAATCTCCTGCAAGACCAGGACCCACACGTTACTGAATTCACAAACACAATGAGTAACTGTATGTTACTACCAACAGTAACAAAACCTACAAGAGTTACAGAGACTAGTGTTTCCCTACTTGACCACATCTGGACCAACACCATATCCCCTTTAAAATCAGGCATAATTACAGATAATACCACAGACCACTACCCTACTTTCCTCATAACAACTCTTGGTAAACTACCCCAAGACACTACTAAAGTCACCTTCAGACTTCACAATGAGGCAGCCATTAATAACTTCGCAACAGCATTAGCAAACATTGATTGGCACACTGAGCTAGAAATCTATACAGATATTGACGAATGTATTAATAATTTTCTAAAAAAGACCCAATACCTCTATAACAAGCACTGCCCTAAAAAAACTAAACAGATGACAGCAAAGAGACTGAACAGTCCCTGGCTAACACCCAGCATTCTCAAATCCATAAATACAAAACACCAATATGAAAAACAGTACAGAATGGGTCACATAACCAGAGACCAAACAAAACGTTACTCGTCAATCCTAACCAGCCTGATAAGAAGGGCAAAAAAATTGTATTATGAGAACAGATTATCCAACTTACGAGGTGATATAAAAAAGACCTGGAAAACACTATCTGAAATTCTGGGAACAAAAAAGATATCACGAAATAGCGAAATAAAATTAGCAAAATCAGATGAACCCCAACTCCCACCAACAGAAACAGCAAACAGACTCAATGATTTCTTCTCCACTATAGGACAAAACCTTGCCCATAAAATCCCAAGCTCAGATACCCCACCAAATAACTACCTCACCGGCAACTACCCGAACACACTGTTCCTAGCTCCGACTAACCCATACGAAGTCTCCCTTATTATCAATGCACTAAAAAACAAGGCAGGAGATTTAAGTACCTTACCACCCTTTATATATAAAAAAGTGTCACAAGTGCTATCTCCAATCATTGCAACACTCTTTAACAAATCCATTGAATCCTCCACCTTCCCTACAGTACTCAAAATAGCAAGGGTCACCCCGATCCACAAAGGAGGAGACCAAACAGAGTTGAATAACTATAGGCCAATATCCAACTTACACCCTCTCTCAAAAATCTTTGAAAAACTAATTCACAAACGAATCTACTCCTACCTTATCTCCCAAAACATACTCAACCCCTGCCAATTTGGATTCAGGCCTAATAAAAATACTAATGATGCTATTATACACATGCTAGAACATATATACACTGCAATAGAAAAAAAAGAAGTCCCACTGGGGATCTTCATTGACTTACGTAAAGCTTTTGATACAGTTGACCATGACTTGCTCCACGTAAAATTGTCACACTATGGTATAAGAGGGCACTCCCTCAATTACCTCAAGTCATACCTCAGCAACAGAAGCCAATATGTGTACGCAAATGGGGCAAACTCTTCTGCGCAACCAATTACAGTTGGTGTCCCACAGGGAAGTGTCCTTGGCCCTCTTCTCTTTCTCCTATACATAAATGACCTTCCAAATGCTTCGCAATTACTCAAACCCACACTATTTGCAGATGACACTACATACGTCTTCTCTCACCCGAGCCCAGTCACACTAGCCAATACTGTAAATACCGAATTACAGAAAATATCTACCTGGATGAGGACTAACAAACTTACACTAAACATTGACAAAACCTACTTCATTCAGTTTGGTAACAGAGCTACAGATGTCCCTCTTAACATAATGATAAACGGATCACCTATCACAAAGCTAACAGAGGGAAAATTCTTAGGAATCCACCTTGATAATAGACTCAAATTTCATACACATATACAACAAATTTCTAAGAAAATTTCCAAGACTGTAGGCATACTATCGAAGATACGGTACTATGTTCCACAGTCAGCCCTCCTGGCCCTATATCACTCTCTTATTTACCCCTATCTCACCTATGGAATTTGTGCATGGGGCTCAACAACAGTTAACCATCTCAGACCACTAATTACCCAACAAAAGGCTGCAGTTAGAATGATAACAAATTCTCACTACAGGCAGCACACTCCACCAATATTCAATACACTAAACCTACTCACCATACAAAACATCCATACTTATTACTGCACCTATTACATACATAGAACACTTAACTCTGATATTAACCCTCCCCTCAAACATCTCCTTGCCAACCTCAACAGAACACATGACCATAACACAAGGCACAGATCACTCTTTGATGTTCCTCGTGTTCATCTCACACTATGCAAAAACTCAATGCACATAAAAGGCCCTAAAATCTGGAATTCATTACCTGTAAATATAAAAGAAACACTACCTGTTTATAAATTCAAGTCTCTACTCAAAGATCACTTACTCACCCAAAACCAAATAAATACTGAATAACTGAACCTTATAAATTGTATATCTTAAATGTTTCTCACAATTATATCACATAAATGTTAAACCTAAAACCCAATCTAACTTTATTATTTTTTAAATACACTACCTAACAGAATCCTTCATATGACCTGTCTTTGTAATACTCACTTGTGCTTTATAGTAATCTGTTTACATTAATGTTTTATCACTGACTTCATCATTGCTTAGTTAATCTTAAGTTAATTTTAAGCCAGCCCGTAATGCTATGCATAGTATAAGTGGCTTTGGCATACTGCTCTTATCTGTATTTTTTTGTACCTCTGTATGTGTGCACAAATTTATAATAAATAAATAAATAAATAAATAAATACACACACACACACACACACACTAGAAGAGCTTAAGAATATTCAACCTGAACAGGAGGTATAATGATGGGGATATGATAATGACATAAAATACTGAGACGAACTGACAAGGTGGACAAGGCCAGAATGTTTCAGAGACAAGACACAAGAAGTTAAAAACTCAGAAGTCATAGGGATGTTAGGACCTTTTTTTTTTTTTGCCTTAGAGTCGCCAGGAAGTGGAACAATCTGGATGTAGTGTAGGCAGGATCGATACATAGCTTTAAGAAGAGGTAGGATAAGGCTCTTGGAGCAGGGGAAGAATGGACCTAGTAACGACTAGCAGAGAGGCCGAGCCAGGAGTTGTGAATCGACCCCTGCAACCACAAATGGGTGAGTACACACGTATACACACTGAAAGCTGATTAATTTTAGGGATTCCAGTTATCTAAACTGGTGGCGTACGAATGACAAGCAGACGTATCTTCACTTCTTCCCACTATTATTTTTTCCTCCTGTCTCATGCTTCTTTCTCTCGCCTCTTATTTACTTTTTCTCTCATATTGGAGGTAAAAGTACAAGTGTGATAAATACAGATGATCACTTCCCTCCAGAGCCATTCACTTGTGATGGAAACTGACCACGTCACTATCAAGCATCAGTATGACTCGATGCAGTGTACTATCACCACTCTGATCATTGCCGGGTTGTGCAACTGGACTGCATCACACACACGTTCACCAGCCTTGTATGACTCTCAAGAAGCAGTAATCATTATTATGATTAATCATGAGGGAGCGCTAAACCCGAAGATTATTGAGCGCCTTGGGGGGTGGAGACGGAAGGCATTCATGCTCAATTCAGGGAACTGAAGCGCAGATCACGAAGCAGTAATATGACGGCTGGTCAATCAGTACAGAACTAAATTAACGAGAGTACTGATTGGTTTATTGGGGTCAAAGCCTGTCGACTACACAACATCCATTAAAAGACAATGAGGCGTGAGGAAAAAGAATACGAGGAGGTAATAACAGTAAAGAATACCATGGGGAAGGAATAAAAAGAATAAGACAGGAGGTAAAAGAATACAAGACGGAAGCAGGAAGAGAATATAAAATGAAATGGTCGTCAAATATTATACAGCGAGCATGCATTCTCTTCAGAAAGTTTTACATTAATCCAGTTTTTTCATCTCACAATTGTAATGCATCAATTTACAGTTTAAGTGACAACAATTAAATAATCTAGATATGACTGGAACAATTATATAATCTAGATATGACTGGAACAATTATATAATCTAGATATGACTGGAACAATTATATAATCTAGATATGACTGGAACAATTATATAATCTAGATATGACTGGAACAATTATATAATCTAGATCTGACTGGAACAATTATATAATCTAGATCTGACTGGAACAATTATAAAATCAAGATATGACCGGAAACTGAAAGAATCCTTGTCATCATACGTCAGTATGTCCTTACGATAAAATACTTATTTTAATTAAAAACATTTCTCTTTTTCTCACATACACAATAACGTGGAGGCATAGGCTACCTAAAACAAATCAAAAGTATCAAAGTGATATGAAAATGAATTTCGCATGTCGCAAATGCTTAGCATATTCCTGTATATAATAAAATAGTCAGTGTGTCTGGAACGAAAGCACAATTCTACGGCTGGTGCAACGTCTCGTGACAGGTTAAGATGGTGAGGAAAAGGAGAGGGCGTTAATTGGTGTGACAGAAGTGACTTCACGAGATGTATCAGTGAACGTGATCACCGGGATATTCTTGTACGTCTGCCACGAGTAACTGATCTTACTCTTGCAACACTGACTTGCGCACAACGCATATACTATTTCCGTACCTCCGTCCATGCCGAGTTAATGTATTCACGAATTTAAAAACTTAAGCACTGAGAAAAATATGAAATACTGAAACTGGTTTAAAATTCATTCGAATGAAGGGTTTAGATAAGACTTGTGACTCGAAAGAAACTGAAGCATTGACAGATTTTTCTCCTCCTCTCAGTGAAGGTTTGTCTCATATGTATTGCTCCTTCCTCGGATCAAACATGATTACCTCCCATTCCTCAAATGGATGACCCCTGCACGTTTAATGCGTCCCAA
>NC_091295.1:9250535-9443035 GCF_038502225.1 Cherax quadricarinatus
GGGGGTCCCGAAACATGGAGAGCCAAGATGATGGATGTGGTACTTGAAAACCTCATGCATCAACATGTCAGGGACACAACCAGAGAGAGAGGGGGGGATGAGCCAGCAAGACTGGATCTTGTGTTCACCCTAAGCAGTTCAGACATTGAGGACATCACTTACGAGAGGCCCCTTGGAGCTAGCGATCATGTGGTTCTGAGTTTTGACTATATAGTAGAGTTACAAGTGGAGAAGGTAACAGGAACTGAAGGGGACAGGCCAAACTATAAAAGGGGGGACTACACAGGTATGAGAAACTTCCTGCAGGAGGTTCAGTGGGACAGAGAAATGGTAGGAAAATCAGTAAACGAGATGATGGAATATGTGGCAACAAAGTGCAAGGAGGCAGAGGAAAGTTTTGTTCCCAAGGGAAACAGAAATAATAGGAAGACCAAAACGAGTCCTTGGTTTACCCGAAGGTGTAGGGAGGCAAAAACTAAGTGCAACAGAGAATGGAAAAGGTACAGGAGGCATAGGACCCAGGAAAACAAGGAGATTAGTAGAAGAGCCAGAAACGAGTATGCGCAGATAAGGAGGGAGGCCCAGCGACAGTATGAAAACGACATAGCATCGAAAGTCAAATCTGACCCGAAACTGCTGTATAGCCACATTAGGAGGAAGACAACAGTCAAGGACCAGGTGATAAGGCTGAGGAAAGAAGGTGGAGAACTCACAAGAAACGATCAAGAGGTATGTGAGGAGCTCAACACGAGATTTAAGGAAGTATTTACAGTAGAGACAGGAAGGACTCTGGGGGGACAGACCAGATGGGGACACCAGCAAGGAATACACCAACAAGTGTTGGACGACATACATACAGATGAGGAGGAGGTGAAGAAACTGCTAAGGGACATCGATACCTCAAAGGCAATGGGACCGGACAACATCTCTCCGTGGGTCCTTAGAGAGGGAGCAGATATGTTGTGCGTGCCACTTACCACAATCTTCAACACATCCCTGGAAACTGGGCAACTACCTGAGGTATGGAAGACGGCAAATGTAGTTCCCATTTTCAAAAAAGGAGACAGAAAAGAGGCACTAAACTATAGACCTGTGTCATTGACGTGTATAGTATGCAAAATTATGGAGAAGATTATCAGGAGGAGAGTGGTGGAGCACCTGGAACGGAACAGGAGTATAAATGCCAACCAGCACGGATTCACGGAAGGCAAATCCTGTGTCACAAACCTTCTGGAGTTTTATGATAAAATAACAGAAGTAAGACAAGAGAGAGAGGGGTGGGTTGATTGCATCTTCTTGGACTGCAAGAAGGCCTTTGACACAGTTCCTCACAAGAGATTAGTGCAGAAGCTAGAGCATCAGGCACATATAACAGGAAGGGCACTGCAATGGATCAGAGAATACCTGACAGGGAGGCAACAACGAGTCATGGTACGTAATGATGTATCACAGTGGGCACCTGTGACGAGCGGGGTCCCACAGGGGTCGGTCCTAGGACCAGTGCTATTTTTGGTATATGTGAACGACATGACGGAAGGGTTAGACTCAGAAGTGTCCCTGTTTGCAGATGATGTGAAGTTAATGAGGAGAATTAAATCTGATGAGGACCAGGCAGGACTTCAAAGAGACCTGGACAGACTGGACACCTGGTCCAGCAAATGGCTTCTCGAATTTAATCCTGCCAAATGCAAAGTCATGAAGATAGGGGAAAGGCACAGAAGACCACAGACAGAGTATAGGCTAGGTGGCCAAAGACTGCAAACCTCACTCAAGGAGAAAGATCTTGGGGTGAGTATAACACCGAGCATGTCTCCGGAAGCACACATCAATCAGATAACTGCTGCAGCATATGGGCGCCTGGCAAACCTGAGAACAGCATTCCGATACCTTAGTAAGGAATCATTCAAGACACTGTACACCGTGTATGTCAGGCCCATACTGGAGTATGCAGCACCTGTTTGGAACCCGCACTTGATAAAGCACGTCAAGAAACTAGACAAAGTACAAAGGTTTGCGACAAGGTTAGTTCCAGAGCTAAGGGGAATGTCCTATGAAGAAAGATTAAGGGAAATCGGCCTGACGACACTGGAGGACAGGAGGGTCAGGGGAGACATGATAACGACATATAAAATACTGCATAGAATAGACAAGGTGGACAAAGACAGGATGTTCCAGGGAGGGGACACAGAAACAAGAGGCCACAATTGGAAGTTGAAGACACAAATGAGTCAGAGAGATAGTAGGAAGTATTTCTTCAGTCATAGAGTTGTAAGGCAGTGGAATAGCCTAGAAAATGACGTAGTGGAGGCAGGAACCATACACAGTTTTAAGACGAGGTTTGATAAAGCTCATGGAGCGGGGATTGAGAGGGCCTAGTAGCAACCGGTGAAGAGGCGGGGCCAGGAGCTAGGACTCGACCCCTGCAACCACAAATAGGTGAGTACACACACACACACACACACACACATATATATATATATATATATATATATATATATATATATATATATATATATATATATATATATATATATATATATATATATATATATATAATTAAATTTTTATTTTCCTCCAAAATTAACATAGGAAGCTGACTTAACTTTGCTTAAATTAACACAATTGTTGCTAATCCAACCCACCTGATTTAAAATTAGCCTAAATTTAGTTAATATTTAAAATTAATTAAATATACTTCTGAATGAATTACACTGGTTTAACACATTTTGTGAATAATAATAAAAAATATATTAAACTTGTATGGTCACATTGATTTTCGCGTCATTTCGCTCTGTTGTACATAAATTTACTCTTTTATGGCGAAACCCTTTTTTCATAAGGCAAGTCTGCAAGTTTCATCAATAAAGCAGATTATGCCCACTATATACAGGTTGCCACGATGTACAAGGTTCCTTTAAGCTGGTAAGGGGCTCTCGATTCAAGGAACTGAATTTATCCTCCCCTTCCTTAAATCGAACCCGATTGCCTCCCATTTCCCAGGCGCGGTGAGACCCTACAGGTTTAGCACTTCCCAATAAATTTAATAGTAACCAACACCATCAGTTACCATTATACATTTTTCTTTGCATATTGATATACACCTGTAAACAACCCGCACACAGGAGAGAGAAGCTTCTCACTCCTGTGTGAGGGTT
Source organism: Cherax quadricarinatus (assembly GCF_038502225.1). Taxonomy (NCBI): domain Eukaryota; kingdom Metazoa; phylum Arthropoda; class Malacostraca; order Decapoda; family Parastacidae; genus Cherax; species Cherax quadricarinatus. The sequence goes on from NC_091295.1 coordinate 9,253,691, forward strand.
ATTTGTGTATTGTTCCAGTCATAGAATTGTGCCTTTTTCTTTTTTTTACACGTGTAGTGTGTGGCAACCCCCACTATGAGTCACACAGTGGGGATACTCGTAAAGCGCAGCTACCGTGTTACGAGATACATAGTGGGAATACCCATAATATGCGACTACCCTATTCCATATGCTTTACATAGTAGGAACATACTCATTGTGGCCACACTATTCTTTATAACAATGGAAACACCTACAAAGTGCGGCTACGCTGTTCTATGCGAAATTTACATGGTGTGAACAAAGGCTGTTTCCCGGTCGCATTATATAATAATAATAATATCTTTATTTACTACAAGTACATGTACAAGGTATACAGGCCTAGCTGACATCACTGACATACTACTATATAGAAAGCCCCTTGTTATGCTGAACATTTCGGGCAAATTAGGTCAGTGTCCCAGGATGCGACCCACACCAGTCGTCTAACACCCAGGTACCTATTTTACTGATGGGGAACATAGACAACAGGTGTAAAGAAACACGCCCAATGTTTCTACTCTGGCTGGGAATCGAACCCAGACCCTCGCCGTGTGAAGCGAGAACTTTAACCACCAGGCCACCAGAGAAACAGAATGGGTTTCACACAAGGTAATTAAATTTGTCAGCCTTAGTCGTGAAATTCAGTAGGCCTCGTCAAGGTTTCTACCGTGGGTTCAGTAAGCTACTGCAGCTGAGGTGTTTCGTTCCAGCAGGCCTAGAATTATCTCTCAAGATGGTCTGGTGGCTATAACTCCCGCTTCACACACGGAGGGCCCGCATTCGATTCCCGGCGGGTGGAAACATTTCGACGCGTTTCCTAACACCTGTTGTCCTGTTCACCTAGCAGCAAATAGGTACCTGGGTGTTAGTCGACTGGTGTGGGTCGCATCCTGGGGGACAAGATTAAGGACCCCAATGGAAATAAGTTAGACAGTCCTCGATGACGCACTGACTTTCTTGGGTTATCCTGGTCGGCTACCCCTCCGGGGTTAAAAATCTTATCTTATCTTTTCTTTTCTAATTCGTGGCAGTATCCTAAAGAATAAAGAAAGAAAGGTGGCGAGGGAGGGAAAGAGAGAGATGGCTCCGACTTCATGCTCTCCCATATCTGTAAGTTTCATAACAATAAAAAGGCTTTCAAATGAGACGATGTAGGTAACAGCTCTTACCTTGTAAATAACGTTAGGAATCCTTAACCTAACCGTGTGTAAAAAAACAAATAAAGCACAACCCCTTCCCCCAACAACCAAGTCGTGGTGGTCAGCCAGCAACTTTCTCCTCCGCCGGACGTCACTCACTCTCACAACACAGTAAGTGAGCTGGAGAAAGTAGGAAGTAACACACACAACACCAATAATGTAATAAGGCAGACGAAAAGACAACGCCTCTTAAAACGTTACCTATTTGTCTTGGTTGTGTTCGCCTGTACGTCAGCTATAACATGCTTCTCCTTCCACGCCTGCCCGTACCGAAGTTGGGACAAGCATGCATACAGACTGACAGGTGCGCGGACGAGCATGCATACACACGGACAAACTCACTGATGAGCATGTAGACGGATAGATATACGTTTGTATATATAAATGAAATAAGGGGAAGAACATAAAAACAGGAAACATTTTAAAAGCAGAGGAAATAGAAGAAGGGAGCATAAAAACAATAAGAATAAAAGCAGGGAACAAACAGGAACATAAAACAGGGACCAAAACCAGGGACCATAAAAGCAAGGTTCAACTTTCAGAACATAAAGCTCGTCCATGTTCCACACACACACACACACACACACACACACACACACACACACACACACACACACACACACACACACACACACACACACACACACACACACACACACATTCTTCAGCGCAGGATCTTGCAGGCAACACAATGGGGATGGCCAATATAAGAGACGAAAGTAAACATAACTGTAAGGCGATGGCGACACACTAGCGTAAACATGCTCTGGCTACGTTGAGAAATCTGTCACGCAGCGTATCACAAAATATTTTATTAGAGCCACTTCAGATACTAGGGATGTAAATGCATACGAATAATGTCCAAAGACATGAAAATATTTTATGTCTACGAAAAGAAAATATTTTAAAGTCAGGGTATGTTCAGTTGTGAATACTAGGTGTGGGGAGGAGGGGGTGGGGGTCGAACACTAGCCTCGCCTTCTCAACAACCTACAATCGACCAGCGTGGATTCTATAAAATGTGTATAAAACTGCTTCTACCACATCTTCAGTACATTCCACATTTTTTTATAACTATGACTAAAGACACTTCTTAACATCTCTGCAACTTACCTTCGTTTTTATCTTCCATTTATGCACTTCGTCCCAGTTTCCCTCAAGTCAAACAATTTCTTCCTACTCACCTCGTTAAATACTTCTTGTATATTTTGTACGTCGTGATCATGTCTTCCCTGGCTCTCTACTTCAAAGTAGTTAGAATTCAGTTCCTTTAGTCTCTCAGCGCATCATATCTGGATGTACACGCAATCACCTATGGTTGAATGTGTATGTATGAATGAGTGGATGGGATGGATGGAAATGTGGCTGAGTGTGAATGTGTGTATAACCCCTGCAAGATGCTTGCGGTCTTCCCCAGTGGTAATGAGCATGTACGTGGGAAAGACAGAAAATGTAAGACTTAGATGTTCACACCGATTAAGTACTATCATATAGGTGTATGAGTCAAGGACAGAAAAGCAGAAAGCTCTCTCAACAAAAGCGCGTTGTTACCTATGCAATACCGAGCCAGAAGCTATCTTACGTTCCTGGGAGCTTACTTGCATATTTCTTTCATGTGAGGGCCTCCAAATTAATTGGGAAAACGGAAAGAATCATACCTCAAAGACATCATGGAAGATATATGTTTAGCAAGTTGTATAAATGTCAGTCTCCCTAAAATTATTTAAGGGTAATGTATATTTAAAATCGATTGATTTTGTTATACAGGTAAGAAACTTTCAACATATGAGCCACCACCACACCACAACCCAAGGAATCTCGACTAACTCTGTGTACACAAACAGCCAACTAGGCATTTAAATCCTGGAGGTAGTCTTGAAAGAAATGTAGAGGAAGTAGATCCAGAGGCCCTGAAAGTTAACCTTGAACGCTCTAGACTCCGGCCAGAGACAGATGACCCTCTGCCCCAATGACTTTCTATTCCAATTCCCGCTTCAGACCTGCTTACCTCCCAGTCCCCAGGCGCTTTATAACACTGACAGGTTTATCACTTACCTTTGAATATAATAGTCCTACTCCTGATCCACAAAATTACACCTAATATCACCATCGACGCCTCCAACACATAAAAAAAGTATCCAAAACGGTGGGGATCTTCTCCAAGATACGATACTACGTACCGCAAACTGCCCTTCTCACACTATACCATTCACTTATATATCCATACCTCACCTATGCTACCTGTGCTTGGGGTTCAACTGCAGCAACACACCTAAAGCCAATAATAACCCAACAAAAAGCCGCAGTAAGAATTATCACTAAATCCCATCCCTGGCAACACCCCCCCCCCCCACTCTTCATAGATCTAAACTTACTCCCTGTTCAGAACATCCACACTTACTACTGTGCAATCTATATCTACAGGACCTTAAATTCCAATATTAATGTTGACCTAAAACGCTTTCTTGATAGTTGTGACAGGATCCACAGGCATAACACCAGACACAAACATCTCTATGACATTCCCCGTGTTCGACTAAACCTTTACAAAAATTCAATGTATTTCAAAGGACCTAAAATCTGGAACACCCTACCAGAAAACACATTCATCACTTTCAAAACTACAGTTAGAAAACATCTTATCTCCCTGATCCACCCCGACAACTAACTACATGATAACCACCTGGTGGTTCAAAATTACACCCACTCACCCACTGACTATAAACCCAGAAATACTAATCTTAATCTTAAAATAATAAATCCTAACTAGTCATAAGTTTGCCTATGTTACTCAAATATAGACACCTTGTATTGTGCCAAAACAAAAACATTCACATTGCTAAACTCACAAATTATGATGTAGTCACTTAGCCTTAATACTATAATCTGTAAGGACTTAAAGTTAAGAATTAATCTAAGTCTGCTCGAAATGCCTAGCCATGCTTGGTGTCCTAGTGGCCCCCTCGGTAATTAGTATTTTATAACATGTAAACCACAAAATACCCAGAAACCTGTAAACCCTACATTGTAACCATTATAGAGAATAAACATGAAATGAATTGAATTCCACCGCCTCTCCTACAATTATTTACCCAACCGTCGCTGCTTCACCCTCACAACGTTGGATACCACCACCTCGGAAGGTCACAGTTAGACCGTTTTTCCCAAGGTCAATGTCAGGTGACCCTCTCCCTCTCTAAAACCACCACATGCACATGTCACCAGCTGAAGATGCCATGTGACATAGAGTAATGATACTAGTTCTTTGTATTTTTATTTTCGTTCACATATTTATACATCATTGTGAAGTGTGTTTATACGTATGTATCTCTCTCTCTCTCTCTCTCTCTCTCTCTCTCTCTCTCTCTCTCTCTCTCTCTCTCTCTCTTATATATATATATATATATATATATATATATATATATATATATATATATATATATATATATATATATATATATATATATAGATAGATAGATAGATAGATATTGTAACCAGGGGTTTCAAATAGAGTTAGAGCTAAAGAAGGAGTAGCAATAATGTTGAAGGATAAGTTATGGCAGGAAAAGAGGGAATATACATGTATAAATTCAATGATTATGTGGAGTAAAATAAGGGTTAGATGTGAAAAGTGGGTTATCATAATCGTTTATGCACCTGAAGAAGACAGACGTGTAGAGGAGAGAGAGATTTTGATAAATGTTGAGTGAGTGCGTGGGGAGTTTTGAACCAAGTGAGAGAGTACTTGTGGTTGGGGAGCTCAATACTAAAGTGAGTAAAAATGTTGTGGAGGTAGTAGTAGGTAAATTTCGGGTGCCAGAGGTAAATGAAAATAGGGAGCCTTTAACTGAGTTATGTATAGAAAGAGGTTTGGTAATAAGTAATACATATTTTAGGAAAACGAGGATAAGTATACAAGGTATGATATAGCACATAATGAAAGTAGTTTGTAAGATTATGTATTAGTGGATAAAAGGTTGATGGGTAGGCTTCAGGATGTACATGTTTATAGAGGGGCAATTGATATATCGGATCATTATTTAGTTGTAGCTACAGTTAGAGTAAGAGGTAGATGGGACAAAAGGAAAATGGCAACAAGAAGTAAGAGAGAGGTGAAAGTGTATAAACTAAGGGAGGAGGAAGTTAGGGTAAGATATAAGCAACTATTGGCAGAAAGATGGGCTGGTGCAAGTATGAGTAGTGGGGGGGGGGGGAGGTTGAAGAGGGTTGGAATAGTTTTAAAAATGCAGTATTAGAATGTGAGGCAAAAGTTTGTGGTTATAGGAGGGTGGGTGCAGGAGGAAAGAAGAGTGATTGGTGGAATGATGAAGTAAAGGGTGTGATAAAAGAGAAAAAATTAGCTTATGATAATAACCCTACCGTACACTTTTCCTGGTATACTCAGTAAACTTATTCCCCTATAATTTTTACAATCTCTTTTGCCCCCCTTCCCTCCCTTTATATACAGGAACAATACATGCTCTCTGCCATTCCCTAGGTACATTCCCCTCGTTCATACATCTATTAAACAAAAATGCCAACCACTCCAACTCTATATCTTCCCGACTGCAAACAAATCAGGGAACAGATGGGGTTTGAACCTGTGGCAGGTGAGTCCCAAAACTGACACACTGACCTGTGAGTTTTGGGACCTACCTGCCATGGGTTCGAACCCCCACCTGTTACATGATTCAATAGCTTGATCCCGTCAGTTCCAGCTGCTTTACTCCCTTTCATTCTACGTAATGCCTCACGCACCCCGTCTCTCCACACTCACATCCTGCTCCTTTTCACTCCTAAAAGGTGTTTTACCTCCTTGGCCAGTGCATGAAATTACCGCCTCCCTTTCTTCACCGACATTTAAAAGTTTCTCAAAATATTCCCGCCATCTACCCAATACCTCCAGCTCCCCATCTACTAACTCTCCTACTATGTTTTAACTGACAAATCTATTCGTTCCCTAGGCTTTCTTAACTTGTTTATCTCACTCCAAAACTTTTTCTTATTTTCATCAAAATTTCTTGACAGTGCCTCTCCCACTGTATCTCACACCGTGTGACTTTGTAAATGGTCCAAGTCGGACCGAAACGTCGTCGTAAGCTCCTCTCTCCTATGTGCGGGTTGTGAACCGTATCTATATTGTTGATTGAAACGTTACGCCTACGCAACAGGCTTCTTCAGTCAAATACAGAGGCAACAGGCTTAGCAGCGAATTAAAGATGTTGTAATTAGTCCACCAACCTTGGATAAATAGTTTTGTGGTGGTTAGTCCCTCAGCCTGGAGAAGTATTCACCTCCATAGTCTGGAACAAGTACTTTTTGTAATGTTTATTCATCACAGGATCAAATCCAAGATTATCATCATCGGCTCTTTTTTTCTTTCTTTTTTTGACAATTACATCCAAGGATCAAAGGATCAATAAAATCTTCCGGATCTGCTCTAAGAAAAAAAAAAGTAAAACAGCAATTCATCAAAATTTTAGTAAGTTACTTAAATAATATACAGCTTTGATGTGAAGATTTCAGAGGAACAGATAAAAACAGAGTTCAATGAGACTCGTCAGAAATCCTGCTTAAATAATAATGAATTCGTACAGGAAGAATGACTGCTTCAGAAATTTAAAGTATTTCTTGCACTAATTAAAAAACTGCTAAACTCCTCAAAATGTATTTGTTACCCAACAAAAAAGATATATTTGTCCACTATAGCTGACTTGCGGTTTGTTGAGATCACGTGAAAACACTTGATGTGCCTGGAAGGTTTCATTCTCGGCAAATGAGCTTTACGAAGATCATAGACAGTTTCGTAATCCGAGGAAGGAGGACCGAGCCTGCATCACTTAATAGATTTTGTATTCATATATACTGCAATAAATATGTATTTTAATGTCTATGACAATAAAATAAATCATTTCTAAAGTTTTGAATAGGTGCAACGATCAGGTATGCGAAATATGTATAAACAGAAATAGTGAAGATGTGAGTGGTACGCCATATACATTATGGGTGAAGTCGTCTTTCTCGGACGATCCAGTTACACTACGTCATGATCCGTGCTAACGGTCACTAAACTTTCTCCTGCAGGAATCCATCCGCTCCTGAACCTCGTAAAACTGAAATACTTCCACATTATTAATGACTTCTTGCGGCCAACAATTATGACCTGTCTAGCACCTTTCACTGCTTTTTAAGATGACATAAAACTTTAATATTCAGACTGCCGGAAAATGTGTTACGAGGCAAGCTTAATTAACTTGAAAGCTGCCGATTTAAGATGGGAAATTTAACAATCACCCAAATACGATACTAATCTTGATGCTTCCAGATGGTATTTTTTCAGGATAAAAGAAGTAGAATATATCAATAATTATAATATTACGAAGAAACTCGGTAACCATATCTTGAACAATATAGTCAGTGTGACATTACTCAGACACTTACGGGTGGAACAAGTAGATGACAACACGAAGAATAAAAGTACTTGTTCATAAGGAAATGAGTTACACTTTTGTGGAGAATATCAATATTTTCATTTTATTGATAATTTTATCTAGCTTAATTCTGGGTGGGTTTAATGCTTTGTCATGGTATACAGTTTATATCAGCTAAGCAAGGATCTGTACTCTGCCCGAAATGCACCGCTTGTTAGTGGCTTTCTTTTGTGGTTAATAATATTTTATTGCATGTAAGCTACGTTACCTGTATACTGCAGAAAAGAAATAAATGATCTGTATTTGTATTACATAAACATTACAATTAGGTGATCATGATGCGTGCATGTACTCAACTACAATCAGGGCAGCTTGCCAAAAGTAAAGATGAAAGGGACGTCACATGTCAGTGTTCAATATTTATTAAATTCAGATTATTATTATAATCAAGGGGGAAGCGCTGAACCCGGAGGATTATACAGCGCCTGGGGGGGGGGGATGTGGAAGGCATTCAGGCTTAATTCGGGGAACTGGAGCACAGATCCAATTCCCTAAATCAAGAGCCCCTCACCAACATCAAGGAACCTTCCTTGAGGGGTAAATTCAGAGGACGAGTGGTTAATCCAAAACACAATTAACTTACAAATATATTTCAGAATGTACAGTATACTCAACATCAATAATTATATTTATACATACACACACAAGTAATTAGTGCAGAACAACTTTTTTTCATGTACATACCTTTACCTTTGATATACCTTTGAAGAGTTTCCAGAGTTTAACTACTTTCGGAGCCCGGTCATGGGTCAGGCTCGTCCGGTGCTTGCCTGGTCAACCAGGCTGTTGCTGCTGGAGGCCCGCTGCCGCACATATCCATCACAGCCTGGTTGATCTGGCACCTAGTGAAGATACTTGTCCACTTTCCTCTTGAAGGCTTCTACACTTGTTCCAGCCTTGTTTCTGATATCTTCTGGCAAGATGTTGAATAATCTGGGACCCCGGATGTTGATACAGTGTTTCCTTATCGTCTCCACCGCACCCCTGCTCTTCACTGGGTTTATTTTACACTTCTTCCCATATCTCTCACTCCAGTATGTTGTTATGGCAGTGTGCAGATTTGGGACCAAGCCCTCGAGTACTTTCCAGGTATATATTATCATGTATCTCTCCTCCGCTCCAATGAGTACATGTTCAAGACTTGATGGCGTTCCCAGCAATTTAGGTGCTTTACTGGATCAATGTGAGCCGTAAACGATCTCTCCATTTGCTCTAGCTCTGATATTTCTCCTGCTTTGAACGGGGCTGTCAGCACTGAGCAATATTCTAAATGAGGGAGCACTAACGATTTGAAGAGTGTCACCATCGGCATTATTTCCCTTGTTTTGAAAGTTCTCAACACTCACCCTGTCATCTTCATGGCTGTCATGATCTTTGTCTTGTTATGGTCCTTAAAAGGGAAGGGATCAAGACTTAGTCAAAAGCTTTTCTACTAACTTTGTACAGTAACCGAGGCGGCCCAGATCACTAAGGTATGCTCGCCCCATGGTGTCCTCAGCTGTCACTATCAGCAGTTTGAAGTTTGCAACTGACACATAAATGACAAGGCATTTACAATACAGGAAGGGTATGTGGACATAAGGAATTGTCAGAGGGCATTTACACAATCAGCGAAGAGGCGGGGCCAGGAGCTGTGACTCGACCCCTGCAACCACAAATAGGTGAGTACAAATAGGTGAGTACACACACACACAGAGGCAGGGTGACCCGAAAAAAGAAGAAACATTTTCATCATCATTCATTCCATGTATATAAACACGAACATAATATCTTCAGAGGCAACACCATGCATATACGCATTTCACTGACAAATAAAACTAGGGTACATTATATAAGTCAGGGGATGTCTACAATAATTATAGAACGGGTTATAGTCAGAGGGAATCTGAGATCGGGCTGAAGGGGCTATGATTCAAGACAATTAACATATATATTAAAAAATATACATGAGGATATACAGTTACATATTTGGCTTCTTACCTTCCCTTGCCAACTACACCCGGGGACAAATGACTCCTTTGCATCTCCTAAAGTACACCACTGTTAAATTGATGTCAGATTATTATAATAAACAGAGAAACCTCGTCTGAGCACGAGATACCCACCTAGCAACTTTCTATTGCCTACTTAAACCCTGGTGTTTAATTCTTGTACTGGGACTAAACCTGTGCCTCTACGTTGGCTGACATCTACTTGCCATACTTTGAAGGTGAAGGAGGTGGAGTCGCCAGTTGTAGGGAGGCCCAGAAGATCATTTAATACGGAGGGCTGCCACCTTGCTATAACTTCGTCCCAAGTAGGGTCGAAGACCCTTAGAACATGGGGCAAGTGTGCTCTAAAATTCCTGAAAAATTTAGGTGAAAAACTCATCACATAAACCAAGGACCCCAGAGCGGCCAGCTTCCTCTTAAGAGACTCAGTGTTATGATCCGGAGGGAAAATGCCTGCAGCATTCTGGGCACGCGGCCCACTGCCGGGGAGCTGCATGAAGTATTTGAGAAACTCTGAGATGTCATTTATGTTCTCGTCATTGTATCTTTGCTAATGTATTTTCTTTACAAATAAAGTTCACATAAAAATACAGGAGATGGTAGAAGAAAATATTCAAAAGCTCCTGGAAGAATCTCGAGTTTCCTTGAAGTACGTTCATTCTCTTCTCCGAGAATGAGTCTCCAGTTCAGTCCGAGAGGTGGTACTTCCCTGTGTGTTTGTGTGTGTGTGCGTGTGCGTGTGTGTGTGTGTGTGTGTGTGTGTGTGTGTGTGTGTGTGTGTGTGTGTGTGTGTGTGTGTGTGTGTGTGTGTGTGTGTGTGTGTCTATATATATATATATATATATATATATATATATATATATATATATATATATATATATATATATATATATATATATATATATATATATATGTGTGTGTGTGTGTGTGTGTGTGTGTGTGTGTGTGTGTGTGTCGTGCCGAATAGGTAAAACTGGTCATTTGGCAAGAACTCATTTAAAATTAAGTCCTTTCTAAAATTTTCTTATATACGTTTAAAAATATATTTTTCATTTATGTTAATGTGAAAATTAATAATTTTGTACCAAAAGAACCTTAGAAAACTTATCTAACTTTATTATAACAAGCGCAATTTAATTTAGCCTAATCCAACTAAATATATTTTAGATAACTCTACAGTAATTTAATAATAAACAAACACAATGAACTATATTTTTTTCGCTAGGTTCAGAATTATTTTTTGCAAAATTATGCAAGCACAAATTTTCGCTTGCCTTATTCGGCATGAAAAGCGTTGTTATTTAAGCCAAAATCGCAAGTTTTACCTATCCAGCATCACCTCCCCCCCCACACACACATACACACACACACAAGGACCAGACAGAACTACAAAGGGATCTGGACAGGCTGCAGGCCTGGTCCAGCAATTGGCTCCTGGAGTTCCCACCAAGTGCAAAGTCATGAAGATTGGGGAAGGGCAAAGAAGACCGCAGACGGAGTACAGTCTAGGGAACCAGAGACTACAAACCTCACTCAAGGAAAAAGATCTTGGGGTGAGTATAACACCAGGCACATCTCCTGAAGCGCACATCAACCAAATAACTGTTGCAGCATATGGGCGCCTAGCAAACCCAAGAACAGCATTCCGCCAACTTAATAAGGAATCGTTCAGGACCCTGTACACTGTGTACGTGAGGCCCATACTGGAGTATGCAGCACCAGTTTGGAACCCACACCTAGCCAAGCACGTAAAGAAACTAGAGAAAGTACAAAGGTTTGCAACAAGACTAGTCCCAGAGCTAAGGGGTATGTCCGACGAGGAGAGGTTAAGGGAAATCAACCTGACGACACTGGAGGACAGGAGAGATAGGGGGCACATGATAACGACAGAAAATACTGAGAGGAATTGACAAGGTGAACATAGACAGAATGTTCCAGAAATGGGACACAGTAACAAGGGGACACAGTTGGAAGTTGAAGACTCAGATGAATCACAGGGATATTAGGAAATATTTCTTCAGTCACAGAGTAGTCAGGAATTGCAATAGTTTGGGAAACGATGTAGTGGAGGCAGGATCCATTCATAGCTTTAAGCAGAGGTATCATAAAGCTCATGGTGCAGGGAGAGTGACGCAGTAGCGGCCAGTGAAGAGGCGGGGCCAGGAGCTATGGATCGACCCCTGCAACCACAACTGAGTACACCCACCCACACAAGAATTATGTGGATTAAAGTAAAGGTTGGATGCGAGAAGTGGGTCATAATAAGCGTGTATGCACCTGGAGAAGAGAGGAATGCAGAGGAGAGAGAGAGATTTTGGGAGATGTTAAGTGAATGTATAGGAGCCTTTGAACCAAGTGAGAGAGTAATTGTGGTAGGGGACTTGAATGCTAAAGTAGGAGAAACTTTTAGAGAGGGTGTGGTAGGTAAGTTTGGGGTGCCATATATATATATATATATATATATATATATATATATATATATATATATATATATATTATATATAGTCAATGACGCAGGACCAATCAATGCATCCCAGATACGAACATACGGTTTGATAATTCTGTCAACTGTGTATCTAATTTTAACTTAAGCAGCTGAAATACTCATTCACTTTTAGTATCAGAAGAGGTATGGTTATAATTATGACCATAATTTTTGAACAAGGAGGCTTTAGGAAAGGTAGGGGGTGTGTGGACCAGGTGTTTACAAAGGGGTGGCGTGGAGTTAAAAGATAAAGAATCACACACAAAGTGGGAGTTGTCACAGCTGCTCTTTGCTGATGACACTGTGCTCTTGGGAGATTTAAGCAGAGGTATGCATAAAGCAGGAAAGAGTAAGGTTATGAGGATCATGGTGAATATCAGGGAGAGTGACGTATTCAGTAGCGGATGGGTCTATGAAAGATGAGGTGAATCAGCACTTGAAGAGAACTTTGCTTGGAGGCAAAGAGGGGAATGTATGAGAGTATAGTTTTACCAACGCTCATGGAGCTATGGATCGAGCGAAACAGAATGACTTCAAGAGTGTATCCCTAGGAAGGGTTGGAGGGAGGGGGTAAAGGAGGTTTTGTGTGCGAGGGGCTTGACTTCCAGCAGGTATGCGTGAGCGTGTTTGATAGGAGTGAATGGAGACAAATGGTTTTTAATACTTGACCACAAAGTAACATTTATGAGTACACCCACCCACACAATATATACTGTATAAAGCACCCTTCTATATATATATATATATGATAATATATATATATATATATATATATATTATATATAGTCAATGACGCAGGACCAATCAATGCATCCCAGATACGAACATACGGTTTGATAATTCTGTCAACTGTGTATCTAATTTTAACTTAAGCAGCTGAAATACTCATTCACTTTTAGTATCAGAAGAGGTATGGTTATAATTATGACCATAATTTTTAAAGGGGTGGCCTGGTAAGCCAGCGGAATGCCTCGGTCAGATGACCAAAAGCTCCAATGGCGGGTCATCATCTGACGAAGACCCGCGTCAGGAAACACTTGTCCTGAGGAGGGAACACACTGAGTTTCATAGGGAGCCCAATGAGTCCAGGAGGGAGCTCACTGAGTGCAGGAGGGAGCTCACTGAGTGCAGGAGGGAGCCCACTGAGTGCAGGAGGGAGCCCACTGAGTGCAGGAGGGAGCCCACTGAGTGCAGGAGGGAGCCCACTGAGTGCAGGAGGGAGCCCACTGAGTGCAGGAACAACGAAAGTTGCGATTAGTTGTTATTTTTGATACAGCAAAGTGTGGATACATTCAAGTATGTCAGAACATAGGTTGATAAGATGTGCACATGGACATACATATCTTCATACAGGGAAATAAAGATGAGCTCAAGTGGTGATGGAACAGCGTTGCCCTCTGCGTCACCCTGGGCACCCGCCTCAGGTGAAAGTGTTGGCCAGGATACCCAAGTTGCCCATCCCTCCAAACCTACCAATCAACACTCTCTCTCTTTTTGTGTACTTTCTCTTTTTTTGTGATGGTGGGAGTTTGGATTTAAAGAAATCCTGTTTGTTCCGATTTTTTTTAAATAAATCCTACTTGCTGGACGTTGTGAGTGGTGTTAACATACCAGCCACAATTTAGTTTCGCACAACAGCTGCAGCGCACACACTGCACAAGGTAATAAAAAGACACTAATTAGTTAAGAAATTAGACGGGGTTCGATTGGTGCGCGAGATGAGACTGGTATCCCGTAAGACCAGCTTCCTCCGCCGTAAATGAATGCAATAGGAATAATAGTGTCGCATCAGAAGAGGAATTAACAAATTATTGAAATTAATATCAAAGTTTTTTCCAATAAATCTTACAAAATGGGGCCTACACAACACCCAAAAATTCTGAACCTTCCAATAAGGTATAAAAGTTTTGGAGGTTTAAAGACAATCATAAGTGTGTCTGGGTTCGATTCCCGGCGAGGGTAGAAACACTGGGCATGTTTTCATACACCGGCTATGTTCCCCATCAGTAAAATGGGTACCTGGGAGTTAGTCGACTGGTTTGGGTCGCATCCTGGGACAAAACTGACCTAATTTGCCCGAAATGCTCTGCTTAACAAGGTACTTTCTATACAGTAGTATGTCAGTGATGTCAGCTATGGTCTGTATACCTTGTACATGTACTTGTACAAATAAAGATATCGTTGTTATATCATCATTATAAGAGGCATTCTCTAGTTATCGCACGGTGAACAATATCTCAACTGGTTTAATACAATTTGCAAATTATAGTTTACACAGCCCATTAACAATATGAATTTTTCTTTGAGCAAAATACATCAGCATTTTAAATTCAAACCCGCTAAAAAATGAGGCACTCGCAAAATAATCGCATTAAAACTAGTATTTTATATTAGCAAACTGGCACCTACATAGCCTAAAATCAATACCAACATTTCTCTACGTAAGCTACACAAGACGATCATACGGTGCATTCTTCAGTTACTGAATGGAAATCAATTTACCTCAAGATTTTCACCAAAAACTCGCACTTAGGAGAGGACCCATATAATGGGTCTGTCCTGGATTGTCAGGTGTTACTCTAAGGTCCTGGACGAACTTGCGGGTTTTCGGTGAATTGTTTTAGCCACTATACTGTGACTTTCTATTCTTTACCTGAAGGCTACCAAAAGACAATTCCGGGGTCACCGCCCCAATGACCTAGTCCCCGACCAGGCATCCCTGTCGATGATCTGATTAATCAGGCTGCTGATGCCAGCCACACAGTCCATCGTAGGCACCACAGTCGGCTAATCAGCGAATAATGGCATGAGAAATTTATCAAGTTTCCTCCAGAGGACAGTCAGGGGCTTGATAGTAATTACCCTTATGTACGATAAGAAAGTATTGAAAATTCTTGATCTCCTTTCACTGATTATTGAATTACCTCCTAGTGCAGACAAGTTATTCGTGTAAGAAGTTTCTAATCAACTTGTATATCTTGGAAAGTTGGAATCACTTTGAACTCAAAAACTGGTTCCAGACTACGATCTAATCTTCGCTCTCACTTGGTTACACGATCTTTTAGACTTGCTCACAAGCCTACATATACCAAAGTTACCCACTGTGAATGGTACTCAGTAGTCACAAATTTTCCAAGTACCTCATATTTTGAGCTTGTCTTGTTTCCTGACAAACAGAACACCCTCACCCTCAATCAACAATATATAAAACATCCTAGGGCACTATGTAGTGATCCTGTTCATTAAATGGACTTAAAGCCTAGCTGGGGTAGGCCAGCGGATGCTTCACCACTCAACGGGGGTCATCACTGACACCCGTGTCAGTAGAGACTTGTCCTGTTTTCTGATGAACAAAACACTGCACTACCACCATCACTTCAATCCACACACAAGTAGCGATCCTAGTATACTTAAACTACTGTAGAAGGTCACCATACGAAGACCAGTGTCGGAAGACACTTTTCTCTAATGAGATGGCACGACTAACACCCCATGTTAATATCACAATATTTACTGACAAAACCTTTAATATACATTTCGCCACGTTGCTGGGTTACCTGCACAGGATTTTTTTTTAAGAATTTTTCAAGATAAGTTTGGCTGGAGATTTCATGATTGTAAATGTCCTTTGGTTCAGTTCCTTTGAAGAGCTTCGAGAGTTTGACTACTCTCGGAGCCCGGCCATGGGCCAGGCTCGATAGTATTGGAAGCCTGTATGTGTGCAGGCTCTAAATACCAACTTCTTGTCCTATTTTCTTCATAATTTCAGCCATTGCCCAATTTATTAGATGTGCCATTTTTTCTTATGAATGGCATAATCATTGTACTGGTTGTCTTGCACTCATTTTTTTAATGACTGTGTGTGAAGGTTCCATGCACTCTCACTAATACATGCTCTACCACACCCACCACTGGGAATTCTGTATACGACTGTTTTAGTATTGGTATGACTGCGGGGTGTGGCTCTAATAATATGTCGAATGGTTTAATGATGTCACTCTGGTGGAGGGTAAGGTAAATGTGGTTGGCCACCTCACTAGTTGTTTAATGATGTCACTCTTGTGGAGGGTAT
The DNA here is from genome assembly GCF_038502225.1 of Cherax quadricarinatus. NCBI lineage: Eukaryota > Metazoa > Arthropoda > Malacostraca > Decapoda > Parastacidae > Cherax > Cherax quadricarinatus. The sequence goes on from NC_091295.1 coordinate 9,269,950, forward strand.
GATAAATGTGGTTGGCCACCTCACTAGTTGTTTAATGATGTCACTCTTGTGGAGGGTATGGTAAATGTGGTTGGCCACCTCACTAGTTGTTTAATGATGTCACTCTTGTGGAGGGTATGATAAATGTGGTTGGCCACCTCACTAGTTGTTTAATGATGTCACTCTTGTGGAGGGTATGATAAATGTGGTTGGCCACCTCACTAGTTGTTTAACCCTTAAATGGTCCAAACGTATATATACGTTTTTTCAACATCTGAAAGTATGTAAAAAAAATGTAGATTTTTTTTTTGTTTTACATGTGAAAACGTGTAAAAAAAACTTTTATCTACATTTTTTTTGTTATATTTGAAAATATGTAAAAAAAAGTAGATCTACTTTTGTAGCACTACGAATTTGAACGTCGATCTGTTTGGACCGTTTAAGGGTTAATGATGTCACTCTGGTGGAGGGTAAGGTAAATGTGATTGGTCACCTCACTAGTTGTTTAATGATGTCACTGGTGGAGGGTATGGTAAATGTGGTTGGTCACCTCACTAGTTGTTTAATGATGTCACTGGTGGAGGGTATGGTAAATGTGGTTGGCCACCTCACTAGTTGTTTAATGATGTCACTGGTGGAGGGTATGGTAAATGTGGTTGGCCACCTCACTAGTTGTTTAATGATGTCACTCTGGTGGAGGGTATGGTAAATGTGGTTGGCCACCTCACTAGTTGTTTAATGATGTCACTCTGGTGGAGGGTATGGTAAATGTGGTTGGCCACCTCACTAGTTATTTAATGATGTCACTCTGGTGGAGGGTATGATAAATGTGATTGGCTACCTCACCAGTTGTTTATTGTGCTGTCAGTTTTGGAGAATAATCTGTGCTTTGGGTTGACAGTCGAGGGCGAGCTAAGTAGGAAATTATAGGGGAGACTACGAATTCTATAGCATTCGTAAGATTATTATTATTATAATCAAAAAGAAGCGCTAAGCCACAAGGACTAGCATTCGTAAGAAAAAAAAAATAATGACAACCTCACGTTTTGTCACGATGGGCGAAGGCATGCATGAGGTCATCCTTATTCGGTTTTCTCTATTGAACTGAAACCTCAATGTGTTTAATTTTAAAGATTTTAACATCTAAAAAAGGGAGAGAGTTGTCCTGTGTTAGGCCGACATCCTCGCCACTCAACTAAATTCAATCAAATTCACTTCGGAGAATGAACAGAACAACTACAGAATTTACCTTTTTTGCACGTTAAAAATCTTAAAATCAAACACACACCGAAGTTTCAAGTCTGCCAATAACCCACAAATAAAGATGACCTTATGCATTTCTTCTCCCACGACAAATGCACACAACGTGGGGATTCACATTGGTTCTTTTTTCTACGTGCCCATGGAATCTACAGACTCGACTTTTTAGACTTGCAAAGTAATGCAGTTGTCGAAATCTTCAGGAAAATATTTTAAAACTCCGTACTTATTTCATCTTCGACTATCAATGCAAACAACAGAGCACTCTCCAAAAATCCCTCAACTCAGCAAACAAAAGTAGCGGCTCATCCTTTTAACTGGTGAAGTGGACAACCAAATATCCCTTACTCTTCACGTATGTCACACCAACATTAGAGATCATATGTCTAAAACTATTCAGAGTACCTGACCCATAACCATACCAATAATGAAGCAGGCATCAGCAAAATTGTGGTGGGTGTGACGAAGTGTATTTTGGTGAGACTACCTGGAGTCTTCACACAAGTCCTTGAAAACAAATACGTTTGTACGATACACAACCAGAGCAACGCTGTTTTTTTTTTTATATTAAAAAAACGGGCTGAAATTATTATCAAAGAGAAAAATAGGACAAGACGGTGTTTAAATGCTGCACATAAACTTCCATTAAACAGAACCAGGAGTCATTTAGTGTCACGAAACCTCTTGGTAAACTTAACTTGAAATATTCTGGGTAACACTGCGTGGAGGTGACCCACCAAACTGACACCTCATCTTTGTTTTCTATATATTGTTATGCTACATGACAATATAAAGAAAACGTGGTCTTTATATTAAAGGTTTTGTACGCAGTGTCCTATTAAGACACTTTCCTGTTACTGACAAACACAGTCCTCCTTATATAATTAGAACAATTATCAGTTAATGTGAATAATTATCTAACAGCATTATCTAAAATACCATGATAATTATCAAATTAAATCTCACAATAAGAAGATATTTACTTATAAATAAAAACTATCTTCACATCAATAGGCTGCCTTTTTTTAGCAAGGTCAACACTGCCATCGAAAAATGCTACAATGACGTTTTAATAAAATTTCGCACTTGATTACAAAAATAAAAGAGAGATCACCTGAGGTTTCGCCCATCTTCCCTAAAGGAAAAAAAATAGTTATGTACATTGTATTATGATATTTTTTATGTTGCACCAAAAAAACTTAGAAACATAATCTAATCGAACCTTTGTTTAAAAAAATACGTAAAAGTTTATCTACCCAACCTATTTAAAAAAAATGCATACCTATATTTCAATGTTTTCCTTGGAGGGGAAGGGGGTGTATTTTAAGGTGATTAGTGTTTCTTGACCGAGGTCTTAGTTATGTGATGACCCGCCACTGTAGCTACTGGAGCCTTGTTGACTTTAAGGCCAATTAACCAATCAACGATTTTTATCCTGGGATTAGAATTTTGAAAAAGAATATATTTTGGTTGGTACATGTTTCCTGATGAATCTTACCCGTCCTAGCGCATTCACACTGCGAGACTACACTTTTCAGTGTAGATAACCAAAAATCCTTGTTGATTTGCAATTCTAAATACACTTTGACGGAACAGCTGCTTGTGGAAACCGCGGCATATTCTCTATACGTCAAGTGTAAGCCTTCAAAGTAAGGTGGTTGACGACATATTTCGTAAATTTTGTATTTGACACATATCTGCGATGCTTAAGAAAAATAAAAATCCCTTGAAGGTACAAGCAATACTAGTTACTAAGAGCGAGCACGGAAAGTTTAATCGAGTTCCTACTAATTCTTGCATAAAAATAATTCTAGATTAGAGTAGTGTTAGTATGCACTTTAGCCTACCAATTTCACCCGAGAATGTATGACACGAGGGAGGTAAGGAGGATGAGCGGAGTAAAGAACTTGCGACTTTCTTCACAACAATACAAGAGAACCCCAATTACTGCATCTCACTCTTTGCTTTCACTTACTTTCACTTCTTTGCATGTCACTCGCAAAGAGCTAGACAGAATCTTCTTTAATTACTCCTTGGGGCAAAACACTTTTTTTGGTACTAAAAGTAAATGATAAAGACGGAGATCAAGTCGGAGCAGCGTAAATCAGATTTACAAATCACACGACGTGTCAGTTCGGAAACCTTTATCTTTTGCGGCTCAACAGGTTAACATTTGGTACGAGAACACACTTCCAAATTCCAGAAAAATACAAATTGTTTTTGCCTATAAAAATAAAAAAAACTCTTAGATATTAATGTGCAGGATTTTTTTTTTTTTATATATACTTCTATACGTTTCTGATTTTGCCGTTAAACATAATTTTATTATGAAGCCCTGGCCACCGCAAAACCAAAATAACCAACTGACCCAAATAAACCATACACGGGTGGGGCTTGAACCCGTGGTTCGAGAGTCGTAAAACTCCATACCGACGCGTTATCCACTGGGCCAGCTGGCTACAATAAGATTCATCCAACCAGGATCAATCTTATTGTAGCCAGCTGGCCCAGTGGCTAACGCGTCGGTCTGGAGTTTTACAACTTTCTAACCACGGATTCAAGCCCCGCCCGTGGTATGGCTTGTTCGAAATCGTGTCATTACAATTTCGTGAGTCAGTGACTCAAATAATCCATAATATACAAGAATACCAGCATCCTGGTCTAAAATATTCATCCTTCACACTATACAGTACGTGATTTATCTACATAGATGGTGTATTTGGGTTCAATTTACATGAGTTTACGGACAGACATCGAGAACTGTTCAACACATGATTATTATAAGTACCCAACAATCAATAAATGTTCCCAGAGAAAACAATTCCGTTCATGTCTGGATTTTAATAACATACAAAGCAGTAATAAACTGTAAAGGAGACATCGTCTAGGTAGTTGATCTACCTGAGCGACCCTATTACCAAACCAAATTAATTTATATACACCTTCTGTATGTGCCTGTATTTACACACTTCAGTATACACATTAAGAGCTACTGTGCCAATTTAAGAGTATTTAAGAGCTCAGCACAATCTAAGATTCTGAGGTACGTATACTAATACACGCTTCCTTTCCTTCCCTTCCCAGGTCTGCTAACTAGGTAAGCTATTATACTGATAAATAAGTGAATATGGAAAACAGGTTTAAATTGTCATACTCATACGTTACATGTCCATATGTTTCACCCCGCTGGGGACTCGAACTCTGGGTTTCTTCAATTGTAAACCGAGTGTACTACCACTGAGCTACGAGTATTTGCATCTCACTTCTCCTGTCCATAACCTAAGAGTATATTTACCAATAAGAAACAAGACACATGTACAGCGGTTAAGTACCTTTATTTGCGAAACGTTTCAGTTACACATTAAGCTTCTGCATTTGAATACAGAGGCGACTAAATATAAAGAAAACAGAAGCAGTGGAAAGGTAATGCTGCTCACGTATCTTACTGATGCTGCACGTGAATATTACTGATACTGCAAGTTAATCTTACTGATGCTGCAAATGAATCTTACTCATGCTGCACGTGAATCTTACTCATCTACTTGTCAATACTATATACCATTTACAATGACAAGAAATATGGGTTAGGAATAATTCTTTTTCTTAATTAAAAATTATTAAAACACGTGGCTCTGACGAACTACCAGTCAGTTAAGTCTAACAACTAATGTAAAATAAAACAACAACAAATACGTTTAGCGCACCACATCATGTTTTATTTATACCAACTTTATCGTGGTGTTTTTGGGTGTTAAACGCATGTTGGTCATACAACACGAAAGAGAGTTAAGATGTCTTTAACTGTCCTCCCATCGTCAGCCCGCAAAGGTCCTTGGTTGGAGCCTCAAGCAATGTAAAACGTATGTATGCCACTGCTCACTTAGTAATAAATACGTAGCTAAATATACTGTTAGCGGTGAGAGTCGCACCCTACTGGAAAGAGAACTCTCATAGCAAGAGTCAGGCTTTGAAATGAGCAGAGATTGGATAACAGCTGTTAACCAGAGGTTAACAACTAAAAAATATATCCATCTAGCACTCCAGTTCATCTCTATCTATTGTTTGGCAATATTAAAAGGCAAATATAGGATAAATTAATTTATCCCAGGCTCTAATAAATACTATTATCGGGCTATTAGCGCTGAGTGAGCCACACGTGTTTAGCGTTCAAGAAACACAAATCAACAAACAAAACCAGCTACAGAAGTAAAGGCTGTACAAACTTACAGATACTTCATTTAACGTAACGAGTTTTTCACTCTATTATACCCACCAATAAAGTGTTTTCAGTATTTTGAGGTGTCCCTCACCCCTGCCAAGAGAAACGTTAAAATCTGTACTATTATCATTCGTAGTGCGAGAATGTTGGCCACAGAGTAAGGAAAAGACACTAGCTTTGTGGAATAAGCCAGAAGTGTTTGTTGACCACCACAGTGTGTGTGTTACTACCTGGCTACCTAATACCTCGTGATTACTGTTCATTGTTGACCAAACCGTCCTTCTCTTCTCTCTTAAAGGTTATGCATGAATGCTGTGGTCTGACTGGTCTGGTCATCGACCAGGAGACCAGATAAGAAACCGGTTGCACCCCGGAAGTATTCCTCAGCTCAGAACAGCAAATGACTCAAGAACTTCAACATTTAATCCTGCACTTCTTTTTACAAAACTGAACACAGGCTAAGAACTGTTAAAACTACCTCAGCTCATTTTGAAGTTCAGTCCTATTTAAGGTATACCACTACATTCAAACGACTAACACTCAGGCAACTGTTTACGGCTAGGTGGACAAGGGCAACATAGCCAACATCTCCACTCGCAGAAGGATCGATCCCGTGTCCTGATGTCAGCAAAAGGCATTACCACTAAGCCACTAGCCACCGTAAGGCTTATTTTAAAGGTTGATGCATTACGTAATTTTATTTTTCTGTAACAAGCGCGCTCGCGCACGCAAGTACTCCCCCCCCCCCCACACACACATACAGTTCCTAATACCTGGCGTATACCTGGAGAATGTTTCGGAGATTAACGCCTCCGTGGCCCGGTCTGTGACCAGGCCTCTTATACGTGACTGACCTACCAGACACTGTTGAGTTCCACGTGACACATTTTACTGATTCAAAATTAATGAAAAGAAGAACAAGAGAGGAACGCAACAAACTCCAAGGATATCTCAACGTATACCGTCAAACAAGTGGCTTCTTGAGTTCAGTCCAAACAAATGCAAGATTACGCGATTTCGAGAATGAAAGGGCAGACTGGTCACAGAGTACACCATGAGTGGAAAAAAGCTGCAAATGTCGGTGTATGAAAAGGATCTGGGGTAAAGATAACGCCAAGCATATCGCAAGATATACATGTAAATCATATAGCGTCAGCCTCATATGCAAGATTAGCAAACCTTAGAATAGCATTTAGGAACCCTGAATAATCCTTCAGAAGCTTATATACGACATATACTCGTACATGCCTCGTCAAGCACGTGCTGAAGCACAAACAGGTCAAAAAGTTAGGAACCAGATTAGTACCAGAACTATGGGAAATACACAATGAGTAACTGGAACCTGACGCCCGTGGTGGACTTTGATACGGTATATAAGGTCACACTATTTGAACTAAGAAGACAGGGATAAAGGGTCACAGGTGGGAGCTGAAGACACAGATAGTCATGTTAACGGCTTTGAGGGGACTTGAGCTAGAGTTCGTCACGGCCACGCTAGCTGGAGATTCGTCTGTAAAAACTTGCATTTGTGGTCACAGTGGTGCCTGTGCTAACCTTCCTATGGTGTAGAAATATACCTAGTTGGACGAATCTTTTTGTGGCTAGCTGGTCCAGTGGCTAACGCGACGGTCTGGAGTTTTGAGACTCTCTGACCGCGGGATCAAACCCCACCCGTGGTATGGTTTGTTTGCAATCGTGTCATTACGATTTCGTGAGTCATGTTGACGGCTTTGAGGGGACTTGAGCTAGAGTTCGTTACGGCCACGCTAGCGGGAGATTAGTCTGTAAAAACTTGCATTTGTGGTCACAGTGGTGACTATGCTAACCTTCCTATGGTGTAGATGTATACCTAGTTGGATGAATCTTATTAAGCTATCTGGCCCAGTGGCTAACGTGACGGTCTGGAGTTTCGAGACTCTCTGACCGCGGGTTCAAACCCCACCCGTGGTATGTTTTTTTTTTTTAAGGCCCAAAAGACCAGAAATCAGTGATGGCGATCAAAGTGGCCTATGAGGAAGGGCCAGTAGCCGAGTCTCAACCCTCACAAACACAACCCGGTGAGTGTAGCTCGATGAATATATCTTCAAAGGAACCAATATTTCTGCATAGTACAAGGTTCAGGATTGTTTCTTCACACAGTGTTCTTGTGTTTCTCAAAGAATTCCACATATTGTCAATTTTCACTAACAAGGTGTAAATGTATGTGTATATATGAGTGTGTACGAATGGGTACGTTTGTTTGTACGTGTGTTACCCATTTGTTTCTAAAGTAGCAAAGTTGTGTTCGTAGTACTCCATCATATTTGAAAGGTTCTAAGAAGCAAGATCGCCAACCACTTGGACTCCAAACAATTGTACAACCCAGGGCAACACAGGTTTAGAGTAAGTCGCTCGTGCCCTAGACAACTATGACATGGTCTTGGATACACTGGAAGACAAACGGAAAGCATATATAGTATACAAATACTTCGCAAAAGCCTTCAACAAGTGCGATCATGGTGTAATAGCACACAAAATGCATGCTCAAAAAATACCTGGAATAGTACCCAGATGTAGTTATAACATTCTAATTAATATTAGAGAGAGAGTAATGGTAACAGGGTTAAGTCAGAGGCAGCTAGAGTGGAAAGCTCTGTTCCAAAACATACATTACTCGCCCTTATCCTTTTCCTCACCCTCATATCTGACATATACAGAGATATAAAACATAGTACCGTGTCTTCCTTTGCAAACGATACTAGAATCTGTTTGTTATTCATTGAAGACACGGCAAACCTCCAAGCGGATATAAAACAAGTTTTCTAATGAGCCGCGGAAAATATGTTCAATGACGACAAATTTCAGTTATTCCGTTATGGAAAACCTGAGGAAATAATAATTAAAACGGAATATAAAACAATATCTAACCACACAACAGAGCGAAAAACTAATGTGATAATGTCAGGGGATCTCACCCTCAAGGATCACAACGGTGTCATTATCAGATCTGCGAGGGAAATGATAGGATGGATAATGATAACTTTAAAAAAATGGATGCTATGCCAATGATGGAATATTGCTGTACATAGCAGTCCCTTTCAAGGCAGGAGAAATAGCAGATCTAGATAATGCACACAGAACCTTCACTGAACGTATTAATTCAATCAAGCACTTTAATTACCGGAAACGTTTGGAGTCGCTAAACCTATAATCCCTGGAACGCAGGCAAGAAAGAGATATTATAATCTACACCTGGAAAATCTTAGAGGGACTAGTCCCAAATTTGCACACAGAAATCATTCCTACGAGAGGAAATGACTTGGAGGGCGGTGCAACAAGCCCCAGTGAAAAACAGGAGTGCCATGAGGACGCCAAGGGAAAACATAATAAGTGTCAGGGCGCCCAAGATTGTTCAACAGCGCCTCCTACCATATCTAAGAGGAATTACCATTAAACCTCTGGTGATATTCAAAAGGTAACCGGTCAGATGCCCGAAGTCAGTACCCAATCACCCTGTGTGTGGTTCGTACGTTGGACTGCGTGCGGCCAGAAGTAACAGCCTGGTTGATCAAGCCCTGATCCACCAGGAGGCTTGGCCGAGGACCGAGCCGCGAGGACGCTGACCCTCGAAACTTCCTCCAGGTAAGTAAAGTCTTCTGTAATTTTTCGTCACAGTTTTTTGTAATTTTCAGTGTTTGTAACACCACTTCTTCTCTTAATCATTCCACTGATCTACCACTCTCAGAAGAAACATTTTTTTGTATCCCTTCGGCTCCGCTTTTTCTCAATTTATATCAGTGGGTTGGTGTTGCCCCTGCTGCATCAACTTACATTTTTCACCTCTGGTGACAATATTGCAGCTCTTTATAGCTTTTCTAACTCATTCACATATTTTTTAAGGTACGGGGCCTGTGGGTACCAAACAGCTGTCGCATAATACAATTTAAGCCTAATATGTTGTAAACAGATTTATATATTTTAGCATACATATATTTCAAAGCTATTGTGTAGTTTGCCAATACAATATATGAGTTTCTGACAGTCTCGCTAGCATGATCTTCCGGTGACAATTTTTTGGTTAATAAGTCCTAGGTCCCTCTCTGACACTTCCCATGTTTTATTACACAGTTTATATTCTTCATGTGGTCTCACTTCACTTTCTCTCACTTCCATTACATGGCATTTATCTACATTCAATTTCATCAACCATCTCCCCATTTACACAATTGATCAAAGTCTTCCTGTAGCAATTTACAGTAATTTTTGTTTATTTTCCTCAAGATTTGTCAATCATCCACACACACATATTCATCTAGCTGTCTGTTCCTTCGGGTAAGTCATTTATCTAAATTAAAAACATACGGAAGCAAGTGAAGATCCTGGTTGAACCCCCACTGGTGACATCTCGCCAAAACAAACACACAAGCTTTATGTCTATGAAGTGGAATACAGTACATTATACAATTATAACTTATAAGTGTTCGTATTTCTCTTTGTTAAGTCTCTCATCCCTTGCAAGACACTGCCTTTTATTCCTCCTATATTTTGCAGTTTCCAAATAGATTGTTGCAGGGAACTCTATCAGAAGATTTCTTATGCCTAGACTCCAGGTAAACACACTCAAGCCATCTACTTCTTTCATGAACAATCCTGTCTTAACACCTTAACAGATTTGATATATATGAATTCTCAGATCGTAAACCCAATTGTTTACTACTCTGACAGAGAGAGTGAGTTTGTGTGTGTGTGTGTGTGTGTGTGTGTGTGTGTGTGTGTGTGTGTGTGTGTGTGTGTGTGTGTGTGTGTGTGTGTGTGTGAGTGTGAGTGTGAGTGTGTGTGTGTGTACTCACCTAGTTGTACTCACCTAGTTGAGGTTGCGGGGGTCGAGTCCGAGCTCCTGGCCCCGCCTCTTCACTGATCGCTACTAGATCACTCTCCCTGAGCCGTGAGCTTTATCATACCTCTGCTTAAAGCTATGTATGGATCCTGCCTCCACTACATCGCTTCCCAAACTATTCCACTTACTGACTACTCTGTGGCTGAAGAAATACTTCCTAACATCCCTGTGATTCATCTGTGTCTTCAGCTTCCAACTGTGTCCCCTTGTTACTGTGTCCAATCTCTGGAACATCCTGTCTTTGTCCACCTTGTCAATTCCTCTCAGTATTTTGTATGTCGTTATCATGTCCCCCCTATCTCTCCTGTCCTCCAGTGTCGTCAGGTTGATTTCCCTTAACCTCTCCTCGTAGGACATACCTCTTAGCTCTGGGACTAGTCTTGTTGCAAACCTTTGCACTTTCTCTAGTTTCTTCACGTGCTTGGCTAGGTGTGGGTTCCAAACTGGTGCCGCATACTCCAATATGGGCCTAACGTACACGGTGTACAGGGTCCTGAATGATTCCTTATTAAGATGTCGGAATGCTGTTCTGAGGTTTGCTAGGCGCCCATATGCTGCAGCAGTTATTTGGTTGATGTACGCTTCAGGAGATGTGCCTGGTGTTATACTCACCCCAAGATCTTTTTCCTTGAGTGTGTGTGTGTGTGTGTGTGTACTCACCTAATTTTACTCACCTAATTGTGGTTGCAGGGGTCGAGACTCAGCTCCTGGCCCCGCCTCTTCACTGACCGCTACTGGGTCCTCCCTCTCCCTGCTCCATGAGCTTTATCATACCTCCTCTTAAAACTATGTATAGTTCCTGCCTCCACTACATCGCTTACCAGACTATTCCACTTCCTAACAACTCTGAGACTGAAGAAATACTCCTAACATTCCTTTGACTCATGCGAATCTTCAGCTTCCAATTGTGACCCCTTGTTTCTGTGTCCCATCTCTGGAACATCCTGTCTCTGTCCACCTTGTCTATTCCACGCACTATTTTGTATGGCGTTATCATGTCTCCCCTGACCCTCCTGTCTTCCAGTGTCGTTAGACCGGTTTCCCTTAACCTTTCTTCATCGGACATTCCCCTTAGCTCTGGAACCAGCCTTGTTGCAAACCTTTCAACTTTCTCTAATTTCTTGACGCGTTTGACCAGGTGTGGGCTCCAAACTGGTGCTGCGTACTCTAGTATGGGCCTGACGTACACAGTATATAAAGTCCTGAACGATTCCTTACTGAGGTACCGGAACGCTATTCTCAGGTTTGCCAGGCGCCCATATGCCGCAGCAGTTATCTGGTTAATGTATGCTTCTGGCGATGTACTTGGTATTATACTCACCCCAAGATCTTTCTCCTTGAGTGAGGTTTGCAGTCTTTGGCCTCCTAGCCTATACTCTGTCTGCGGTCTTCTTTGCCCTTCCCCGATCTTCATGACTTTGCATTTGGCGGGGTTAAATTCTAGGAGCCAGTTGCTGGACCACGCATCCAGCCTGTCCAGGTCTCTATGTAGACTTGTCTGGTCCGCATCTGATTTAATTCTCCTCATTAACTTCACATCATCTGCAAACAGGGACACTTCTGAGTCTATCCCTTCCGTCATGTCGTTCACATATACCAAGAACAGCACTGGTTCCAGGACTGACCCCTGTGAGACCTCGCTCGTCACAGGCACCCACTGTGATAGCTCATCACGTACCATGACTCGCTGATGCCTCCCTGTTAGGTATTCTCTGATCCACTGCAGTGCCCTTCCTGTTATATGTGCCTGTTCCTCTAGCTTCTGTACTAATCTCTTGTGAGGAACTGTGTCGAAGGCCTTCTTGCAGTCCAAGAAAATGCAATCAACCCACCCCTCCCTCTCATTTCTTACCTCGGTTACCTTGTCACCGTGTTAGTTACCATTTTGTCCTAGGCACATGTCAATTAGACACTTGGCCTGTTGTATATAAGAGTGAGTGTGTGTGTGTGTGTGTGTGTGTGTGTGTGTGTGTGTGTGTGTGTGTGTGTGTGTGTGTGTGTGTGTGTGTGTGTGTGTGTGTGTTAGTTACCATTTTGTCCTAGGCACGTCGATTAGACACTTGGTCTGTTGTATATAAGAGTGAGTGAGTGAGTGTGTGTGTGTGTGTGTGTGTGTGTGTGTGTGTGTGTGTGTGTGTGTGTGTGTGTGTGTGTGTGTGTGTGTGTGTGTGTGTGTTAGTTACCATTTTGTCCTAGGCACATGTCAATTAGACACTTGGCCTGTTGTATATAAGAGTGAGTGTGTGTGTGTGTGTGTGTGTGTGTGTGTGTGTGTGTGTGTGTGTGTGTGTGTGTGTGTGTGTGTGTGTGTGTGTGTGTGTGTGTGTACTCACCTAATTGTGGTTGCAGGGGTCGAGACTCAGTTCCTGGCCCTGCCTCTTCACTAATCGCTACTAGATCCTCTCTCTCTCTGCTTCCTGATCTTTGTCATACCTCGTCTTAAAGCTATGTATGCTTCCTGCCTCCACTACATCACTAGATAGGCTATTCCACTTCCTGACGACTCTATAACTGAAGAAATACTCCCTAACATCCCTCTGGCTCGTCTGAGTCTTCAGCTTCCAATTGTGACCCCTTGTTTCTGTGTCCCCTCTCCGAAACAACCTGTCTCTGTCTACCTTATCTATTCCATGCAGTATTTTGTATGTCGTTATCATGTCTCCCCTGACCCACCTGTTCTCCAATGTCGTCAGTCCGATTTCCCTCAACCTTTCTTCGTAGGACATACCCCTGAGCTCCGGAACTAGCCTTGTTGCAAACCTTTGCACTTTCTCTAATTTCTTGACGTGTTTGAGCATGTGTGGGTTCCAAACTGGAGCTGCATACTCCAGTATGGGCCTGATTTACACAGTGTACAGTGTCTTGAACGATTCCTTACTAAGGTATCGGAACGCTATTCTCAGGTTTGCCAGGCGCCCATATGCTGCAGCAGTTATCTGGTTGATGTGTGCCTCCCGAGACATGTTCGGTGTTATGGTCACCCCAAGATCTTTCTCCTTGAGCGAGGTTTGCAGTCCTTGGTCACCTAGTCTATACTCTGTCTGTGGTCTTCTTTGCCATTCTCCGATCTTCATGACTTTGCACTTGGCAGGGTTGAATTCAAGATGCCAGCTGCTGGACCACATGTCCAGCCTGTGTGTGTGTGTGTGTGTATGTGTGTGTGTGTGTATGTGTGTGTGTGTATGTGTATGTGTGTGTGTGTGTATGTGTGTGTGTGTGTGTGTGTGTGTGTGTGTGTGTGTGTGTGTGTGTGTGTGTGTGTGTGTGTGTGTACTCACCTAGTTGTACTCACCTAGTTGAGGTTGCGGGGGTCGAGTCCGAGCTCCTGGCCCCGCCTCTTCACTGATCGCTACTAGGTCACTCTCCCTGAGCCGTGAGCTTTATCATACCTCTGCTTAAAGCTATGTATGGATCCTGCCTCCACTACATCGCTTCCCAAACTATTCCACTTACTGACTACTCTGTGGCTGAAGAAATACTTCCTAACATCCCTGTGATTCATCTGTGTCTTCAGCTTCCAACTGTGTCCCCTTGTTACTGTGTCCAATCTCTGGAACATCCTGTCTTTGTCCACCTTGTCAATTCCTCTCAGTATTTTGTATGTCGTTATCATGTCCCCCCTATCTCTCCTGTCCTCCAGTGTCGTCAGGTTGATTTCCCTTACCCTCTCCTCGTAGGACATACCTCTTAGCTCTGGGACTAGTCTTGTTGCAAACCTTTGCACTTTCTCTAGTTTCTTCACGTGCTTGGCTAGGTGTGGGTTCCAAACTGGTGCCGCATACTCCAATATGGGCCTAACGTACACGGTGTACAGGGTCCTGAATGATTCCTTATTAAGGTGTGTGTGTGTGTGTGTGTGTGTGTGTGTGTGTGTGTGTGTGTGTGTGTGTGTGTGTGACCTCCACTGCACTCAAACAGTCTTCCTGTTAGACTAGCTCACAGCTGCAGGGTTAGAGAGTGTTGCTGCTGCTGTTGTTGGCTGGCTGACCCACATGACACCACCAGGTTTAAAGTTATTCAGCTACATGTGGGAGGGTGGGGGGTCATTCAACGCCTGGGGAATGAGAAGTTATCAAAATAGATTCAAGAAAGGTAATGATAACTCCAATTCCTTGGATCGAGAGCCCATGAGTTATGAAGCCTGCAACTCATGTTTATTTTCATCCCAAAAAGATATTAAATGCTTATCTCTTTCCTAAAAAAAGGTATGTACAGTGTATATAGAGATATACCAGAGCGTGTGTATACCCTGCTATGGCTCACACTCCCTATGTTTGTAATCATGTGACTCCAGCAACTGTGTCCACCATGTTGGTGGGCAAAACACACTGTTTTTATTTAAAGCCAATAACTTTATAAAGTGTTATAGCATACGCATGTTTAGTGTGTGTGTGTGTGTGTGTGTGTGTGTGTGTGTGTGTGTGTGTGTGTGTGTGTTTGTACTCACCTTGTCTTAAAACTATGTATGGTTCCTGCCTCCAGTACGTCACTTTCCAGATTATTCCACTTCCTGACAACTCTGTGACTGAAGAAATATTTCCTAACATCCCTTTGACTCATCTGAGTCTTCAACATCCAATTGTGATCCCTTGTTTCTGTGTCCCATCTCTGGAACATTCTGTCTCTGTCCACCTCATCTATTCCTCACAATATTTTATATGTCGTTATCATGTTTTCCCTGACGTACAAGGTATAGTGTCTTGAACGATTCCCTACTGAGGAATCGGAATGCTATTCTCAGGTTTGCCAGGCACCCGTATGCAGCAGGAGTTATCTGGTTGATGTGTACTTCCGGAGACGTTCTCGGAATTATACTCATCCCAAGATCTTTCTCCTTGAGTAAGGTTTGCAGCCTTTGGTCACCTAGCCTTTACTCTGTCTGCAGTCTTCTTTGCCCTTCCCCTATCTTCATGACTTTGCATTTGACTGGGTTAAATTAGAGTGGGTAGTTATATATTCTAAAAGCTTAGAGATCTCCAGTAAATACTAGAAAGGACTGCCCTTCTAGCATCCAGCCTGTTACTGGGTTTTCGTAGACTTCAACATCAACCCTGGCTTACTAGATGATCAGCCTGTAACTGATTTCATCAACAATATGAACAACACACTTCTCATACCAACAATAACTAAACCAACCAGGCTCACTGAGACAAGTGCAACCATAATAGACCACATATGGACCAATATACTAGCCCCCCTTAAATCAGGGATAATCACAGATAGCACTACAGACCACTACCCTACCTTCCTCCTGACAAACATTAGTAAACCACCACTTGAATTCAACAAAGTCTCATTTAGACTCCATGACGAGGCCTCAATAAGGACGTTCACAGCTGACCTAGAGATTGTTGACTGGCCTACAGAATTCTCCAAGGCCAATGGTATTGATGACTGGACAGACATTTTTCTTAACAAATTACTTAGACTATACAACAAACATTGTCCTATAAAAACGAAACAGATCACAAACAAACGGCTTGGTTGCCCATGGCTAACCAGTACCATTCTGAAATCCATTGACAAGAAACACCAATATGAAAAGCAATATAGACAGGGCTTAATACACAAAGATATTCTTAAACACTATTCATCAGTTCTCACCAAAGTAATAAAGAAAGCCAAACAACTATACTACTCCAGTAGATTCACAGACACTAGAGGAGATATAAAAAAGACCTCGAAAACACTCTCTCAGATTCTAGGGACCCACAAACTGAAAAAAAACAAGAATATTGTCCTAACTAAACCTAATGAAACACCACTACATCCCACTGACACAGCTAACAAGATAAACGACTTCTTCTCAACCATAGGATCTAATCTCGCCAATAAAATCCCACATACCAATGCCCATGCCGGGGACTACCTAGATGGGAATTTCCAAAATTCCTTCTATCTTGCACCATCTGAGCCCTCGGAAGTCACCGAGATTATAAAGTCACTTAAAAACAACTCAGGGAATCTGTCTAATGTCCCACCATTACTGTACAAGTGAGCGGCCCATATCCTTTCGCATGCTATTTCATTACTTTTTAACAAGTCACTAGAAACTAGCACCTTCCCGAAACTACTCAAGATGGCAAGGGTTACACCAATACATAAAGGTGGTGACCCTACAGACTTAAACAACTATAGGCCAATATCAAACTTACCATTGCTATCCAAAATCTTTGAGAAACTCGTGCACAGGAGACTATATTCATTTATACAAACACAAAACATACTCAACCCCTGCCAATTTGGATTCAGGAAAAATAAAAGCACTAATGATGCAATCATAAAAATGCTAGATCTGCTTTACACAGCATTGGAAAATAAGGAATATCCATTAGGAATTTTTATTGACCTAAGAAAAGCTTTTGACACAGTAGACCACGACATCCTACTCCACAAACTTGACCATTATGGTATAAGAGGCCATGCGCTTGCTTATTTCAAATCTTACCTTACTAATAGGTATCAGTATGTCATCATTAAAGACACAGCATCAACAACACGGCCACTTGATACTGGAGTTCCACAGGGAAGTGTCCTTGGTCCCCTGCTCTTCCTCATATACATCAATGATCTTCCAAACGTATCCCAACACCTGAAACCCATTCTCTTTGCTGACGACACGACTTATGTCATCTCTCACCCTAATCTTGCCACCCTCAACACCATTGTTAATGAGGAGTTGATCAAAATATCGACTTGGATGACAGCCAATAAACTTACGCTTAACACTGACAAAACCTACTATATTATGTTTGGTAGCAGAGCAGGAGATGCACAAATCAACATTAAGATCGACAACACTCTAATTACCAGACATAATGAGGGCAAATTCCTAGGCCTATACCTTGACAACAACCTGAATTTCAGCACCCATATCCAACACATAACCAAAAAAGTATCCAAAACGGTTGGGATCCTCTCCAAGATACGATACTACGTGCCGCAAACTGCCCTTATCACACTATACCATTCACTTATATATCCATACCTCACCTATGCTATTTGTGCTTGGGGATCAACTGCAGCAACACACCTAAAGCCAATAATAACCCAACAAAAAGCTGCAGTAAGAATAATCACTAAATCCCATCCCTGGCAACACACCCCCCCCACTCTTCATAGATCTAAACTTACTCCCTGTTCAGTACATCCACACTTACTACTGTGCAATCTACATCTACAGGACCTTAAACTCCAATATCAACCTTGACTTAAAACGCTCTCTTGATAGTTGTGACAGAACCCACAGGCATAACACCAGACACAAACATCTCTACGACATTCCCCGTGTCCGACTAAACCTTTACAAAAATTCAATGTATGTCAAAGGCCCTAAAATCTGGAACACCCTACCTGAGAACTCTAGAACTGCAGACACATTCATCACCTTCAAAACTACCATTAGAAAACATCTTATCTCTCTGATACACCCCATCAACTAACTACACGAATACCACCTGGTGGTTCACACTTACACTCACTCACCCATTTGACCATAAACAGAAATATTACTCTCAATCTTAAAATAATGAATCCTATGATACTCCAATACTGAAACTATGTACTGTGCCAAAACAAAAGCATTCACATTGCTAAACTCACAAACTAGTATTTAGTCACTTAGCCATAATACCAACTTACCTCATAATTTGTAATATTTTAAAATAAAGAATTAAACTAAGTCTGCCCGAAATGCCTAGCCATGCTAGGCATTCTAGTGGTACACTCTGTAATCATTATTTAACTACATGTAAACCACACAACAACCAAATTCTGTAAAATCAACATTGTAATCTTTATAGAGAATAAACTTTGAATTTGAATTGAATTTGAATTTGAATTAGTCAGTATCCTTGTCCAATTATCCATTAGAATTCAGTATGATTCAATAGTGCTTCAGGATTACAACTGGTAGGCTACTAACTAGAGAAATTAAGATTTAATAAATTTATTAAGTATCGTCTAGACTCTAGAGGTATATCATCAAATTAAATTAAATTAATCAATTCAAACAAATTAATAATAATCACTTCTCTTGTATACAATAGTATTGTGCTGAAAGCACATATCACATTTATAATTCTTAAGTACCGTCTGGTACATTGTTAACATTTAAATATATATATACAAATAAGTTTGTGTGTATGTGTGTAAGTGCTCTAAGTAGTTCGCTTTGTCTCACGACTCGACTAGACTTAAACAAGTGACTGACAAAGTCCTCTCATAAACTAAGTTCTTGACCAACTGGCAATCAGAACAGTCTGCTTGAACAATAAAACGACTGATAAGCCGAACAACAATATAACAAGCAACTGCGACACAATCAGGAACTGACTACTCATTAACTACTCTCATTAACGTCACATCATCTGCAAACATGGGGACCTCTGAGTCTATCCCTTCCATCATGTCATTCACACATACAGTGGACCCTTGAATTAATCCGTTCCAGAGAGTCTGCCGAAATTCAAAATTCATGATTTTCAAAACCATTTTCCCCATAAGAAATAATGTAAATCAAATTAATCCGTTCCAGACACCCAAAAGTATTAAAAAAGTTTCTTACATTAAATGTACATTTATCTACACAGAAAACAATGAGACATGAAGAATAAAACAATAATAACTTGACACTTACCTTTATTGAAGAGTTGTTGATGTGTGCAGGAAGGGAGAGGATGGAAGAGTTACTAGTGTTTGGAAGGGGAATCCCCTTCCAAGTCCTTTTCTGGGGTTACTTCCCTTCTGTGTTTTTTAATGCAACTAGGACCAGCTTGAGAGTCACTGAACCCCTGTCGCTCAAAAAACTGTTCCAGAAAAGTCTGTTTCTGGCGTTTCTTTAAAATTTGCCTAAAATGAGACAAG
This sequence comes from Cherax quadricarinatus, assembly GCF_038502225.1. Classification (NCBI taxonomy): domain Eukaryota; kingdom Metazoa; phylum Arthropoda; class Malacostraca; order Decapoda; family Parastacidae; genus Cherax; species Cherax quadricarinatus. The sequence continues at coordinate 9,289,149 of NC_091295.1, forward strand.
ACATTGTCATTGAGCATGTCGCATACACGGTTTGCAACAGCTTTGTCAGGGTGATGTTTGTCCACAAATTTTTCCATCCTAGTCCACATTGCACATATCTCCTTAATCTCTGAAGAAAGCAACTTCTTCCCACTCTCTTCCCCCTCCTCTAAAGCAATTTCCTGAGCTGTGGTCTGTTGCTGTTGCAGATTAAGGTCTAGCAGCTCTTCGTTGTGGTCCTCCACCAATTCTTCCACATCCTCGCCACTAACCTCCATCCCCATGGACTTCCCCAATGCCACAACAGATTCCACAACTGGTATAGGGTCCTCAGGGTCAGCCTCAAACTCTTCAAAATCTTTGTCGAGGACACATTCTGGCCACAATTTTCTCTAAACAGAGTTCATCGTCCTGGAAGTCACTCCTTGCCAAGCCTTACCTATAAGGTTTATGCAATGGAGGATATTGAAGTGATCTTTCCAGATCTCTCTTAGGGTCAATTCAGAGTCCAAGGTTATGTTAAAGCACCTTTGAAACATTGCTTTGGTGTAGAGTTTTTTGAAGTTTGAAATGATCTGCTGGTCCATGAGCTAGTGAAGCAGTTATATTAGGGGCAAGAACTTCACTGTGATGAAATTAAACTCTTTCACCATTTGCTCTTCCAAGTCTGGAGGATGAGCAGCAGCACTGTCCATTACAGGAGGCACTTGAGTTCCAGTTTATTTTCCAGGAAGTATTTCTTCACACTGGGGTCCAACACTTCATTGACCCAATCAAGGAAAATGTCCCACATGACCCATGCCTTACTGTTAGCCTTCTGATTTTCAGAGTGATACACCAACAAAGATTTCACTTTGAAATCCCCACTAGCATTACCACACAACATGAGAGTTAGCCTGTCTTTCATAGGCTTGTGTCCCGGCAGTGCCTTTTCCTCCTGCGTGATGTAGGTCCACTTTGGCATTTTCTTCCAAAAGAGGCCTCTTTCGTGACAAATGAACACTTGCTGGGGGACGAATCCTTCAGCCTCTACATAGTCCTTGAATTCACTTTTGAATTTTTCAGCCGCATGTTTGTCTGAACTGGCAGCCTCACCATGCCTTACAACACTGTGTAAGGCACTTCGCTTCTTGAAATTTTCGAACCAGCCTTTGCTGGCCTTGAATTCACCTACATCAGCACTCATTTCAAGCCGTTTCTTTACGAGATCGTAAAGAAATTATCGACTGCGATCTCTTTTTCGTTAGCATATTCACCCCTTTTGCAACATCAGCTTCTTTGATTGACTTTTCTTCGCCACGATGGAAGTGATGGTTGAATGAGCCTTCCTGTACATCCTGGAGAGCTCTGCCACACGCACTCCACTTTAATATTATTCTATTATCTCTTTTCTTTACTTCAATCATGTTTCTCACTTTCTTTACCAAAGGGCTGGCACTAGGAGCTTTATTTGGGTCCATGGTGGCTTATTTAGCAGTTGCAAGCACTAAAACAAATGAAATGTATTAAGAAATGTATCATATGAATGCGTGAGGTGATCGTCACTTGCCGAGATACAATGCCAGACTGACACTGTTTGTGTGCCCACAGGGGCAGGGAGGCCACTTGGACGCATTTTGTACAACCGCCGATTTCTAAGTCAAATCACAAAATCAAGCCAATATTTTTACGAAAAAAGTCGCCGATTTACAAAATTTATGATATTCAATAGGGACAAAACTCGAGGGTCCATTCTACAAAAACAGCACTGGTCCTAGGACTGACCCCTGTGGAACCCCACTCGTCACAGGCCCCCATTGTGATATCTCATCTTGTACCATGACCCGTTGCCTCCCTGTCAGGTAATCTCTGATCCACTGCAATGCCCTTCCTGTTATACATGCTTGATTCTCTAGCTTTTGCACTAATCTCTTGTGGGGAATTGTGTCGAAGGCTTTCTTACAGTCCAAGAAAATGTAGTCAACCCACCCCTCCCTCTTGTGTCTTACTTCTGTTACCTTGGCATAAAACTCCAGGAGGTTTGTGGCATAGGATTTGCCTTCCATGAACTCATGCTGGTTGAATTTTATAATCTTGTTCCATTCCAGATGCTCCACCACTCTCTTCCTTATAATCTTCTCCATGACTTCGCATACTATACACATCAGTGATACTGGTCTATAGTTTAGTGCCTCGTTTCTGTCTCTTTTCTTAAAAATCGGAACTATATTTGCCATCTTCCATACCTCAGGTAGTTGTCCAGTTTCGAGGACTGTGTTGAAAATCATGATTAGTGGCACACACAGCATCTCTGCTCCCTCTCTAAGGACCCATGGGGAGATGTCTGGTCCCACTGCCTTTGAGGTATCAAGGTCACTTAGCACCATCTTCACCTCCTCTGTTGTGTGCATGTCATCCAACACTTGTTGGTATATTCCTTGTTGGTGTCCCCCTCTGTTCTGTCTTCCCAGAGTCCTGTCTCCACTGTAAATACTTCCTTAAATCTCGTGTTGAGCTCCTCGCATACCTTTTGGTCGTTTCTTGTGAGTTTCCCACCTTCTTACCTCAGCCTGATCACTTGGTGGCTATACAGCAGTTTCGGGGCAGACTTGACTTTCAATGTGATGTTGTTTTCGTACTGTCGCTAGGCCTCCCTCCTTATCTGTGCATACTCGTTTCTGGCTGTCCGACTAATCTCTAGTGCACTTAGTTTTTGCCTCCCTACACCTTCGAGTAAACCAAGGGCTCATTCTGGTCTTCCCATTGTTTCTGTTGCACTTGGGAACAAACCTTTCCTCTACCTCCTTGCATTTTGTTGTTATGTATTCCATCATTTCATTTACTGACTTTCCTACCAATTCTCTATCCCAGTGAACCTCATGCAGGAAGTTCCTCATACCTGTGTAGTCTACCCATTTATAATTTGGTTTTTCCCATTCAACTCCTGTGACCCTCTCCACTTGTAACTCTACTATGTATTCAAAGCTCAGAACCACATGATCACTAGCTCCAAGGGGCCTCTCATATGTGATGTCCTCAATGTCTGAACTGCTCAGGGTGAACACAAGGTCCAGTCTTGCTGGTTCGTCCTCCCCTCTCTCTCTGGCAGTGTCCCTGACGTGTTGATGCATGAAGTTTTCCAGTACCATATTCATCATCATGGCTCTCCATCTTTTGGGGCCCCCCATACGGCTCCAAGTTTTCCCATAACCATAACCAGTAACTTTGCTCAAGTGAGCTCTTCTTACCACCTCAGCCAGTGTGTCCACCATCGCTCTGTTGCTCTCTTCATATTCCTCTCTTGGCCTCCTGTAGTTCTGTGGTGGGTTATACATCACTTCTATGACTGCCTTATGTTTCCCAGACTGAATGGTACCTACTATGTAGTCCCTTTCTCCACTCTCGTCCATGCCTTCCATTTCCTCAAATCCCCATCAGTGTTTGATAAGCAGTGCAACCCCCTTCCCCCTCTCTTATCTTTCCTCAGGATCTGATATCCCTGTGGAAAGACTGCATCTGTTGTCTCATCGAGTATCGTTTCTGTGACTACTATAATGTCTGGGGACTTCTCATTGATTCTTTCATGCCACTCCTCATATTTGTTCATTATTCCATACATGTTAGTGTACCAAACCTTCAACTTCTCTAAAACTTTGGTCCTGGGAGAATATTGTGGTTGGGGGATTGGGAGCCCTGGTGGGGGCCTATAGGGGGTTGTGATGGGGGTGGGGTTTGTGATGATGGGGTGGGGTTTGTGATGATGGGGGTGGGGTTTGTGATGATGGGGGTGGGGTTTGTGATGATGGGGTGGGGTTTGTGATAATGGGGGTGGGGTTTGTGATGATGGGGGTGGGGTTTGTGATGATGGGGGTGGGGTTTGTGATGATGGGGTGGGGTTTGTGATGAGGGGGTGGGGGCAGAGTACCCATAGGGGGTTGCTGTAGGGGTGGGGTTTGTGGTGTGGGGGGTGGGGACAGGGGGAACAGTATGTGGGTTTTGGTTTGGAGTGTTCAGATACATTGGGGTTGTCATAGTTGGAGTCCTTCTGTGGAAGTTTCTGGTGGGTGTGTTTGCACTTCCACCTGGGTCTGAGTTCTGCTTATCTTCATTATTGCCTCTCGTTCCTCCTTTCGTCTTTGTACCCTCTCTTTCAGTATCGTCCTTTCCTCTTGTGTTCTTTCTCGATTGAGGTACACTCTCAGGTTTGTCCCTCAGTTGTACTTTCACCTGCAGGATCCTGGTTTGAGCTGATTCTGTCTCGAAGATTACTTTGACAGGCCGTTTTCTTCCACTTGCAAACCACCCATTTCCCCGAAAATTTGTCACCTGGGTCATGTCGTTCTCACCTATTGCTCTCATGATGCCTTCAATCTCTCTTTTTCTCCTGTTTTCTTTCATCATAGGTTTCCCCCTTGACTTCTTGGAGCTATTCTCAGCACTTACTCTAAATAGCCTGAAGTCTGAATGCAACATGCTAACGTATGAGGTCAGACACAGATATGCATACATTATTGACAAAATGATTAAACTTTTGAATTCCCTCTTCCACAGACTTCCAGGAGCATGATGAAGTTGATGCCTTGGCTAAATTAGCAATAAACAAAGTGACCAATATAGTTTTGGCTTTTAAAATAAAATGAAATACTAATGCTAGAAAAGAACTAGCAAACGAGTGTGAAGAAGTACATAATATCACAGATTGGACAGGAACTAGCCGATCCACTGCCCATCATAATGATGTGTGTCAAGTAAAACATATATCTATGGAGACGGTTGCAAGACGTCACTGCTAGATTAAGATTACGCTGTGAGCATCTATGGCAGCTCAGGTTGTATGGAGAAGGCAATCACATGAAACGTAAAGCATGGGCAGAGACAGTGTTACTTTAACGTCCAAACATTTATAAACAAATCGTACATGAAATAGCAAATAACTTTACTGTTAATGATAAGGTATCTGAAATTGTAGCCTCACTTTGTACTGGCTTCTGACTGACAATGTTATTTGATGAGACAGTAACCTAACCAAGTGACCAGTTTTTATAGTGGTAATACGATTTTTAGGATTGTTTGCATGTTCTAACATTGAGTAGATGATTACCTTAGAGATTAAATGAAATGTAATGTAATGTAAGCAACTATGCAAAGTGGGCTCCGACAAAAGCTCATTATGACCTCTAATTTTTTTCTTTTTTTTACTACTGCTCAAAAGATGAGCTGTGGGTGCATAGTAAATAGTCACCCTGGTGGCACAAAGTGTTTGTTTTGTTATAAAAAATATTACAAATAAATATATATTGTTTTGTTATAAAAAATATTACAAATAAATATATATTGCTTTGTCATGACTCCCCAGGAGTTAAGCACATCATCACTCCTGGCGGGGCCAGAAGCTGAGTCTCGACCCCTGCAACCACAATTAGGTGAGTACACGCTTGACCCGACCAAGATGGCAGATGCTAGGCCTGTGACATTGTGTACAAATACTATTGTTTACACGCGTGAGTGGCATGAACATGGTGGTCAACACTTACGAGCTGTCTGTTCAACAAGGCTTCCTCCCAAAACGAGGCCACCTGGAATCGTTAACAATAGAGAAAACTCGTGTGAAGATTATGGCATGTATTGTCAACTACAGTAACCCCTCCCCCCCCAGCCTCCTCTCTCCAGAGAATGATTATTATGCTCACGAATTATTATTATTATAATAAAAAAGAAGCGCTAAGCCACAAGGGCTATACAGCGCTGCTATGCTCACGAAGAGACGCTAAACCTATTCGGCAATGAGAATCAGTTACGCTGGGTTCGAAGAATGGGAATGTAGCTCCAGGCTCAAGGCACGCCCCCTTGGATAGGTCTCCAGAATATGAGGAACTTAATGAGCTCCAGATACTGTTCATTCAACCCAGCTATAGCCCCAGCAGCAATTTCTTATTTTCCCAGGAGACTAACCATCTGTAAGCGCTGAATAATTCATAGCCTAGGAATAAAAATGTGGAAGTTATCACTGCCCATCTTGTCTAACCTATGTTAACTGAAAAACTGTCGACAAAAGCTGAGCCGCGCGCTGGACGCGGCCGCTCTTAATTTTCTCTTTATCGGGATTGTAAAGGAAAAAATAGAAACTTTGAATCACTTCTTTCTAATTTCGCATTTAAAAAAAATAAAAGAAAATACTGGCTCGTGAGGCAGCGCTAGAGCATCACTAGAGGTTACTGAGAAGCGCAACTGGCTAACAAGTGATCTTGTGAGAGCGCTAGAGCATCACTAGAGGTTACTAAGAAGCGCAACTGGCTAACAAGTGCTCTTGTGAGAGAGCGCTAGAGCATCACTAGAGGTTACTGAGAAGCGCAACTGGCTAACAAGTGATCTTGTGAGAGAGCGCTAAAGCATCACTAGAGGTTACTGAGAAGCGCAACTGGCTAACAAGTGCTCAAAAATTACCTTTTCTTAATTTTAACTTTTTTTCCCTTCTCTCTCGAGCCTCTTTCTCTCGCCCCTTCCCGGTTAAGATGATAGGATGATTTGCAACAATAAAAAACTCCACTATGATATGGATAAGGTTAGGGCAGAGTGGGTTAGAGGGTATAAAATACAAAGAATATTAGTGAAGGGAAAGAAGGATGAAACTGACAAGTACACAGTTGTGAATAAGGAGGCAGGTGGGATAAATTCCTTTGTATGTAGGAAAAAAGGACATTCTTTTAGTTGGAGATTCTCAGACTTAATATACAGACCGGGCTTTCTGTAATACGAATTAGAGGGCAAGACAAAGGATGTATTTCCCTGGAGCAGGTATAGGTGATATAGTTAACAGGTTTGATAACATCATGTATGGTAATGAGAATAATCCCTTTAACTGCCGCTATGCTGGAGGTAATGATGTTGGGAAACGCAAGTGTGAAGAGCTGCTGGTCAATTTACAAGGTAGCTATTGATCCAATAAGTTCAGAGGTAGGGATTATCCTTATATATAGCATTTTGCCTAAAAGAGGAGTGGGCAGTCAGTGAATAAATGTCTAGGTTAAATGAAGTAAACTGCTGGCTAGACAAGTTCTTCAAGCAACTTGAAATTCTATTCATTGACAACTGGGATAACTTCTATGGCAATGGATGGGGTGCATCTCTGGTGTAGGGGTGGCAGCATTGGCCAGTTCAGTCGAAGGAGTCATTGATAAGTTGTCTAAGACTTTAAAGTGATAGAAGATAGTGGTAAGAGGGTGCGTGTTGGTGGGAAAACAAAAAAGGCTGCAGTACTAGGGTTGGAGAGGGCAAAAAGTGCAAAGACATTTTAGACAAACGTTCAGAAAACAGGACAGCTCATGCAATAGTTACTGATTAAAATATGAAAATTGGTCGACAAACAAAATGACAGGCGAGAAAAACAAAAGTAAAAACTTCCTCAGTATCTGTTATATAAACCAATATTATTGTCATAACCGAAACCTGGTTCAGTCTGAAAAACAGTGACATACCTGCTAAACTACACATACAGGGGTATAAATTATTCCACACTGATAAGATTCAACAAGGTGACGGAGTTTCTATGTATGGTAGGGGAAATTTTAACAGTTGCATCATAAACGATATCAAGATGGAAGGGACAGACACGGAATCTGGCATGAAAAGCTACTCTTAGGTGTGGTCTACAGACCCCTAAACCAAGTGACTACAGTAAACTTCTTTGGGACGGAATTGCTTAGGTATCAAGAAACGAAAATGTAGTTTTAATGGAAGGTTTTAACTTTAGCCAAATCGACTGGAACAATCTGATAGGTAGACAGGAGATTAACTACTTTCTTGAGATGAACCAGACCTGCTATTTGAAACAGTTTGTGTCAGATATTAGGAAGTGTTGGTTTGACAACGGAGGAGTAGAGGAGTGGAACAAACACCTAGGTACAGTAATTGAGGCAATAACACTCGATAGCTTTAAATATAGGTTGAAAGCGCCTTCGTTCTTATGATCTTGAAGAACATTTTCAAATAAATACATGCACATGTGTAGTCAACTTTCCGGGTGCCTCACAAAGCTTTCTAGTTGAGTAAAAACTCTGCCACCACCGGTTATTAGACTGGAAGGTCACCTACAACACTATTATGAGAGAGAGAAAGCACACTAACATGTTATAAGGAGAAGAAACAAAATGTAATGACATAACGTCTTACAACTACAGAGGAATAAAGGGAAGGGAAGGGAGGGACAGGAGGTTAAGGGACACAGCTATCTTACACCTTCAATCAGAAAGTGGCCCGTAGCTCGGTGGGCACAACATTCGGTTAACAACTGAAAATTCCAGCCCCGCATGATGTATTCAAGTGCTGGATAAAAGTTCTCCTTGAGCCACCTTGTATCTAATGACGATAATTAAAAAAAAATAACATCAGCCAAGGTGGCACTGACGTCCTTACAAAATACTGACGACCGCACAACTATGCTAAAAACCTTGTGGACGACACATCTACTCAATATAATGTCATAAACCACATATTGTGTCTTATTAACAATGTATGAAGTCAACATGGAAATAGAGAGACACATGTGAGGTTGAATGAACATACTTTGTGTGTCTGAGAGAGAAAGTGAGAGAGAGATCTTGAAATAAAACAAATTTAAGGCAGACACACTTGTGCAACATTTGGGCACCTTTATTGCGGAAACGTTTCTTAAGGCAGTGGCTTAGTCAGTCCAATACAGAGAAGAACGGTGTAAAACGAGGAGTTTGAGGTAATCAGTCCCCCTCCAGCCTGAGGGACTGATTATCTCAAACTCATCATCATATCCTCCACCGTTTTTCTCTTCACTATACTGATAAAGCCGCTGGTTGATTTTATTATACCCAAGTGTAGCAGAGAATTCTCATTCATCTATTAATTTCAGTATTTAAACACAAAGAGACCCTCAAGGAGGGAGGGAGAGGATATGTCCTCATGCTGGTGAAGGGCTCTTGATTCAAGAAACCGATGCTATCTTCCCTTTCATTTCTTAACCCCACGAATTTCGTTTGACCATGAATACAACAACATCCGGGTACTATACTACTGCTGCGCCAAAGCTCAATTATCCCAAACATCGACTACAGAAGGGTTGTGTGCCACATTTACATTAATGAGTATTGTGTAGATGAATGGTTCAGAGAACCGACATGTTGATAAATTAGACACATGTGCAACTCTTGGGTATCTTTATTGAGGAAACGTTTCGCCACACAGTGGCTTCATCAGTCCATACAAAGGAGAACCTTGAAGAACAGGAGGAGAATGAGGTAATCAGTCCCTCAACCTTGAGTCGATGTGATCAGTCCATCAATCTTGAATAGAATACGGCATACGTGCTGAGAAGGAGCTTATAAACCGTTGGCAGGAGAGGTGCAGAAGTCATAGGTCGTGTAACATTTGTTCAATGTTGAAGTAGGTCGTGCCCAAGAATTAGGCAAGCGAAGAATTCCCAATAATATTCATATTATTGTCAAAACTGCTTTTTATGAAACAAGATTCAATTATATTCCTGTCGACCATGGACTTGCTTGATACTACTTTCTCAACTTTTTGAAAATCAATTGGATGGTTAAAATCTCTTATAAAGGACACAAGTGCAACTAATGTGACATTTATTGTGGCGCCACAATAAATGTCACATTAGTTGCACTTGTGTCCTTTTACTTTACATATTGTCGGTAATTCTACCAACTTTATTAAAATCTCTTACATGAATAAATAGAGCATTGGAATCTTGTCCAGTTCTAATGCTATATTTATGTTGTTTTAATCTTAGTTCGAGATTTTTACCAGTTTGACCGTAATAAACTTTATCGCAAATTTTACAAGGAATCTTATAGACACATCCATCAGCATTTTGAGGGGAATTCTTAATCAAAAGTTTTTTTACTGTATCAAGATTTTTGAATACAACTTTAATATTAAAAGTCTTAAGAAGAGAAGGCATATCAACCAAGTTTTCATGGTAAGGGAGAACCAACATATTTTTAGTTGAATAAGGCTGGTTGCCCTTTTTTTGGATTATAAAAAGTGTTCCTAGCAACTTTAAAAGATTTATCAATTACATTTCTTGGGTATTTTAAATCATTACCTATTTCATAAATTTTGGATATTTCCTCATCTATGAACTCAGGACTACAAATTCGTAAAGCTTGCTAGGAACACTTTTTATAATCCAAAAAAGGGCAACCAGCCTTATTCAACTAAAAATATGTTGGTTCTCCCTTACCATGAAAACTTGGTTGATATGCCTTCTCTTCTTAAGACTTTTAATATTAAAGTTGTATTCAAAAATCTTGATACAGTAAAAAAACTTTTGATTAAGAATTCCCCCCAAAATGCTGATGGATGTGTCTATAAGATTCCTTGTAAAATTTGCGATAAAGTTTATTACGGTCAAACTGGTAAAAATCTCGAACTAAGATTAAAACAACATAAATATAGCATTAGAACTGGACAAGATTCCAATGCTCTATTTATTCATGTAAGAGATTTTAACCATCCAATTGATTTTCAAAAAGTTGAGAAAGTAGTATCAAGCAAGTCCATGGTCGACAGGAATATAATTGAATCTTGTTTCATAAAAAGCAGTTTTGACAATAATATGAATATTTCCTTTGGTTTATATAAATTAGATCCATTTATAATTAATAGAATTTGGGTAGAATTTAATAATGAACATTAAAATGGTATGAAATACCGACAGATTGTTAGGTAAGACACATATGCAACAGTTAGGTATCTTTATTTCGAAACGTTTCGCCTACACAGTAGGCTTCTTCAGTCGAGTACAGAAAGGTTGATAGAAGCAGAAGATACTTGAAGACGATGTAATCAGTCCATCACCCTTAAAGTTTTGAGGTGGTCAGTCCCTCAGTCTGGAGAAGAGCATTGTTCCGTTGTCTGAAACAATATGTTTCAGACAACGGAACAATGCTATTCTCCAGACTGAGGGACTGACCACCTCAAAACTTTAAGGGTGATGGACTGATTACATCGTCTTCAAGTATCTTCTGCTTCTATCAACCTTTCTGTACTCGACTGAAGAAGCCTACTGTGTAGGCGAAACGTTTCGAAATAAAGATACCTAACTGTTGCATATGTGTCTCACAGAATTTAATAATACACTGGACAAATAAATAGCTTGGGGGTGAGTTTTGCAAAGGACCTGTTCAAGTTGGCTCGCCGCGCGTCACGTGTTTAACCGTTGTGGGATCTGATAGTGAGGTGCTGGCCGACCCCTTATATAGCTTCCTTGGATGCTTCACTTTCATAGTTCCTTGATAATGTGAGTAGTCACGAAAGCGCTTGGAATTTCTCTATTCTTTCAGAGTGGTTGTTTTGCATATATATATATATATATATATATATATATATATATATATATATATATATATATATATAAAAGAGCAAATAAGAGAGTGGGTGAGATGTTATCAACAAATTTTGTTGAAAATAAGAAAAAGTTTTGGAGTGAGATTAACAAGTTAAGGAAGCCTAGAGAACAAATGGATTTGTCAGTTAAAAATAGGAGAGGAGAGTTATTAAATGGAGAGTTAGAGGTATTGGGAAGATGGAGGGAATATTTTGAGGAATTGTTAAATGTTGATGAAGATAGGGAAGCTGTGATTTCGTGTATAGGGCAAGGAGGAATAACATCTTGTAGGAGTGAGGAAGAGCCAGTTGTGAGGAAGAGCCAGTTGTGAGTGTGGGGGAAGTTCGTGAGGCAGTAGGTAAAATGAAAGGGGGTAAGGCAGCCGGGATTAATGGAATAAAGATAGAAATGTTAAAAGCAGGTGGGGATATAGTTTTGGAGTGGTTGGTGCAATTATTTAATAAATGTATGGATGAGGGTAAGGTACCTAGGGATTGGCAGAGAGCATGCATAGTTCCTTTGTATAAAGGCAAAGGGGACAAAAGAGAGTGCAAAAATTTTAGGGGGATAAGTCTGTTGAGTATACCTGGTAAAGTGCATGGTAGAGTTATTATTGAAAGAATTAAGAGTAAGACGGAGAATAGGATAGCAGATGAACAAGGAGGCTTTAGGAAAGGTAGGGGGTGTGTGGACCAGGTGTTTACAGTAAAACATAAGTGAACAGTATTTAGATAAGGCTAAAGAGGTCTTTGTGGCATTTATGGATTTGGAAAAGGCGTATGACAGGGTGGATAGGGGGGTAATGTGGCAGATGCTGCAGGTGTATGGTGTAGGAGGTAGGTTACTGAAAGCAGCGAAGAGTTTTTACGAGGATAGTGAGACTCAAGTTAGAGTATGTAGGAAAGAGGGAAATTATTTCCCAGTAAAAGTAGGCCTTAGACAAGGATGTGTGATGTCACTGTGGTTGTTTAATATATTTATAGATGGGGTTGTAAGATAAGTAAATGCGAGGGTCTTGGCAAGAGGCTTGGAGTTAAAAGATAAAGAATCACACATAAAGTGGGAGTTGTCACAGTTGCTCTTTGCTGATGACACTGTGCTCTTGGGAGATTCTGAAGAGAAGTTGCAGAGACTGGTGGATGAATTTGGTAGGATATGCAAAAGAAGAAAATTAAAAGTGAATACAGGGAAGAGTAAGGTTATGAGGATAACAAAAAGATTAGGTGATGAAAGATTGGATATCAGATTGGAGGGAGAGAGTATGGAGGAGGTGAATGTATTCAGATATTTGGGAGTGGACGTGTCAGCGGATGGGTCTATGAAAGATGAGGTGAATCATAGAATTGATGAAGGGAAAAGGGTGAGAGGTGCACTTAGGAGTCTGTGGAGACAAAGAACTTCGTCCTTGGAGGCAAAGAGGGGAATGTATGAGAGTATAGTTTTATCAACGCTCTTATATGGGTGTGAAGCATGGGTGATGAATGTTGCAGTGAGGAGAAGGCTGGAGGCAGTGGAGATGTCATGTCTGAGGGCAATGTGTGGTGTGAATATAATGCAGAGAATTCGTAGTTTGGAAGTTAGGAGGAGGTGCGGGATTACCAAAACTGTTGTCCAGAGGGCTGAGGAAGGGTTGTTGAGGTGGTTCGGACATGTAGAGAGAATGGAGCGAAACAGAATGACTTCAAGAGTGTATCAGTCTGTAGTGGAAGGCGGGGTAGGGGTCGGCCTAGGAAAGGTTGGAGGGAGGGGGTAAAGGAGGTTTTGTGTGCGAGGGGTTTGGACTTCCAGCAGGCATGCGTGAGCGTGTTTGATAGGAGTGAATGGAGACAAATGGTTTTTAATACTTGACGTGCTGTTGGAGTGTGAGCAAAGTAACATTTATGAAGGGGTTCAGGGAAACCGGCAGGCCGGACTTGAGTCCTGGAGATGGGAAGTACAGTGTCTCTACTTCCCATCGGCAGGAGGGGTGCTAATGTTGCAGTTTTATAAACTGTAGTGTAAAGCACCCCTCTGGCAAGACAGTGATGGAGTGAAGGATGAAAGTTGTTTTTTGGGCCACCCTGCCTTGGTGGGAATCGGCCAGTGTGATAATAAATAAATAAATATATATATATATATATATATATATATATATATATATATATATATATATATATATATATATATACAAAAGACATAAGCGCAAAGCGTACACACATCCTGTAAGAAATAAATATAACAATCACCAGTATGGTTACCGGTGCTCAATAGGTAATAAGTTTTGCAATATTGCCATGCAACCAGGCTGTGGTTCGTACGTCAGCTTGCGCGCAGCCAGCAGTAAATGCCTGGTTGATCAGACCCTGATCCACCATGAGGCCTGGTCTCAGACCGGACGGCGGGGGCGTTGACCCCCGAAACCCTCTCCAGGTAAACTCCAGGTAATCCTCACACATCAATAACGCTACACACGTCTTTCCACTCCTCCCAGGCACGCAATCAAAACCTTCTGTACTAGGTGCTTCACCCACGAGTTCTCTTTAGAAAACTAATGCTGCTGTACTACTTATAAAACAAAAAGTGTTTTTTTTACCACTTATAAAACAATTAGTGTTGCTGTGCCACTCATAAAACAACCATTGTTGTACCACTTATAAAACTAGTGCTTTTGTATCACTTATAAAGCTAGTGTTTTTGTACCACTTATAGAACAACTAGTGTTTTTGTACCACTTATAAAACAACTAGTGCACCATTTATAAAACAACTAGTGTTATTGTACTGCTTATAAATCCACTGTACCACTTATAAAACTACTGTACCACTTATAAAACAACTATTGTACCACTTACAAAACTATTGTACCACTTTTAAAACTATTGTACCACTTATAAAACAACTGTTGTACCACTTAAAAAACTAGTGTTGAACCACTTATAAAACTAGTGGTGTTGTACCACTACTGGTGTTGTTGTGCAACACATATACCAACTAGTGCTGTTGTACCACTTATAAAGCAACACACACATTGTTGTGCCACTTATAAACCAACTAGTGTTACTATGCTACAGAAAGCACGCAGACAGCGTTAAGTTTTCATTTCCAATTTGTTCCTTAGTTATGAATCGTAGTCAAAAGAACACCTGGCACCTGGCTGGCTCAAGCATGGCGTAGCCGACAGTAGTCAAAGACAAAAACAGTAGAATAATTCACCAAGACGAGGCTTCATCAAGTAATTTATAAAGCTTCATATAGGCTGTACGTCTTTTCCCCACCCTGCGCCTGGTTGAAGCCATGACGAGAGCGGAAGTAGCTATTCACTCCCATGCTAACGTTGGAATTACCATTCGATTTGGGATCATTGGAAAGACAAATGTCTGTATGCTCCCACTTTCTTCTTGAATGAACATGACCTTCCTTCCTGTGTTTCAGAACAGATGCAGGGCATGGCAGGTGACATATATGCATGCACCTTAGTACTTATGTACAAAGGGAAGAGTTAATCCGTAAATTGATATAGCGTCTACATGTACTGTTTGATCTATTGCATGACCAATTAGTTCATAATGAGAAGCACAACCAAGAAAAAATCATGGCCTATAAGTTTACGAAAGTGAGGATAAAACTTTATAACGTAATATACATATAAAACAAAAAAAAATGAGTGTTTATATTGAATTATATTATTATAATAAAAAAGAAGCGCTTAACCTACAAGAGTCATTTATACTGAATTATAGTCATCCGAAAATTCACTGAGATTCTTATCGGAATCCAAGAAAAAATTAACTGAAAATTTTAACGAATTACGTTAGCCTGTATAAAATGTCACATTAGTTGCATTTGTATCCTTTTACTTAATATAAATCTATTATTACTAATATGCCAATATATCTACTGCAACTAATCAATCTTATCCTATTCTTCCTACAATCAAACATGTTTCAGATGAACATAACTCATCCCATTCAGGAGAAAAAAAAAATAAGAGTAACTCGAGATCTTAAATTGTGCCACAAGTTATGAAGTGCATTATTTGTGTTTATGTAATACTCTCTTGGTAACACCACCATGGAGTAGCCTCCGACATTTAATATTCTTAGAGAGATTCGACATTAAATTAAATTGAAAATATAATGACAAAAACTAACATAGAAAGGTAACTACTGTCTATGCACAAGAGAGTACTGACTCAACGACAATCAATTTGTTAAACAAAAAACGCGACAAACAAATGCAGATTAAGGCTTCCGGCGACTTTCTCTTCCATGGATAGTAGTACAGCAAGAAAACGGAGTCACTACCGGACCAGCTCCCCGCTTAGATGCGGGGAGAGTGAGCCGGACCCTCTAACCCCCAATCCTCCACTACCTCCCCAAGACAGGGGCCAGCGCGCGCATGCTGCCGGTCACAGACTCCAGTCAAGCCCCCCAGTCCACTTTCTGGAGACCCAGTGTTCAGTTGCACGCCACTATCTTAGTAACATCACCTATATTGGTGGTCTCCACATATACAAATAAAACAAATATTGCTGCTGGTCTAGACAGGTGAAGGTTTATTGACCCTAAGCATTATGTGAGCCGGTATTGCACCTCATCTTAATTCTTACGACGGAACTGAGCAAGTGAAAAGTGTAGTACCACATATTCGTTACTATTAACAAATAGTGCCAGGAAATTATTGTGAATTACAAAATACTCTATATACAAGAGAATCTGCACAGTGAAACATAATTCAAGAGAACAAAGTGGCTCCACCTGGACTACCAGTTCCTAACCAACATATAAGAGCAGTTAGGAGATACCAGTGCTACCTGTGTTGATCACATCTACTTCGAGGTGATTAACCTGTTTTAAGCTGCAAGCACACCATTGATAAGGTCATAAGGTAGGTCACGACAATTACAACATAAATATAATCTTGAAACCTGTATTATTTATACTTCTTGGTTTCATATTAGGGAATATAATGAGAACGGCTTTGATGGGACTTGAGCTACAGTTTGTCACGGGAGATTCAACTGTAAAAACTTGCATTTGTGGTCACATTGGGATCCATGCTAACCTCCCTATGGTGTATAAATATACCTAGTTGGATGAATTTTACTGTAGGCAGCTGGTCCATTGCCTTAGGCGCTGGCCTGGAGTTTTACGATTCATTTGCCGCGAGTTCAAGCCTCACCCGTATAGTGATATATACTACATCTCTTTATAACTGCTAAGGCTTCATTTAAATTATACTGTATAGTTCCTCTTCACATTACAGAACATATATTGATGTGCTGGAGAACATGCAGGGGATGATCAAGTTAATAATGTGTATCAGAAACCTTTCAAACAAAGAAAGATTACAAGCACAGAACCTATATTTTCTGACTAGGTATTGTATTAAAGGGTCATAAGTGAAGTGTATAATGGAAAACTAATACATATAAGCAGAATGTTAACAATATCTTACCAAGACATGACTCGCCTGCCTCTCATGAATCAAATGACGCTCCTTGACAATTTTTTTCACTCATGTACAGCTCCACTGCCAAACCAAAGTTTAAACATATCCTTTTAAAATCTGAATTTATCCAATTTATTCCATCGTTGAGCGTTCTGCCTTGGTTAGATACAGTATTTTTAGCACCGTATTTATATAAACTGTTTGTCTTTCATAGTCAATTACTTCTACACTTGTAAATTTCAAGTTTAGTGGTCTTAATTAATCATGAATGTCATTAAAAAAGTCACAATAATCATGATCTTTTCATGAAAAGTAATAATAATCATGATCTTGTCATGAAAAAGTCACAATATCGTGGATGGAACAACTCACAAATAACCCACACTTAGGAGAGGAACCTAGTCACATTTCCGTCCGTCCTGGACCATTGTCAAATCACAAATAAGTTAGGGAAAAACTCATCACTTTTTAGAGCTCTTCTATTAGACTTTTATTTATTCTGTAATATGGAAAACAACTGCGCCTCATATAAACTCTGCCTTACCAACGAAATAGCTGTAGTATAATCCTGTACTTTGTTACTATACTTGTTATATGAAGCAGGTTACCTACCACATTTCGACCATTTATGTAATTGCGCATACAGCTACACACACAACGGTATGTAAGCTGATATTCAGATGGTGATGGTATATAATATTTTTATTTACTACATGTACAAGGTATATAGGCCTAGCTGATATCAGTGACGTACTACTATATAGAAAGCCACTTGTTATGCTGAGCATTTAGGGCAAATTAGGTAAATTTTGTCCCAGGATGCGACCCATACCAGTCGATTAACACCTAGGTACCCATTTTACTGATCTACCTGGAGGGCATTCCAGGGATCAACGTCCCCGCATCCCGGTCCACGACCAAGCCTCCCGTGTGAACATGGACAACAGGTGCAAGGAAACACGCCCAATGTTTCCACCCTTGTCGGGAATCGAACCCAGACGCTCAGCGTGTGAAGCGAGAGCTTTGCCTACCAGGCCACGAGCCACCCTGATGATCAGGTGCTACCAGCTGAGATCCTCAGGGGCTCCCTCTTCCCCTTTAGGCTTTTTTAGCCCACTTCACGTTTTACCTTTCGGCAGTTTTGCCTGTGTGTCTGCAGCATTGTTCATTGGGACTGATTTTTCAGTTTGCCTCACTGGCTCTCACTCACTGAGTGAGAGCAATTAGGTTATTTGAAGGAGTTCGTCTCTCTCAGATGTAGCGTTGAGCGCCTCTCAAGGTTCCTTGATGCTGGTGAGAGGCTCTTGATCTTGGGAATTGGATTTGTGCTCCAGCTCCCTGAATTGAGCCTGAATGCCTTCCATTCCCCCCCCCAGACGCTGTATAATCCCTACGGGTTTAGCGCTCTCCCATAATAATATAGCATTGAACATCCCCCAGGATGCGACCCACAACAGTCGACTACTTACTACTAGGAGAACAGAGGCAACGAGTGTAAGGAGACTTGTATATAGTGGTGGTGTGAAGATCCCTGGCGTCATCATCATCACCAGTGGTCACTGGAGGGTGATAGTCGTTGCAACCAAGTCGTTGCAACCATGTACGTATTATAGGTTCACCTCTGGTGCTTAGAACTTTCGTTAACCTCTGTACAGTAGGCTGTATAATACATTCCTGCTGGTCCTGTCTACCTCCTTATTCTCTCCTGTTTTGCCCTTACACCTTCATTCAAGCAACTGGAACTACCTTCCCCTACCTGAACATAATTAAACCTCCCTTTACAGGAAATCGCTGATCGAAAGGGTCTGAAAAAGTACAGAACAGATTTACAATCATGTTATCTCCCGTTGTTTTAGCAGATGGTCCTAGAGTGTTGGCCTGTATTCTAGGAAAAGGAGGTTCCATTCCATGTACTGGCTATTTATGATTAGAAACTCTTCCACTGAAGGTTCCCCTGACTAACAAAACTTAAGGAAGATATTTTTTGTCTTGTAACCCATTGTCAGTACCCCTATGTGACTTATACTACAGCACTATTCAACGTCATCTGCTGGTGATATTTTAAAGGCAATATTGTTATATCCACTGGTGAATAAGGAGTTGCAAGAGCGCTGGTCAAAACGTTTACATCCTATATTTGTCAAACGGTAGGTCCGACGATCTTAGCATACTCACTTGTGATATAACTTAGATGGATTTCGAGATTTTTTTCCACTCCCGCAGTCAGGCTTTTCTGGTATTTGCATGTTCAAACAGGTTGTTGCTGCTGGTCCGCTGGCCCACATATCTATTACAGTCTAGTTGATCTGGCATTTGGTGCAGATACATGCGAGTTTCCTAACTTCAAGACTTGTGCACTTGTTCTGGCAGTGTTTCTGATCAATTTTCTACTACTTGATTGTTGTCAACTTGTCACTTGGTAAGTGATGGTGGTATGGAAGCTGCTACCATTATTGTGCTAAATGATGACACCGTGAAATGTTAATCATCGCCTCAATGGTGTCTCGTGTTTTCAGTGGTTATTTTCATTCTTCAGTTTGATTAACATCAGTCGTTTTCCATATTATTAATCACGAGAGAGGTGAACCCGTGAAAGGTAGTTCAAATTCCTTGAATGATAATCCCTTGAGCGGCATCAAGGCACTTCTACCACCTTGAAGTGCAAGTTTTACTTAAGTTCAGCAACGCTACCATCCATGATGTCAGCAGGCACCTCGTGCTCACTATATGTGACATCACTACATATAAGACACCATTGTGTGTAATCTCCGCATGCTTGCTTCTTTACTGCTTTGTGTTCCTCTCGTCCACTCTCCGCACTCTCACCCCCTTCCCGTCTACCTCACACTCACCACTCGCCTCCACCAACTCCACTCACGTCTTCCCTCCCTCCCATCAAAGTCACTCTCCTTCCCCCTCCCTTTCTCTGCTTCACTTTAATCTCCGTATTCGCCCTCTAAGAACATCTCTTAATTTATCTCCCCTTCACGTTCACCCCGTGTCTTACTTTCCCCTCCTTCCTTGGCACGTCCCGAGGGTTCAAGTTTGTTCCTCCCACTTTCCATGACAGAAGGTTCATGTGTCGACTTGCACTCACTCTTTTTTCAACACTTTCAGTCACGGTCTTTATAGCTGTGTACAATGATCGTTCCGAATCCCCACACGGAGAAGAATAAGCACCTTTTTTTTAATAGAATAATCCAGACATATACTGGAATTAGCCAATATGTTTACAGATGAATTATGAATTTATGCAATATTCTTCGCTGCCCTACACATTGGAACCATGTCTGTCCCGTCACTCGTTTTCACCTCCCAAAGTGCGTTACTAACTATCCACAAATTCGACTCTCCACATCCCACTGTCTTCATATACAACAATGGTTGTGTTGCATTTCTAGCAAGCACAAGGAAGTCGTTTTTGCAGGGGTCCCTGAACATGCAAAAAGTCAAGGCTTATAATAAATATACACTCAGCAGTTCGGTCAGCTATTTACGAATTACTAATCTCCCGCAAGGGTGTTCCTTTCTCTTATTATATTCGTCCTCTCAACAAGATCGAATCCTCTGACAACAACGTTCACAAGATTTAGGACACAAATCGTTTTCTATTGAACTGCAATTAGATTCCTGGCCATCTTCCCACTACTGTCACGTTTGGGAAACACTACACTGTCACTTTTGATAATCGGACACACACGACTCACACAGATACTACATCTTATTTGTGACCTGGAAGTCCTCAGAAAGGACTGCCAGGTCGCATTATCAGTTCACCATATCTTAATTAACATACTATGTTATCAAAGAGCAGGCCGACTTCTCCTCGCACAGACTCACGCCTCTAACATAACCTCACTGACTTTTTTTTAGAAAATAACCTATTGCACAAACTCTGACTTCAATTTTGCAGCCACATTAACCCCACCTCACTAACCCCTACCTTCGCACACCCCCAACTCGCAAGACTGACTCCACTTTCTTTCTGGTATGCTGGAGGAATGTTGAAGGAAGTTGGTGTGTGTTGGAGGAGTGCTGAAGGATCTTGGTGTGTTGGAGAGCTGAAGGAAGTTGGTGTGTGTTGAAGGAAGTTGGTGTATGTTGAAGGAGGTTGGTGTGTGTTGGAGAAGTGTTGAAGGATGGTGTGTGTTGGAGAAATATTGAAGGATATTCGGTGTTGTTAGGTACGTGTTGAAGATATATCTGTTTTGGAGGATGTATGTGTGTTAAAAGCTATAGAAAGCATACCACTGTTGGAGAGAGTAGGTTTTGAGGGTTGGAGAATGTGGATTCAAGTTGGAGGATGCTGATTTGTGTTGGGGAATGTAATGAAGACATTTTGAAAAAAAATATGCATGTGCATTAGGATTGTTGTGTGTGTACTAACTCCTTTGTGCTTGCAGGGGTCGAAATATAGCTCATGGCCCCACCTCTTCGCTGATCGCCACTAGGTCCTCTCTCTCCCTGCTCCATGAGCTTTATCATACCTCGTCTTAAAGCTATATCACTCGCTTATTTACCCCTATCTCACCTATGGAATTTGCGCATGGGGCTCAACAACAATAAACCATCTCAGACCACTAATCACCCAACAAAAGACTGCAGTCAGAATGATAAATTCCCACTACAGACAGCACACTCCACCAATATTCAAAACTCTAACCCTACTCACAATACAAAACATCCATACTTATTACTGCACCTACTACATACATAGAACACTTAACTCTGACATAAACCCTCCCCTCAAACATCTCCTTACCAACCTCAACAGAACACATGACCATAACGCAAGGCACAGATCACTCTTTGATGTTCCTCGTGTCCATCTCACGCTATGCAAAAACTCTATGCACATAAAAGGCCCTAAAATCTGGAATTCATTACCTGTGAATATAAAAGAAACACTGTCTGTTTATAAATTCAAGTCTCTTCTCAAAAATCACTTACCCACAACTAAATAAATACTGAATAACTGTATCTCATAAATTGTATCTCATATATGTATCTCATTATTGTATTTCATAAATGTCAACCTGTGACCCAATCAAACTTTGTTACTATTTAACTTCATTACCTAACAGAATACTCCATTCTACTGATTACACAGCAACACAGTAAATGACCATATGACCTGTCTTGGTAATACTCATTTGTACTAAATTGTTATCTGTTTTACAATAATTTTTGTACCACTGAATATATCACTGCTTAATCTTAAGTTAATTTCAAGCCTGCCCATAATGCTCGGCATACAAGGGGCTTTGGCATGCTGCACTTTAAAAATTGTATTCCTTGTACTTCTCTGTATCATGTTCAAATTAATAAATAAATATGTATGGTTCCTGCCTCCACTACGTCACTTACCAGGCTATATCATTTCCTGACAACTCTGACTGAAGAAGTACTTCCTAACATCCCTATGACTCGTCTGAGTTTTCAACTTCCAGTTGTGACTCCTTGTTACTGTGTCACATCTCTGAAACATTCTTTCCTTATCCACCTTGTCAATTCCTCTCAGTATTTTATACATTGTTGTCATGACCCTCCTATCCCTTCTGTCCTCCAGTGTTGTCAGGGTGAGTTGCCTTAACCTCTACTCGTAGGACAAACCCCTCAGCTCCGGGACTAGTCATGTTGCAAACCTTTGCACTTTAACTTCTTTACGTGTTTGACCAGGTGTGGGTTCCATGCTGGCAATGCATATTCCAATATGGGTCTGATGTACACAGTATACAGTGTCATGAATGACTCCTTACTTAAATATCGAAACACTATTCTCAGGTTTGCTAGGCACCCATATGCTGCAGCAGTTATTTGGTTGATGTGCACCTCTGGAGATGTGCTCGGTATGATGCTCACCCCATGATCCCTTTCCTTGAGTTTTGCAGCCTCTGACCTCTTAGGCTGTGCTCCGTCTGCGGTCTCCTGTGTCCCTCCCCAAGCTTCATAACTTTGCATTTGCTAGGGTTAAACTCCAGGAGCTATTTGTCGGACCAGGCTTGCAGTCTGTCCAGATCCCCTTGAAGGCTTACCTGATCTTCGTCTGTTTGTATTCTCCTCATTAGTTTCACATCGTTTGCGAACAGGGACACCTCTGACTATCCCTTCTGTCATGTCATTCACATACAAAAGAAACAGCACCAAACCTAGGACTGACCCATATGGAACCCCACTTGACATATGCACCCACTCTGTCACCTAGTCTCATAAGGACACACATTGTTTCCTTCCTGTCAGGTATTCCCTGATTTATTGCAATACTTACCCTCCTATTTCTGCCTGCTCCTCTAGCTTTTCAACCAGTCTCTTGTGTGGTACTGTGTCGAGAGTTTTCTTACAGTCCAAGAAGATGCAGTCTACCCATCCCTCTTTCTCTCCTGTCTTACTTTTGTTACCTTGTCATAGAACTCCAATAGATTTATGACGCAGGCTTTCCCTTCCCTCAAGCCGTGCTGGTTGTCATGTATTAGTCCATTCCTTTCTAGGTGCTCCACCACTCTTTTCCTGATAATCTTCTCCATAACTTTATATATATGTCAGCAACACTGATCTGTGATTTAGTGTAGCCTTTCTGTCTCTTCTTAAAAATCGGGTCTACAGTGCTGTCTTTCACACCTCAGGTAGTTTTCCTGTTTCGACAGATTTATTGAAGATTGTTATTAGTGACACACACAGTGCATCTGCTTCCTCTCTCAGGACTCAAGGAGAGAGATTATCTGGGCCCACCACCTTCGGGATATCTAGTTCCCCTAGCAGTGTCTTCACCTCCTCCTCGGTTGTGTGCAGTGTGTCCAACACTTGCTGAGGCGGACATCAACCAAATCTTTCAGTGGGCTGCAGAAAACAATATGAAGTTCAACGATGAGAAATTTCAGTTACTCCGATATGGTAAACACGAGGAAATTAAAACTTCATCAGAGTACAAAACAAATTCCGGCCACAAAATAGAGCGAAAAACCAACGTCAAAGACCTGGGAGTGATCACGTCGAAGGATCTCACCTTCAAGGACCATAACATTATATCAATCGCAGCTGCTAGAAAAATGACAGGATGGATAATGAGAACCTTCAAAACTAGGGATGCCAAGCCCATGATGACACTCTTCAGGTCGCTTGTTCTATCTAGGCTGGAATATTGCTGCACACTAACAGCACTTTTCAAGCCAGGTGAAATTGCTGACCTAGAAAATGTACAGAGAACCTTTACGGCGCGCATAACGGAGATAAAACACCTCAATTACTGGAAGCGCTTGAAGTTCCTGAACCTGTACTCCCTGGAATGCAGGCGGAAGAGATACGTGATTATATACACCTGGAAACTCCTAGAGGGACTAGTACCGAACTTGCACACGAAAATCACTCACAATGAAAGCAAAAGACTTGGAAGACGATGCAACATCCCCCCAATGAAAAGCTGGGGTGTCACTAGCACGTTAAGAGACCATACAATAAGTGTCAGGGGCCCGAGACTGTTCAACTGCCTCCCAGCATACATAAGGGAGATTACCAATAGACCCCTGGCTGTCTTCAAGCAGGCACTGGACAAGCACCTAAAGTCGGTACCTGACCAGCCAGGCTGTGGCTCGTACGTTGGATTGCATGCAACCAGCAGTAACAGCCTGGTTGATCAGGCTGTGATCCACCAGGAGGCCTGGTCACAGACAGGGCCACGGGGGCGTTGACCCCCGGAACTCTCTTCAGGTAAACTCCAGGTAAACACCCTACCAACTTGGTTTGCTGGGAGCCTCTCTGTCTTCACTGTCTCCAGTGCCTCCTGGCACTTTGTGGTCACGTGTTCCATCATTTTGCTTACTGTCTTGCCCTCTTGCTCGTTTACCCACTGCACCTCATGTAGGAATTGTCATACTTGTGTAGTCCCCTTTTTTGGAAGTCTGGCTTCTCCCATCCTTCTCGTACTGCTTCACTTTCCATTAACTCTATGTATTCGAAACACAAGACCACGTGGTCACTAGCACCTAGGGGCCTTTCGTGTGTAATATCTTTTAAGTCTGAACTGCTCAAGGTATGTAAAGTTTTCTAGTACTGCCTCCAGCATCTTGGCTCTTCACATCTCTGGTCCCATGTGGCTCCAGATTCTCCCAATCTCCATATGGTTGAAATCCCCCATGGTAAGTAACTTTGCCCTGCTCATGTGGGCCCTTTTAGCAATCTCGGCTAGTGTGTCCACCATCACCCTGATGCTCTAATCATATTCTTTTCTTGGCCTCCTGCTGTTTGGTGGTAGGTTATACATCACTGCTATCATCACCTTTGAGCCCCCTCCTCCTTAATTCGCCAGTACTCTCAGTATGCAGTGTTCATACTATGTAGTCATCCGCTACTCCTCTGACTAGTCCTCCCACTGATTTCTGATGAGCAGTCCAACTTCTCCTTTCCCTCTGCCCCTCCCCCCCATCTTTCTTCAGGATCTGATAACCAGACGAACAATCGTGTCTGTTATCACTCCCATGAGCTCTCTCTATGATTGCTATGATGTCTGGGGATGCTGTGCAGTGTGCACTGTGTGTGTGTGTGTGTGTGTGTGTGTGTGTGTGTGTGTACTCACCTATTTCTGGTTGCAGGGGTCGATTCATAGCTCCTGGCCCCGCCTCTTCACTGATTGCTACTAGGTCCTCAATCTCCCTGCTCAATGAGCTTTATCATACCTCGCCTTAAAACTATGTATGGTTCCCACCTCCACTACTTCACTTTCTAGGCTATTCCACGGCCTGACTACTCTATGACTGAAGAAATACTTCCTAACATCCCTTTGATTCATCTGAGTCTTCAACTTCCAATTGTGACCTCTTGTTTCTGTGTCCCATCTCTGGAACATCCTGTCTTTGTCCACCTTGTCTATTCCGCACAGTATTTTATATGTCGTTATCATGTCTCCCCTGACCCTCCTGTCCTCCAGTGTCGTAAGTCCAATTTCCCTTAACCTTTCATCGCAGGACAATTCCCTTAGCTCTGGGACTAGTCTTGTTGCAAACCTTTGCACTTTTTCCAATTTCTTGCTGTGCTTGACCAGGTGTGGATTCCAAACTGGTGCTGCATATTCCAGTATGGGCCTGACATAAATGGTGTAGAGAGTCTTGAACGATTCTTTACTGAGGTATCAGACCACTATACCTAGGTTTGCCAAACACCCATACGCTGCAGCAGTTATCTGACTGATGTGCACCTCAGGAGATGTGCTCGGTATTATACTCACCCCAAGATCTTTTTCCTTTAGTGAGGTTTGCAGTCTTTGGCCACTTAGACTATACTGTGTATGTGGTCTTCTCTACCCTTCCCCAGTCTTCATGACTTTGCATTTGGCAGAGTTAAATTCAAGGAGCCAGTTGCTGGACCAGGCTTGTAGCCTGTCCAGGTCGCTTTGTAGTCCTGGCTGATCCTTGACCGATTTAATTCTCCTCATTAACTTCACATCATCTGCAAACAAGGACACTTCTGAATCTATCCTTTCCGTTATGTCATTCTCATATACCAAAAACAGCACAGGTCCTAGGACTACCCCTGTGGAACCCCGCTTGTCACAGGCGCCCACTCTGACTCCTCATCACGTACCATGACTCATTGTTGCCTCCCTGTAAGGTATTCTCTGATCCATTGTAGTGCCTTTCCTGTTATGTGTGCCTGATCCTCTAGCTTTTGCAGTAACCTCTTGGGAGGAACTGTGTCGAAGGCCTTCTTGGAGTCCAAGAAAATGAAGTCTATCCACCCCTCTCTCTCTTGTCTTACTTCTGTCACCTTGTCATAAAACTCCAGTAGGTTTGTGACACAGGATTTTCCTTCCCTGAAACCGTGCTGGTTGTCAATTATACACTTGTTTCTTTCCAGGTGCTCCACCACTCTCCTCCTGATCTTCTCCATGACTTTGCATATTATACATGTTAGTGACACAGGTCTGTAGTTTAATGCCTCATGTCTGTCTCCTTTTTTAAAAATTGGGACTACATTTGCCATCTTCCATACCTCAGGGAGTTGCCCAGTTTCAATGGATGTGTTGAAGATTTTTGTTAGTGGCACACACAGCATCTCTGCTTCCTCTCTAAGGACCCACTGAGAGATGTTGTCTGGTCCCACCACCTTTGAGGTATCAAGTTCACATAGCAGCTTCTTCACCTCCTCCTCGGTTATGTGTACCTCATCCAGCAACTGTTGGTGTACCTCCCTGTTCTGATTCCCTAGAGTCCTACCAGTTTCCACTGCAAATACTTCTTTAAATCACGTGTTGAGCTCCTCACATACCTCTTGGTTGTTTCTTGTGAACTCCCCATCATCCTTCCTCAGTCTGATTACCTGGTTCTTGACTGTTGTTATCCTCCTGATGTGGCTATACAACAGCTTCGGGTCAGACTTGACTTTCGATGCTATGTCATTTTCGTATTGTTGCTGAGCCTCCCTTCTTATCTGTGCATATTCATTTCTGGCTCTTCGGCTGATCTCTCTGTTTTCCTGGGTCCTTTGTCTTCTGTACCTTTTCCATTCTCTAGTACACCTAGTTTTTGCCTCCCTACACCTCTGGGTGAACCAAGGACTCGTTCTGGTCTTCCCACTATTTCTGTTTCCCTTGGGAACAAACCTCTCCTCTACCTCCTTGCATTTGTCGTCACATAGCCCATCATTTCTTTTGCTGATTTTCCTGCCATTTCTCTCTCCCACTGAATGTCTTGCAGGAAGTTCCTCGTGCCCATGTAGTCCCCCCTTTTGTAGTTTGGTTTTTTCCATCCTATTCCTGCTACTCTCTCCACTTGTAGCTCAACTATGTAGTCAAAGCACAGAACCACATGATCACTAGCTCCTAGGGGCCTTTCATACATGATATTCTCGATGTCCGAACTACTCAAGGTGAATAAAAAGTCCAGTCTTGCTGAATCATCCTCACCTCTCTCTCTGGTAGTGTCTCTAACATGTTGATGCATGAGGTTTTCCAGTACCACATTCATCATCTTGGCTCTCCATGTTTCAGGACCCCATGGGGCTCCAGGTTTTCCCAGTCAATCTCCTTGTGATTGAAATCACCCATGACTAGTAACTTTGCTCCCCCCATGTGAGCTCTTCTGGCCACCTCTGCTAGTGTGTCGACCATTGCTCTGTTGCTCGTCGTATTCTTCTCTTGGCTTCCTGCAGTTCTGCAATTACCACCTTATGGCCCTCAGACTGGCCCTTTTGCCTATGCCATCAATTCCTTCCATTTTCTCAAATCCCCACCGGATTTTAATGAGCAGTGCAACTCCTCCTCCCTCTCTCTTTCCTGAGAATTTGATATCCGGGTGGAAATATTGCATCTGTTATCATCCTGGTGAGCTTTGTTTCTCTGAGTGCTATTATGCCTGGGGATGTCTCCTTGATTCTTTCATGCCACTCCTCACACTTTTTCATTTTCCCATCTGCATTTGTATACCACACCTTCAACTTCTTTTCTAAGACTGTGGTTTGGGGGGTACATTAGGGTTGGGGAAGTGCGAGACCTGGTAAGGAACTATGGGTGGTTGCTGTGGGGGTGGAGTTTGTAATGAGGTGGGTGGGGGCATTGGATATGGCATGTGTGTTTTGGGTTAGAATGTTTGGTTGCATTGGGGTAGTCCTGGTTGGGGAGCTTCTGTAGGGGGTTGTGAGGGAGGCTGTATTTGATCTTCCTCCTGATTCTGGGTTCTCCTGTCCAAAGACTCTTCATCAACATCCCCCCAGCCCACTTACTCAGCCAACCAACACAGCCCATTTACCCAGCCAACCAACACAGTCCACTCACCCAGCCAACCAACACAGTCCGCTCACCCAGTCAACCAACACAGGGCATCACCCAGCCAACCAACACAGGGCATCACTCAGCCAACCAATATAAGGCAACTTCTCTGGATGATGGAAGTGACAACTCTTACAGGAAGCCTAAGATATTAGCAGTGATCTTAAGTTTGGCTTCTCACGAGGAACAAATGTTGCAAGGTTTCTGTTGTCTCTGGATTTTAACATACAAGATTCCTATGATATTGATTTTAATGTCAAATGCTATACTGTATTAAGAAGATCTATAAACATTCCCTTACTAAATTTTAAAGAGGACATCATAATATAGCTTGTTATTATTAAGAAATTTGGTCAAATGATAACTTCACATACAGTGGACCCCCAGATTATGTAACTGATCCGTTCCAGAGAGAGTGACTTATCCCGAATCTAACTTATTCCGAATTAATTTTCCCCATAAGAAATAATGGAAATCCAATTAATCCATTTCAGACACCCAAAAGTATTAAAAAATGTTTTCTACATGAAATATACATTTACCTACACAGAAAACAATGATACATGAAGAATAAAACAATAATGACATCACACTTACCTTTACTGAAGACATGGTGATGTATGGAAGATGGGAGGAGGGGAGAGGATGGAGGTGTTTACAATTGTTTGGAAGGGGAATCCCCTTCCATAAAGACTTCAGGTAGCAAGTCCTTATCCTGGGTTACTTCCCTTCTTTGTTTTTTAATGCCACTAGGACCAGCTTGAGAGTCATTGGACCCCTGTTGCTCAAAAAAGTGTTCCAGAGAAGTCTGTTTCTGGCATATGTTAGGAACTGTGTTGGGAGACAGGACAAGACAGTCCTTCAATATGACACTAATATCAGCTCTATGGCTTATTTATCTAGCACAATTCATCTAATATAACACAAACAATATTAATAACATAGAAACATGATATATACTCTAGAATGAATAAAATATTGCATTAAGAATGTCACGAGTGGTGGAGAGTTGTTTGTTGTTGGGTGTATAAGGGCCACTGAATAAGCCTTACATACTGGTGGTGAAGACAGCAACAGACGCGGCAGTGTTAGTAGCTCAATATACCTCCAACAACAATGGAGGAGTCAGTTTCGTGCTGTCTTTTTTCTATCGATTAATCACTTAACTTACTTGCTACACTGTTAATGCTACACTTTATCGCTGGCTGGCGCTATAGCCTTTATCGACTTCTGCTGCTTTAGTATCGTACATATTGGAGAATCACTGAAAAAGGCACATTCTCCCCTCTCTCTCAGCCCTTTACCAAAGGGCTGTCTGGCACTAGAAGCTTTCTTTGGGTTCATGGTGGCTTATTTAGCAGTTACAAGCACTAAAAAGAATGGAATAATACAAAATGTATCGTATGAACATGTGGGATCGTCCTCACTGTCTGGTAAACAATGGCACACTGTCTGTACATGGAGTGTTGGGGCCACTCAGGCCGTGCGGGCATGTTCCAGATGAATGACTTATACCGAGTTCAGTGACATTCACTAAGCCAATATTTTGACAAAAAAAAAAACGTTACTTATTCCGATGACGACTTAATCCGGGGGTCCACTGTATACAGGTTAGCCATCACTAATCCGGCAGTCAGTAATCCGGTTCCATCAGTAATCCAGCACTAATTTTGACTAGCATAATTTCACATTTCCGGGATCACCACACCAACCTGCCACTACTGTTTGGTCGCACTACTTGCTGCACAATTCATTTCAGTTCCTTTTTCTCCATTTATTGTTATAACCTGCTCACTTTTAGCCCTAACCATGGTTCCAACAAATAAAAGAAATGCTTCTCATTATGTAAAGCACATACACCGTACAATGTCCATAAAAGATAAGGTGGCTTTGAAGCCACTGTCGGTCACCATGAGCTCAGCTCACTCAGATAAGCTGTGACCAGTAAATTTGGGCCTATATATGAACAAGTAGGTCTGTGTGGTAAGTGTGCACTACATAAAAAAATCCTGCAGCACGCAGTGCATAATGAGAAAAAATGGCAACCGTGCTTTTGGTGTAAAACGGTGATTTTGCAGTGTATTTTCGTATTGTTGTATTCTCGTTTTTTGGTCTCATTTCATAGAATAGAAGATATATTACAGAAATAGATATAATTTTGATTGGTTTCATGCCAGAAAATACCTTAAAATTGAGCTCGAAGTAGCAGAAATGTTTGATTTTTGATGTTCAAAAGTAAACAAATGACGTCACCATCCAGTAAGTGTCCAACTGCCCAGTCTAATAAGCAGTCACAAATGGGTTGATATTATTTATACAATTATTACAATAATGCAGTAGTCAGCATTACTGTAATAATTGTGTGAAAAAAATTTAAAATGGAAAGCAGGTGTAATAAAAGAGGGGCCTGGAAACGTGATTATTGAGCAGAGAAAATGTTATTTTAGTGCCAGGAATGTCTGCATTGTTTATTCTGGACCCTATTTTGAAATTGGCATCTCTTGAAATTTGTGTGAAATTGGCCAAATTACCAATTTCTGACTACTTTATTGGGTAGCTGCTAATTGTACTCAATTAACAGAATAGAAGGAATACTAGCAAAATAGCTATGAGCTTGGTAGACTGGAACAATGGAATGGGCCAAAAATAGGGTGTAAAGTGGGTGAAATTGCTTATGTGGAAATACTGCCATTGGGTTAAGTGTATTCTAACCTAACCACTCTGTAATTCGGCAAAACCACTAATTCGGCACCCTACAGGTCCTGATGATGTCGGATTAGTGATGGTCACCTGTACTGTATATGTACTGGTAAAAATCTGTGGTCTCACAATATTACTGTGAGCAACAGCCATAGTTGGCACCTCTCTTATATCTCCCAGAAAAGCTTTCCACACCACTTTTATTACTGAATTCCTTTATTTTTTCTTGGTTAACATTTTCTCAAATGTACTCATCTTTAAAACATGTTTGTCTGAAATAGATGTTATAAGTTCATACAGGCAGAAGCAACCTGCTCTAAACCCATGCTGACCTGGATTGTGTAACTGATGGGTATCTAAGTGGGTGGCGTGTATATGTTTAACCCTTAAACTGTCCAAACGTAGATATACGTTTTTTCAACATTTGAAAGTATGTAAAAAAAGTAGATCTTTTCTTTTTTTTACATTTAAAAACGTGTAAAAAAACTTTGATCTACGTTTTTGAAAATAAGTAAAAAAAAAGGAAAACTACTTTTGGAGCGCTACGCATGTGAACATAGATCTGCTTGGACAGTTTAAGGGCTAATACAATATGGCAAGGGAATGTGGTTTTTATTTTTACTGATATTTACGTGCTGACAGCCCAGTACTGCATAAGTTGCCCATAGAGCTATAGACCCCAACACGAAGACAATGGCACAAGATTCTGCCTCCTACATGTACGTCAGATAATAAACTTCACTACATACAAACTCTGCCCTAAAGGCCCACGTTAACCCTCACCACACTCTTCAAATATCTTGAGTAATTACTAACAATGTAATTTAGGGTAAACTGTAGAAATTTGTTTTTATTCTTATTTTGGAATTTTGATGGAGTCCAGAACAGTACTCTTATGTTTTTCCATATGTTTGCCACATCATTTAACTCTATTTTTTTATTTGATGCTACTTCTCAAGAACATAACCCACACTCTAAATGACAGGTTACTGTTTATTACAATAACATAACAAATCAGTCGTGATTTGCAATGACTGCAACACATGTAGGCAATATTCAGCTAGGAATAACAACACTAATCAACAAGGTTTCAGTTCATTTTTATAAATGTGTTTCTAATTTAAGGACACTGAATCCAAATCTGAACTTAGTTTTGCTCCAAAAAATACAGTTTCTTTGAAACAGAACCCCACATTGAACGATTTCATCAAGACAAAGCCATCATGGGGAAGAGATAGCAGTGGAAACCTGACTTAATTTGATGGCTGACCACTGCTAGACACTGGTGCAGGAGAGTGATAATGAACACAAGCTAAAACAACTGAACACTGATGTAAATATTTGTATGACTAAGGAAATCTGTTCTTTTTATTATACACATACATCCATATCCCTTTATCTGAAATTCTCAAATTTGAAAAGTTCCTAAAACTGAAGTTTTTTCGTCGAGTGTGAGCGTCAGTCATCTCAGTGGTGGGTGGCGGCGTGACCCAGCACTGACAGCCAAAGTGGCAGGCATCAGTTGTGTGAACCTGTATGTACATATACAGACAGGCTTCACTTTACAGCACTTCACTTTAAGGCATTTCACTAATGCAGCAGATTTCAATTGCACATACCCATTCTTCATTTATTCAGACTTCCTAAAAAAACATATTCACCACTCACTATAAGCTAAGGACAAAAATATTTTAAGGTAAGTAATGTGTGTACCTGGAGTTTACCTGGAGAGAGTTTTGGGGGTCAACGCCCCCGCGGCCCGGTCTGTGACCAGGCCTCCTGGTGGATCAGCGCCTGATCAACCATGCTGTTGCTGCTGGCTGCACGCAAACCAACGTACGAGCCACAGCCCGGCTGATCAGGAACTGACTTTAGGTGCTTGTCCAGTGCCAGCTTGAAGACTGCCAGGGGTCTGTTGGTAATCCCCCTTATGTGTGCTGGGAGGCAGTTGAACAGTCTCGGGCCCCTGACACTTATTGTATGGTCTCTTAACGTGCTAGTGACACCCCTGCTTTTCATTGGGGGGATGGTGCATCGTCTGCCAAGTCTTTTGCTTTCGTAGTGAGTGATTTTCGTGTGCAAGTTCGGTACTAGTCCCTCTAGGATTTTCCAGGTGTATATAATCATGTATCTCTCCCTCCTGCGTTCCAGGGAATACAGGTTTAGAAACCTCAAGTGCTCCCAGTAATTGAGGTGTTTTATCTCCGTTATGCGCGCCGTGAAAGTTCTCTGTACATTTTCTAGGTCTGCAATTTCACCTGCCTTGAAAGGTGCTGTTAGAGTGCAGCAATATTCCAGCCTAGATAGAACAAGTGACCTGAAGAGTGTCATCATGGGCTTGGCCTCCCTAGTTTTGAAGGTTCTCATTATCCATCCTGTCATTTTTCTAGCAGATGCGATTGATACAATGTTATGGTCCTTGAAGGTGAGATCCTCCGACATAATCACTCCCAGGTCTTTGACGTTGGTGTTTCGCTCTATTTTGTGGCCAGAATTTGTTTTGTACTCTGATGAAGATTTAATTTCCTCATGTTTACCGTATCTGAGTACAGTAATTGAAATTTCTCATCGTTGAACTTCATATTGTTTTCTGCAGCCCACTGAAAGATTTGGTTGATGTCCGCCTGGAGCCTTGCAGTGTCTGCAATGGAAGACACTGTCATGCAGATTCGGGTGTCATCTGCAAAGGAAGACACGGTGCTGTGGCTGACATCCTTGTCTATGTCGGATATGAGGATGAGGAACAAGATGGGAGCTAGTACTGTGCCTTGTGGAACAGAGCTTTTCACCGTAGCTGCCTCGGACTTTACTCTGTTGACGACTACTCTCTGTGTTCTGTTAGTGAGGAAATTATAGATCCATCGACCGACTTTTCCTGTTATTCCTTTAGCGCGCATTTTGTGCGCTATTACGCCATGGTCACACTTGTCGAAGGCTTTTGCAAAGTCTGTATATATTACATCTGCATTCTTTTTGTCTTCTAGTGCATTTAGGACCTTGTCGTAGTGATCCAGTAGTTGAGACAGACAGGAGCGACCTGTTCTAAACCCATGTTGCCCTGGGTTGTGTAACTGATGGGTTTCTAGATGGGTGGTGATCTTGCTTCTTAGGACCCTTTCAAAGATTTTTATGATATGGGATGTTAGTGCTATTGGTCTGTAGTTCTTTGCTGTTGCTTTACTGCCCCCTTTGTGGAGTGGGGCTATGTCTGTTGTTTTTAGTAACTGAGGGACGACCCCCGTGTCCATGCTCCCTCTCCATAGGATGGAAAAGGCTCGTGATAGGGGCTTCTTGCAGTTCTTGATGAACACAGAGTTCCATGAGTCTGGCCCTGGGGCAGAGTGCATGGGCATGTCATTTATCGCCTGTTCGAAGTCATTTGGCGTCAGGATAACATCGGATAGGCTTGTGTTAATCAAATTTTGTGGCTCTCTCATAAAAAATTCATTTTGATCTTCGACTCTCAGTCTGGTTAGCGGCTTGCTAAAAACTGAGTCATATTGGGACTTGAGTAGCTCACTCATTTCCTTGCTGTCATCTGTGTAGGACCCATCTTGTTTAAGTAGGGGCCCAATACTGGGCGTTGTTCTCGATTTTGATTTGGCATAGGAGAAGAAATACTTTGGGTTTCTTTCGATTTCATTTATAGCTTTTAGTTCTTCCCGCGATTCCTGACTCCTAAAGGATTCTTTTAGCTTAAGTTCGATGCTTGCTATTTCTCTGACCAGTGTCTCCCTGCGCATTTCAGATATATTGACCTCTGTTATTCTTTTCCGTCGCCTGTAAAGGGAGCGCCTGTCTCTTTCTATTTTACATCTACTCCTCCTTTTTCTTAGAGGAATAAGCCTTGTGCATACATCGAGTGCCACCGAGTTAATCTGTTCTAGGCATAAGTTTGGGTCTGTGTTGCTTAGTATATCTTCCCAGCTTATATCGGTTAGGACTTGGTTTACTTGGTCCCACTTTATGGTTTTGTTATTGAAGTTGAATTTGGTGAATGCTCCCTCGTGACTAGTCTCATTTTGTCGGTCTGGGGCTCCTCGCATACATGTCTGAACCTCAATTATGTTGTGATCTGAGTATATTGTTTTTGATATGGTGACATTTCTTATCAGATCATCATTGTTAGTGAATATGAGGTCTAGTGTATTCTCCAGTCTAGTAGGCTCTATTATTTGCTGGTTTAAATTGAATTTTGTGCAGAGATTTAAAAGCTCGTGTGAGTGTGAGTTTTCATCAGAGCTGCCTCCTGGTGTTATTACTGCAACAATATTATTTGCTATATTCCTCCATTTTAGGTGCCTTAAGTTGAAATCCCCCAGGAGCAAGATGTTGGGTGCAGGAGCTGGAAGATTTTCCAGACAGTGGTCAATTTTTAACAGCTGTTCCTGGAATTGCTGGGATGTTGCATCCGGAGGCTTGTAGACTACCACAATGACTAGGTTTTGGTTCTCGACCTTTACTGCTAAAACTTCCACTACGTCATTTGAGGCATTAAGCAGTTCTGTGCAAACAAGTGACTCTGCAATGTACAGGCCAACCCCCCCCCCTTTTGCCTGTTCACTCTGTCACATCTGTATAGGTTGTAACCTGGGATCCATATTTCATTGTCCAAGTGATCCTTTATGTGGGTCTCAGTGAAAGCCGCGAACATTGCCTTTGCCTCTGCAAGCAGTCCACGGATGAAAGGTATTTTGTTGTTTGTTGCTGGCTTTAGACCCTGTATATTTGCAAAGAAGAATGTTATCGGACTGGTGGTATTGTTGGTACTGGGGGGGGGATTTTTTTTCCGGCATTAGTATCTGTATCTGTTGGTTTGGAGTGGAGGCCATCGACTGTGGTTCCACTCCAGGAATGACTGGATTTGGTGTACGATTTCTGCCATTTCCTGCCAGTTTTTTTTCCTTCCTGGCACTAAAAAACCTCTCCCTCTTGAGTGGCTGTGGCTACCCAGGTTTTCCCATGGCCTGGATGTTTTGTATCTTTTTGTCCCCTTTAGATGGTATGCCTGGCAATTTAAGTTATAGCACAGTCTTTCCTGTACTGAAGAGGTACACATTTCAGGGTGAAAAAGCTTACAGGAAGGGAGTTTGCATTTTCCTGTTGTCATATGGGCATGGCATTTTCTAGGGTGGTCATAGTTGCACGTCCCATCTGTTTTTCCAGATTTCCCATGCCAGCAGATACCAAGTGCATAGTATGTGCACAGGCTTGGTTTCCGCTTGCTTTGGGTTTCTGTGACTGTATTCCCTGTTGGTGCATGTTTCCCTGTCTTACTTCTATCCTCCCTAGCACCAACAATGGAGCTCCCATCAGTTGTTTTTGGTAATTTATCCTCACTATTGCTATTGGAGTCCTCTTGTTTGCTATTTCCTGCGGTATTTCTAGTTTGCAATATTGGTTTTATCTTATCTTTGACTACACTTGTTTCCCTACTATGGCTCCTGTCCCCTATGAGGTCATTTATATGTATTCCTTCCTGCGTATAATTCCCGACTACCTGGACAAAATCTCCAGCTTCACCATTACTGTCTCCCAGGACAGTATCTCCAGCTTCACCATTACTGTCTCCCAGGACAGCACCTCCAGCTTCACCATTACTGTCTCCCAGGACAGCACCTCCAGCTTTACTATTACTGTCTCCCAGGACATCACCTCCAGCCTTACAGTTTGTGACTACATGGCCAGTATCAAGGGCAGTACCATTCAGCCCAGACTTTTTATGTTCCCATCTGTTGTAGAAAGCTTCCAGGTTTTCTATGAAAGCAGCTTTGATGTTGTCCTCTTTTAATACCCTTGTGATTTTAGTCCACAGATTTTCCTCATTTGGGCATACCCAGAAACACTTCTCTGTTTTAATACTGCTTGTAGCTAGTTCTGGGATATCTGCACAAGGGGCATGACACCAATTTCCACAAAAATGACAATTTATCCATGTGGAAGCCCGTTTGTTTGACTGACCACAGACTACACACAGCTTCATAATGATTTGAATGGTTGATTTACTGCAATTCTACTAGCAACCTCTTGAATATTATATTAATAACCTTAAATGAAGCTCTAGCTATTTGTATTTCTGTTTCTAACTCTTTTTGTATATTGGACAGCTTACCGTCACGTTCCTGATTTTTAATGTTTGTGTTTATAAGGGCGCCTACAACCCCATCCGTTTACAGTCTGCTTTATTGTCCAACGAAACTGTTTGAAACCAGTCCCGGGTTCGGACCAGTCAAGGGTTCGGACCAGTCAAGGGTTCGGACCAGTCAAGGGTCCGGACCAGTCGATCTGCTCTGATCAGTGGGTCACTTATTTAAAACATACTGGTCGGTGATTTGAGCTAACACATGAAGGATCTACTGGAAATTATCTACCCGAGTAATATGTGATTTGACTGATTCAAAAGTATAACTTGCGTGTTGAAGAGCCGGTGATATCTGGCAGCTCCTACAATGACGAACGGTCACCTCCTTGTTTATCAATCGCTGTATCTGGCTTTTCTATTTTTTTTTTTTTTTTTCCGTCTCCACCACAATAAATGCTATATTATCACTATAGTTGACTGGTGCAAATTTTGGAGGAAGGACGCTTTTTCTGTAGTAATAATTGCTTCTCGTTGTGTATATTGCGACCGCTGGTAACTACAGGTTATATGAAATTCACAGTAACGTCTCGTATTTCAAGAAAAGAAACTAATGAAAGTCACTCCACTCCACTAAGTACCATTATAATACTGGTTAGTTGCTACTACAACACTGTATTCTGCTATTCACTGGTATCACTAGATTATATGCGAGTACACTAGCAGGCCAGTAAGATTATTAAAAACAGCTGACCTGTGGTAAGTTTCTGGCGACTTCTGGCACCTTCCTCTATAGGCTTATCACTTCATTTACAAATTCACCTGTTTTCAAATGACACTTTAGCCTTTATCATCAATATACTAGGGAGCCACTGTAGTATACACTATACACTATGTATACTCAATGTTATCAGGGAGACATGCATTTTTTGTGCCTAGCTCTATTGCTCACTTAATATATGGTAGTGTAAACATGTTATCAGGGTTTTATATGCA
This sequence comes from Cherax quadricarinatus, assembly GCF_038502225.1. NCBI lineage: Eukaryota > Metazoa > Arthropoda > Malacostraca > Decapoda > Parastacidae > Cherax > Cherax quadricarinatus. The sequence goes on from NC_091295.1 coordinate 9,327,440, forward strand.
TCTGAAAGGGAAAAAACTATGTTTCACTTTACAGAGATTTTTGCTGTACAGCAGTAGTCCATAACCTAATCTCCACCTCTAAACCCAAGGTCTTCCCCAGGGACAGAATATCCTCTACCCACTCAGGCTCATCTTCAAAGCCTTCAAAATCCCTGGCTGTCACAAAGCCAGGCTACAATTTATTCCATGCTGACTGCATGGTCCTGGAAGACACATTACCCCAGGCTTTGTCTATAAGCCTCAAACAGGTGAGGATATTGAAATGGTCCTTCGGGAACTCCCTGAGGGTTAAGTTTGTTTCTGAAGTGATTTCAAAGCACTTTTCAAAAAGTTCTTTGGTAGTTTCTTGAAGTTAGAAATGACCTGCTGGTCCATGGGCTGGATGAGAGGAGTGGTGATAGGAGGCAAGAACTTCACAGTTATAAAACTGAATGCCTCCAGCAACTCATTTTCCAAGCTTGGAGGGTGAGCAGGAGCATTATCCATAAGTAAAAGGGATCTGAGTGGCAATTGTTTTTTAATGAGGTACTTCTTGACAGTGGGAGCAAAGACAACATGAACTCACTTAACAAAAAATTGTCTTTTTACCCAAGCTTTTGTGTTGGCCTTCCACATTACAGCCAATTTATTTTTCATAACATTGTTCTTAAAAACTTGTAGATTTTTGGAATGATAAACAAGTAAGGGCTTCAGTTTCCACACAGTAACAGAGTGAGCCTGTCTTTCATTGGCTTATGTCCTGTCATTTACTTTTCCTATTCAGTTATGTAGGTCCTCTTGGGTATTTTCTTCCAGAAGAGGTCTGTCTTGTCACAGTTATACACTTGTTGGGGGACAAACCCCTCAGCCTCTACATACTCTTGGAATTCAGTAGCATCGACAGCCACTTTGTCAGCACTGGCAGCCTCCCCATGCCTAATTATCAAACCAACCCCTACTAGCCTTGAAGGATTGAATTTCAGCACTTGTTCTGGGGTTCTTTTTCAGGAGGGAATCTTGCAACTGCCTCACTTTTCACAAATAATGGTCTTTGAAACACCATCACTGTGTGACTGTTTTTCGTTTATCCAAATCAACAAGAGCTTTTCAACCTCCTCAGTAATTTGTTGCCTTTGCTTGATATCACTTTTGCAAGGCCAGCTGCTTTATTTTTTTTTCCCCTCTGGCCCAGTATTGTGCTAATGGTAGACTTTGATTTACCAGAAAGTTTTGCTATATCAGCCATGTGGAGCCTATCTTCTTCATACTTTCTAATGACTTCTTTTTTTAAACTTAGTGATTTTAACAACTTTTCTTTCTGCTTTTATCTCTTTATCCTTCTTTGAACCCATAATGCCTTATCTCACAAAAAAAAAAACCTGCACCAAAACTGTAAAATAACAAATACAGTGGAACCTCAAAAATCGAACTGCTCCCAACACAACCAATTATGTAAGTTTATTTTTGTAAGTGCTTTTATAAGTGTATTTTTGAGGGTCTGAAATGGACTAACCTAATTTACATTATTCCTCATGGGAATAAATTAATTTGGTAAAGGCACTCAAACAGCCTTCTGGACTAAAGAAAGTTCGATATTTGAGGTTCCACTGTAAGTTCACAGCATGCACAACAAAAGCTCAAGAGACAGTGTTTACTACATATTAATAATGCAAATATAATGTACTGTATTTCATACTTACCAATAATTTTCTCTCTTACAGACATGTGGTGGGTGAAAGTGCTGATGGTGGTGTGGGGCGTGTGGATGGTGGAGGCAAAACCAGAAGCACGAGGACCAACATGGGCAGAAGTGATGGGTGCTCTCCCTAGAAAGACTTCACAACATACTGTCCAGAAAGCAGATAACAAAAATAACTATAATGATGACTATGACAGCAGTTTTTTTGGCAATTCTGACTATGTTTATGTAGACACAGATGATGAAAACTACAAGCCACCGCCGCCTCAACCGAAAGACGAGAACCCTCAGGCAGCTGAGAGGCGTACTCTTGACTTCCTTTTCCACACCTTCATGGACAGCAACAAACCACGCCAGGGAAATGATGGACGACCAACACGCGATACCACCACCACCACTCGCCGACCCACACTTATTGAAGCCGTCTTCAAGACCATTGATGACCACATCCTTGAAGACCTTAAGGAGTGGTCAAACTACATGTCCCATGATGACAAAGCACCCACCACACTACCACCAACAAATTTGGCTCAGGCTGCAGCCATACAACAAGCCTCACCCAATAATGATGAACTGCTTCTAGTGACAGATGAAAAAGGACAGCAGCATATTGTTACTATTAATGATATTGTCACTTCCCTTGGCCATCTTGATGAGAAAACACTAACTGAGCTCCTACTACCTCCTCAACAAAATGTTGCTGCTGTTGAGTCTAACCGCAGGATTTTCTCCCCCTTGCCACCCTCCAAACTGACTGAGAATGACTCTGTTCTTCCTCAGTCAAAACCTGTCTTACTAGGCACTACAACGAGTAATAATATTCCAAGATCAGTGAGACACACAGGCTCCATTAAGAATGTTACTGAGAGTGAAAATGAAGTGTACATGGTGCAGGATGAGCAGGGAATAGTCCATGTTGTCTCCCTTAATGAAATTTTAACTTCTTTATCACAGCTCAATGAAGAGAGTGTGAATGAGCTGCTCTTTGGGCCACCTGATGGGACAACAAATTCCTTATCCTCCACTCCAGTGATAGATCCAACTCTTGCTCTTTCCCAATCTGTACTTTCCAAAAAGACTTCAGCTTCCATACCTACTAAAACTCATGGGTTAGAAGCAATCTCAACACCAAGTGCACCCATTAGTAATAATCCTTTCCCTAGCGCAAAAGTCACTTCGGACCACAATAAAAACAGTGTGTCCAATCATGAAGCTTCTGTCTTCCTTAATCAGCAAGACTCAACTCAAAAAGCAGCAACTCAGCCAGCAATTCCTACCAAACTTCCAGCACAACAAATTAGGGGATCACTGGTACGTACTGATTCAGAAGGTAACATTTACATAACTCCCAAACCAGGTCAGTCATACAATATCCAAGATATTTTAGCTATAGCAGAACAAACAGCACAACCATCTGCTGCTGAATTGCCACCAAGTACAAATACTAATAATTTCCTAAAGCAAAATGAGAAAGAGCAAAATCCACACAGAGGACAAGAAGTCTTATCGTTTTTGGCTGGTTCAGGTGCCAAATTGCCTACCACCATCCAACCAACTGTGCCAACAGCATCAGCTCTCAGTAAGCATCAGCCTAATGTTAATGCCCTCCAGCAGTCTCTGATACGGGCATTCCAACAACAATCTCCTACAAATTCTGGAGCACATCCACTGACACAATACCTAACTTCTCAGCCCATTATTCAACCTATTGTGCAGCCAACATTACAACCTGTAACACAACCTCCTCCTGGAGGATTTGGTGCCACCCTGTCTGGGTTGTTTTCACGGCTGCTAGGTTACCCAGAAGAGAAGCAGCAGCAGGTGCCACAGCAGCTGCAGCCCACCCCACCCACAAATAACCCAGAGTACATCAATTTAGTGGTGAAGCAACAGGGACGCAATAATAATGATGGTATATTTGGCGCTGTCACCATACCGCTTCCAAAGCCCATTCATTACCAGCAAAAAAAATCAGTACAGCTACCAAATAGTCTTCAGGATTCTTCCCAGAGCTCTCCTGGTGATAAAGGTGAGCCTCTCCCATCTATTTTGCATAACCTTTCTCCAACAGTACAGGAGACACTCAGAAGTCAAATGAACAATAAACCACGGTTCATACCACCAGGAGCCCAAAGACAGGCACTTTCTATTGCTACATCCAGAATGGACACAGGCCCTTTGAACACACATGACACTGAAGAGAAAGAATTACCTTTCACAACTACTACTTCTACAAAAATTAATCCTTCTCTCTTCGCCAATCTGCCTTCACAAATGAAGCAAAAGCTTAGGCAAAGGTTACTTAATGAACATTTAAATACAATTACAAATAACAACAAACTGACCCCAACTGAAGCATCCAGGCTCCCAGTAGACAATAAGCAACCACTTGAGCGTAGTTCCTATGCTGAAGCCCCTTATTACAGCCAAGTTGGTGGCTACAGTTATGATGGGCATGACCATTACAGCTATGGTGAACCAAAGAAGCATCCACTACTCGACATCTATCTATTAGCAGACATGACCAAGGTATACAAAGTGGGCAACACTAACCTATCTATCAAGGCACCCAAGATTGGAGATGCTAGCAAATTTGTAGACACACATTCACATTATGGCTACCATGGTTACCATTAACCTCTCCTCACCATTATAGCACACAGTGGTGTAACAGACACCATATACCATGCCCCCATAGAGTAGACATTAAAACTTTCTTAACCTGCAATTTGTTAAGCACATTTGTTATTGTGTGAAGTTGAACAGAGTTCAGGGTTCATCCCATTAAAATCAAACACATTTCCATATGAGTTTTGTCGATCTGAATATCTCAGCAACTGCCTATCTGCTCCAGTTGTATATAAAGGTACAATATAATTATGCTTGGGATGAAAAGAAGCATACTATTCAAGATTTACTTTATTATTTAGAGTCAAAATAGTATAGCAGGTTACTTATGATCATATGGTGATCCTCTAGTGTCATAGTGACTTATCATCACTAGGGGTCAACTAATATGCCAAGTATAAAAGTTGCCAATACATGGCAGGGGTGAAAATAAGAGCATGGCACATTCCTGAAGGAGGGCAGTGACACTGCTAGCCAACTGATGTTATCATGCTACTCTGTATCTTATACCACAGTTTTATTTGTTACTTTTTACCTGTTTAAATTTTGTTGCCAAGACATGTGTTTAGTAAAAAGAATACCTAAAAATAATACCTAAAATACAAGGAGCAAGACATTTGTTCTGTCACAAGCATAAACACAAACTGGACAACAGCTATCTGAGGCCTGGTGGCTAAAGCTCCCGCTTCACACACGGAGGGCCCGGGTTCGATTCCCGGCGGGTGGAAACATTCCGACACGTTTCCTTACACCTGTTGTCCTGTTCACCTAGCAGCAAATAGGTACCTGGGTGTTAGTCGACTGGTGTGGGTCGCATCCTGGGGGACAAGATTAAGGACCCCAATGGAAATAAGTTAGACAGTCCTCGATGACGCACTGACTTTCTTGGGTTATCCTGGGTGGCTAACCCTCCGGGGTTAAAAATCCGAACGAAATCTTATCTTATCTTATCTTATTAGGCTTTCCATGGGTAGAGACCTGGTGTTTGTTATGGTGGTTGGTTGTACATGATATTTACAGCAGTCATACAACAAAAATTATAGCAATAATCTGGGACTTTATAGTTACTATAACAAAGACAAGGTAGAATGAACAATTAGGTTGTGGAAATTATGACAGTATGTAGAGTCAAACATGGAGGAAGAGAGGGGTCAACCTATGGGGCAAATATAGGCCAGAACCTGAATTAACACCTAAAAATTTTAGGGGTCAACACATGCCGGGATGACTTGAATGCTGGCACATATGGTATGTAAATATTCTGCAGTGCTGTATTGAATTATTTTACAGGATATAATTTTTTGTTTTGGAGGGGTCAGACTTCTCTATATATATGAGCAATATAAGCTGGATTTATAGTGCTCTGAAGCTGTATTAGAATATACTTTATGCATTGTGTGCATTTAATTTTCCAAATACTTATTCTTATTCAACCTGTACAATACAACTGAAAATAAAATTGTATGTTCAGTTGTCAAATTTCATAAATTACCATGACTAACAAATATTAATGATTTTTCAATGATATTCAAGATTTGATTTTCTAAACAGTGTAACATGACTTTCCCCATTTCCCAAGACTTGTATGAACCCTGAACTTCCACTGCTGCTACTAATGCCAAACCTAAATCTGCATATTGTCAATGGACGCAAGTGAACTGTGAATAAATTGGCATATATCAGCTACTGAATTTGTATTTATTCGTAGGTTTAGAATACCGAGGCATTTTTTAAAAGAAATGTACTGTGATTTTTTTAATAAAACATTCAATTGTGTTAAAAAATTTCTTTACCCATTTAAAGCTAGCAGTCACATAAATCATAACCAGCATGTTATTTGTATGTTTATTTTTTAAGAATCTTAATAATCCTGTTGTTTAGTTAAAAGCTAAGGAAGTTATTTCATGCAAATCAATAGATGTATAAAATATATTAAATAACAGGAGTTCCTCACTCACTTATGCAACATATGCATTTCATGTCCATGGTATCTGTACTAAGCTGAGAGCACTGACCTGAGACATGAACAGCCTTTTGGCCCATTGTTAATTAGGTGTATCTTCGTTAAATACAGTCATACCTTGAATTGTCTGGATGCACTAAGTCATAGACTTAGTGCATCCAGATAATGAGTCATAAAATTGTAAGTCAAGTTAATATAAGGTGGGACATACAGGATTATATTCCTGGAGCTCAAGGCTTAGGCCTATTTTTCAATAATTAAACTCCTATTTTGCTAAAATATTACTATTATTATGAAATTAATAAAGGAACATCAAATAACAAGGTACAAAACATTTAAATCTGTATGTGCTGTACTGTATTTAGTAAAACAACTCTATAATTCAATTATTTTTAAAAATCAAAATGGTATTCAAATGTTGCTCCTTGGTGTATAGTTTAAAATGTCCAATATTAAGTTTTGCCAGTACTTGGAGTATACCTGGAGGGTGTTCCAGGAATCAATGCCCCCCATGGCCCAGTCCATGACCAGACCTCGCAGTGGATCAGTCTGATCAACCAGGCTGTTAATGGCAGCCGCACACAATCCAATGTACGAACCACAGCCCAGCTGGTCAGGTACTGACTTTAGATGCCTGTCCAGCCACCTCTTGAAGACGAGGAAAACCCTAATGTAACCTAACATAACCTAAAATATCTCGATGTAACATAACCTGGCTCCATTATCAGCAGAAATAAAAATGGCATGCCTTTGTTTATCTTTGCTGTCATTGGTAAGGCATGCCGAATGACTTGATACTAATTGCTGAATGGCCCCGATGCAGCATCTGACCCAAAATAAAGGAACTATTTTTGTTAATATCTCCCAAAACAACAAACTGCACAAGATATAATTATTTATTTTGAGGTGTCGATAGCTTGTACATACTGTAAAATATGTATAAAATAATGCCTTAATTCCACAGAGGAGCAGCCTTCAATTATGGTCATTAAATCAATGAAGGAACATTTAATAACATATGGTAGTACAGTGGAACCTCGGGTTACGAATTTAATCCATTCTGTGGACTTGTTCATATCTTGATTTGTTCGTATGCTGGGTCAATTTTCCTCATTTAAATTAATTGAAATGCAATTAATTCGTTCCAGCTGAATTCCTGCTCCAAGGAGGCATGACAAAATAACCCTAATATCAACTCTACGGCTTATTTATCTGTCACAATTCATCTAATATGACATAATAACTATATAAATAACATAAAAACCTGCTATAGACTCTATAATGAATAAAATATGCCATTACATGGACGGTGGAGGGAGGAGGATTGTGGTCGGGAGTGGTCACGCATTCTCGCTGTTTGCTTTCATCATATCTGGATAAGCATCTCAACCCATGTCAGTTAGTTGATGTATCCATGTATGCTCATGTAAGTTTCCCTGGGTTTGTAGTGTTTATCATTACTTTATTAAAGTACCCTATAAAATATTAACAATGGCCTCTAAAGCAAGTAATAATACCAAGAGATGGCTTGATTAACACAAAAAAACTTATGGAGATACTGGTAGCACATCTCTGTCTACTCAACCATCTCCATCTGCTGAACCATTTAAGTCTCCCACACCGTCTGCATTTCCTGCACCACCTACTTGTATGTCTCACACCATCTGTGATGTTACTGCCACAGCTTTACAGCTCCTCTGAGTCAGAAAAAAGTTAATCTGAATCACTACTAGACAGCATAGCACTCTAGCTGTAAGCTCATCTGTCCACCAGAAAAGGTAAGAAAAATTACTATACTCTACTGTACTGCACTTTTAACTCTTATTTTTTTGTAATGCACTGTAATTTACTGAACCATATTGTAATACTGTAGTTTATTCTTGGTATGCCAGTATTACAATATGATTCAGTAAATTACAGTGCATTAATCCAACAGACACATTTGGCAGTCTGCTGCAGCGATACCGTCCATACAATGGATTTTTGCCTAAGCAGACACCCTCTCCCCTAACAGTCTATTTTATGTAGGTTTCACAGTGCTAGCAAAAATAATCTTGTAGTTTACTGCTACTACATACAACTGTAAGCAATTAAATACTGTAGTACCATATAAGGTTAAAAAATAGGATGTTAGTACAAAATGAAAGTGTGTGCACAAAATCTAATCAACTTACCCAGAAACATGATACTCTCTCTGTAGAATGATAAAAGCCACCACAAGGGACCATAAGGATAGGCAGCAACCAAGCATCTGAAAGTATACAAATACTATATCTGAATTACAGCTTACCTACCATTATAATTATTTTTTACGTCATAAAACATGGTAGTACACTTATATATGTTTAAGTTGTTAAACAGTAACATCATTTTGGTGTGTTATATATTAGCACTAACCTTCACTTGAGTCGAGGTAATATTTTTTCACATCAGCCATTTCCCACTAGATAAGTTTATGCTGGATTACAACTTTTCTTTACCATACCAAAGTTCTATTATTTAAGAGTACATATATAGAAAAAACTATTAATACTTTACATATCTATACCTTCCAGTATCAAACATCAACACCTGCTTGACTTGTTCAAAATAAGAATATTAGTGAAAAAATGAATGCTATCTCAGCAGCAATACAAAGTGAATGAAAAATAATAAAATATGATGTAACAGAGATGGTAATGTACTGGGATAAATAAATGATATATGGGGAAGAGTATAGTACTCAAAGAAGCAAAAAACTGAACTTAAATTTCATAAGAGGAGCAAAGCAGTCATAAAAAAAAAAAATTGCTGATGAGGAAATGGCCAGCCCTGTTACAGTATCTATTTTTATGTGTACTGTAATTACTATGTAACATGTTTAATTCCTATATGTAGCTTACCTAATTAAATAACAAATAAATAATACTGTATATGTATATCTAATGTTATAACAGCCAAGAATGGCATTTTAATAGATGTATATGGCTGGGTGTGAGTTACACCTGCCTAGCATGAGCCAGTAGGCCTATTATAGTATTCCACTATTCTTAGTAAAATTACTTAGGCACAGGTACACATAAGGACAATTATTGTACATAGTTTAACATATAAAGGGAAGGGGAACAAAAGTGATTGTAAAAATTATAGAGGAATAAGTTTACTGAGTATACCAGGAAAAGTGTACGGTAGGGTTATTATTGAAATAATTAGAGGTAAGACAGAATGTAGAATTGCGGATGAGCAAGGAGGCTTTAGAGTGGGTAGGGGATGTGTAGATCAAGTGTTTACATTGAAGCATATATGTGAGCAGTATTTAGATAAAGGTAGGGAAGTTTTTATTGCATTTATGGATTTAGAAAAGGCATATGACAGAGTGGATAGGGAAGCAATGTGGCAGATGTTGCAAGTATATGGAATAGGTGGTAAGTTACAAATAGGTGGTAAGTTACAATGGAGCTCCCACCAATTGTTTCTGGTAATATATCCTCACTATTACTAGTGGAGTCCCCTTGTTTGCTATCTCCTGTGGTATTACTAGCTTGTAATATTGGTTTTATCTTGTCCTTGACTACACTTGTTTACCCACTACAGCTCCTGTCCCCCTCGAGGCCATTTATATGTATTCCCTCATGCATACAGTTACTGTCTCCCAAAACAGCATTATCAGCCCCACATTTACTGACTACCGGGGCAGAACCTCCAGCCTTACAGTTTCTGACTACATGGCCAGCACCTCCAGTCATACAGTTACTGTCGGCCAGGACAGCATCCGCACCATCCAGCCCAGACTTTTTATTTTCCCATCTGTTATAGAATGCTTCCAGGTTTTCTATGACGGCTGCTTTGATGTTATTCTCTTTTAATACCAATGTGATTTTAGTCCACAGATTGATCTCATTTGGGCATACCCAAAAACACTTCCCTGGTTTAATACTGCTTGTAGCTAGTTCTTGGATGTCTGCACAAGGGGAGTGACACCAATTTTCACAAAAGTGGCAATTTATCCATGTGGAAGCGCGTTTGTTTGATTGACTGCAGACTACACATTATTATTATTATTATAATCAAGGGGGAAGCGCTAAACCCGAAGGATTATACAGCGCCTGGGGGGGGATGTGGAAGGCATTCAGGCTTAATTCGGGGAACTGGAGCACAGATCCAATTCCCTAGATCAAGAGCCCCTCACCAACATCAAGAAACCTCCCTTGAGGGGTGCAGACTACACTGAGCTTCATAATGTGATTTCAATGGTTGATTTACTGTAATTCTACTAGTAACCTCTTGAATATTCTACTAATAACCTCCTTAAAGTGAAGATCTAGCTATTTGTATTTCTATTTCTAACTGTACTTGTATATTAGGACAAGCTTACCGCTCTATGCTTCCCCTTTATAGTTATTGTTTGTGTTTGACAAGGGCGCCTAAAACCCCGTCTGTTTACAGTCTGCTTGGTTGTCCAACGAAACAGTTTGAAACCGGTCAAGGGTTCGGACCAGTCAAGGGTTCGAAACCAGTCGGATCTGATCAGTGGGTCACTTATTTAAGACATATCTGGTCGGTGATTTGGGCTAACACATGAAGGAACTACTGGAAATTATTTAACTGAATAATATGTGATTTGATTGATACAAAAGTATAACTTGAATGTTGAAGAACCAGTGATTACTGTAGGCAGCTCCTACAATGAAGAACGGTCGAGGCCTCAACCCTTATTTACAGCCTGAACGTTTATACATCACTGTATTTAGCTTTTTTAGATTTTTTCCGTCTCCACCACAACAAATGCTATGTTATCACTATAGTTGACTGATGAAGATTACTGGAGGAAAGTCGCTGTTGCTGCAGTAATATTTGCTTCTCGTTGTGTATATTACGACCGCTGGTAACTACAGGATATATGAATTTCGCTGTATACGTCTGGTATTTCAAGAATGAAGAAAAAACTAACGATGGTCACTCCACTCCGCTAAGTACCATTATATTACTGGTTAGTTGCTACTACAACACTGTATTCTCCTATTCACTGGTATCACCAGATTATATGGGAGGTACACTAGCAGGTCAGGAAGATTATTAAAACAGCTGACCTGTGTGGTAAGTTTCTGGCGCCTTCTGGCACCTGCCTCTAGGCCTATCACTTCAGTTACAATTACACCTGTTTTAAAGACACTTTAGCATTTATTATCTATATATTAGGATGCCACTGTAGTATACGCTATACACTATGTCTTGTGGCTTAGCGCTTCTTTTTGATTATAATAATAATAATATACACTAAGTATACACAATATTATCAGGGAGACTTTCTTTCCTCTGACAAAGAAAAGTTCTATTATTATTATTTTGCACACGACACACTAGGCCTATAATTCCCCTCTGGCAGTAAACTCTGCTAGGTAGTGTACACTAATTCTCCTTTTTTGACTCGATATATACTATTTTCTGTCCAAGATTGGTTCCAAGCGCTAGAGGGATGTATCGTGTAAGATCGTTGACACAAATTAAACTTCTAGCACGTAAGAGAGACCGTGAAAACACGGAGCACAAGGCACGCGTCAGATCATGACCTAGGTAATACATATTTGAAGAAAAACAGGATAAATAAGTATACAAGATATGATGTAGGGCATAATGACAGTAGTTTGTTGCACTATGTATTGGTAGATAAAAGACTGTTGAGTAGACTTCAAGATGTACATGTTTATAGAGGGGCCACAGATATGATCAGATCACTTTCTAGTTGTAGCTACACTGAGAGTAAAAGGTAGATGGGATACAAGGAGAATAGAAGCATCAGGGAAGAGAGAGGTGAAGGTTTATAAACTAAAAGAGGAGGCAGTTAGGGTAAGATATAAACAACTATTGGAGGATAGATGGGCTAGTGAGAGCATAGGCAATGGGGTCGAAGAGGTATGGGGTAGGTTTAAAAATGTAGTGTTAGAGTGTTCAGCAGAAGTTTGTGGTTACAGGAAAGTGGGTGCGGGAGGGAAGAGGAGCGATTGGTGGAATGATGATGTAAAGGGGATAAAAGAGAGTGCAAAAATTATAGGGGGATAAGTCTGTTGAGTATACCTGGCAAAGTGTATGGTAGAGTTATTATTGAAAGAATTAAGAGTAAGACGGAGAATAGGATAGCAGATGAACAAGGAGGCTTTAGGAAAGGTAGGGGGTGTGTGGACCAGGTGTTTGCAGTGAAACATATAAGTGAACAGTATTTAGATAAGGCTAAAGAGGTCTTTGTGGCATTTATGGATTTGGAAAAGGCGTATGACAGGGTGGATAGAGGGGCAATGTGGCAGATGTTGCAGGTGTATGGTGTAGGAGGTAGGTTACTGAAAGCAGCGAAGAGTTTTTACGAGGATAGTGAGGCTCAAGTTAGAGTATGTAGGAAAGAGGGAAATTTTTTCCCAGTAAAAGTAGGCCTTAGACAAGGATGTGTGATGTCACCGTGGTTGTTTAATATATTTATAGATGGGGTTGTAAGAGAAGTAAATGCGAGGGTCTTGGCAAGAGGCGTGGAGTTAAAAGATAAAGAATCACACATAAAGTGGGAGTTGTCACAGCTGCTCTTTGCTGATGACACTGTGCTCTTGGGAGATTCTGAAGAGAAGTTGCAGAGATTGGTGGATGAATTTGGTAGGGTGTGCAAAAGAAGAAAATTTAAAGTGAATACAGGAAAGAGTAAGGTTATGAGGATAACAAAAAGATTAGGTGATGAAAGATTGGATATCAGATTGGAGGGAGAGAGTATGGAGGAGGTGAATGTATTCAGATATTTGGGAGTGGACGTGTCAGCGGATGGGTCTATGAAAGATGAGGTGAATCATAGAATTGATAGGGGAAAAGGGTGAGTGGTGCACTTAAGTAAGTAAGTAAGTTTATTCAGGTATACACAAATACAGTTACATAGAATTATCATACATAGCAGCATATGTGTAGAGAACCTGGGATAACCCAAAAAAGTCAGACAGAGTGACTTATTTCCATTGGGGTCCTTTTACCTTATTATTATAATATAAAGGTTATAATATTTTCTTATTATTCTATAATGAAGATAACATCTTATTATCATACTAAAAAGACTATCTACTACACGAGGGTCATTAAGACTATCTACAATACGAGGGTCATTACTAGGAATAAGGTAAAATTTACACGTATGTTAGATAAAAATTAGAAAATCATTCCCCTCCCTTTCTGTAGCTACATTCATCAGACACCTTTTGGCACTCTTCTTGAACTGGTTCATGCTATGACTGGCTTTGACATGTGCGGGCAGTCTGTTCCATTCCTTTATTGCTGTACAATAAAAGGTGTTTGAAGCCTGGCCACTGACTGTGGGTACTACAAAGTTGTGCTCTCTCCCCCTAGTACTATGATTGCTCTGGTTCACAACCTTGACAAAATTGACAGCAAGATATTCTGGACATTGTTTGTGAGCAATTTTATAAACATGATTTAGCTTCAGTTGTTTTACTCTGTCTTCAACATTCAGCATATCCAACTGCTGTAATTCATCCTGGCCTACATGTTCTCTTGGTCCCAGCCCCAGGATGAATCTTACGATTTTGTTCTGGGTGATTTGCAGTCTATCTTTCAGTTTTTTTGTCAAGGCAGAGTACCAAGAAGAGCAAGCGTAATCCATATGGCATTGTATAAGGGCTAGACATAGGGTCCTGCGAGCCTCAGTAGGTACACACTGTGCTTGTCTATACAGGAACTTAGGAGTCTGTGGAGACAAAGAACTTTGTCCTTGGAGGCAAAGAGGGGAATGTATGAGAGTATAGTTTTACCAACGCTCTTATATGGGTGTGAAGCATGGGTGATGAATATTGCAGCGAGGAGAAGGCTGGAGGCAGTGGAGATGTCATGTCTGAGAGCAATGTGTGGTGTGAATATAATGCAGAGAATTCGTAGTTTGGAAGTTAGGAGGAGGTGCGGGATTACCAAAACTGTTGTCCAGAGGGCTGAGGAAGGGTTGTTGAGGTGGTTCGGACATGTGGAGAGAATGGAGCGAAACAGAATAACTTCAAGAGTGTATCAGTCTGTAGTGGAAGGAAGGCGGGGTAGGGGTCGGCCTAGGAAAGGTTGGAGGGAGGGGGTAAAGGAGGTTTTGTGTGCGAGGGGCTTGGACTTCCAGTAGGCATGCGTGAGCGTGTTTGATAGGAGTGAATGGAGACAATTGGTTTTTAATACTTGACGTGCTGTTGGAGTGTGAGCAAAGTAACATTTATGAAGGGATTCAGCGAAACCGGCAGGCCGGACTTGAGTCCTGGAGATGGGAAGTACAGTGCCTGCACTCTGAAGGAGGGGTGTTAATGTTGCAGTTTAAAAACTGTAGTGTAAAGCACCCTTCTGGCAAGACAGTGATGGAGTGAATGATGGTGAAAGTTTTTCTTTTTCGGGCCACCCTGCCTTGGTGGGAATCGGCCAGTGTGATAATAAAAAAAAAAAAATAATGATGTAAAGAGAGTAGTAAGGGAGAAAAAGTTAGCATATGAGAAGTTTTTACAAAGTAGAAGTGATACAAGGAGGTAAGAGTATATGGAGAGAAAGAGGTTAAGAGAGTGGTGAAATGAGAGAGTGGGTGAGATGTTAACAACAAATTTTGTTGAAAATAAGAAAAAGTTTTGGAATGATATTAACAAGTTGAGGAAGCCTAGGGAACAAATGGATTTGTCAGTTAAAAATAGGAGAGGAGAGTTATTAAATGGAGAGTTGGAGGTATTGGGAAGATGGAGGGAATATTTTGAAGAATTGTTAAATGTTGATGAAGATAGGGAAGCTGTGATTTTGTGTATAGGGCAAGGAGGAATAACATCTTGTAGGAGTGAGGAAGAGCCAGTTGTGAGTGTGGGGGAAGTTCGTGAGGCAGTAGGTAAAATGAAAGGGGGTAAGGCAGCCGGGATTGATGGGATAAAGATAGAAATGTTAAAAGCAGGTGGGGATATAGTTTTGGAGTGGTTGGTGCTACTATTTAATACATGTATGGAAGAGGTAAGGTACCTAAGGATTGGCAGAGAGCATGCATAGTTCCTTTGTGTAAAGGCAAAGGGGACAAAAGAGAGTGCAAAAATTATAGGATGATAAGTCTGTTGAGTATATCTGGTAGGGTATGGTAGAGTTATTATTGAAAGAATTAAGAGTAAGACAGAGAGTAGGATAGCAGATGAACAAGGAGGATTTAGGAAAGGTAGGAAGTGGGTAGACCAAGTATTTACAGTGAAACATATAGGTGAACAGTATTTAGATAAGGATAAAGAGGTTTTTGTGGCATTTATGGATTTGGAAAAGGCATATGGCAGGGTGGATAGGTGGGGGCAATGTGGCAGATGTTGCAGGTGTATGGTATAGGAGGTAGGTTACCGAAAGCAGCGAAGAGTTTTTACGAGGATAATGAGGCTCAGGTTAGAGTATGTAGGAAAGAGGGAGATTATTTCCCAGTAAAAGTAGGCTTTAGACAAGGATGTGTGATGTCACCATGGTTGTTTAATATATTTATAGATGGGGTTGTAAGAGAAGTGAATGCTCGGGTCTTGGCAAGTGGTGTGGAGTTAAAAGATAATCAAACACAAAGTGGGAGTTGTCACAGTTACTTTATGCTGATGACACTGTACTCTTGGGAGATTCTGAAGAGAAGTTGCAGAGGTTGGTGGATGAATTTTGTAGGGTGAATACAGGAAAGAGTAAGGTTATGAGGATGACGAAAAGATTAGGTGACGAAAGATTGGATATCAGATTGGAGGGAGAGAGTATGGAGGAGGTGAATGTCTTCAGATATTTGGGATGGACGTGTCAGCAGATGGGTTTATGAAAGATGAGGTAAATCATACAATTGATGAGGGGAAAAGGGTGAAGGGTGCACTTAGGAGTCTGTGGAGACAAAGAACTTTGTCCTTGGAGGGAAAGAGGGGAATGTATGAGAGTATAGTTTTACCAACGCTCTTATATGGGTGTGAAGCATGGGTGATGAATGTTGCAGCGAGGAGAAGGCTGGAGGCAGTGGAGATGTCATGTCTGAGGGCAATGTGTGGTGTGAATATAATGCAGAGAATTCATAGTTTGGAAGTTAGGAGGAGGTGCGGGATTACCGAAACTGTTGTCCAGAGGGCTGAGGGAGGGTTGTTGAGGTGGTTCGGACATGTAGAGAGAATGGAGTGAAACAGAATGACTTCAAGAGTGTATCAGTCTGTAGTGGAAGGACAGCGGGGTAGGGGTTGGCCTAGGAAAGGTTGGAGGGAGGGGGTAAAGGAGGTTTTGTGTGCTTGGGGCTTGGACTTCCAGCTGGCATGCGTGAGCATGTTTGATAGGAGTGAATGGAGACAAATGGTTTTTAATACTTGACGTGCTGTTGGAGTGTGAGCAAAGTAATATTTATGAAGGGATTCAGGGAAACCGGCAGGCCGGACTTGAGTCCTGGAGATGGGAAGTACAGTGCCTGCACTCTGAAGGAGGGGTGTTAATGTTGCAGTTTAAAAACTGTAGTGTAAAGCACCCTTCTGGCAAGACAGTGATGGAGTGAATGATGGTGAAAGTCTTTCTTTTTCGGGCCACCCTGCCTTGGTGGGAATCGGCCAGTGTGTTAATAAAAAAAAAATGTAAACAAACATATAAAATAACATTTTTACTTACCTTTATTGAAGATTGGTGATGGCATCTGGAAGATAGGGAGGAGGAGAGAGGGAGTTGGGGTTAGTGTTTGGAAGGAGAATTCCCCTCCACGAGGACTTCAGGTATCAAAGCCCTCTCTGGGGTTACTTCCCTTCTCTGTCTTTTAATGCCACTAGGACCAGCTTGAGAGTCACTGGACCCATGTCTCACAAAATAACTGTCCACAGTCCTGTGTTTCTGGTGCCTCTTTAAGATTTCCCTAAAATGGGACATGGATTTGTCACTGAACTTGTTGCAAAGATGGCTTGTTTCAGCTTGCTCAGGGTGGTACTTGTGTACAAACATTTGGACATCATACCACTTGGGACAAATCTCTTTAATCAGCACTGGTTCCAGGAGTTTTCTGTACTAGATCTGCATGCAACTTCCTTGCCTTTTCACAAATAATGGTCTCTGAAATACTATCACCTGCCATCTCTTTATCCTTGATCCACACCAGCAACAACTTCTCAACCTGATCGATTGTCTGTGGTCTTTTTTTGATTAGCATATTAACACCTTTTGCAACATCAGCTTCCTTGATTTGTTCTTTCTTTGCCAGGATAGAACCGATGGTCGACTTGTTTTTCCCATACATCCTGGCAAGCTCAACAAGTCTCACACCACTCTCATACTTCTGTATTATTTCTTTCTTTACATCTATGGTGTTTCTCACTTTCTTTACCACAGGGGTACCACTAGCAAGTTTCTTTGGGCCCATGGTAGCTTATTTCACAGTCCCACGAGCACTAAACACAATGAAATAATCGTAAAATGCTTGAATGACAGCGCAGGTCAGTGTTCACTCAAGCATCGACAAAACCAGACTGCTCACGGTGCCTGCGCTGGGACGTGGACAGAGCAGGCTGCCAGACAGGTCTGGTACCCGGTGGTTGGAAAATAGGGGCGAGTTTGATAATAGGGACAAAGTTGGTTTGAAAAAAACGTTCGATTTTCGAAAAGTTCGATAAGTGATACGTTCGAAATTTGAGGATCCACTGTAAAACGTTGATCTGTATTCAGAGCCCCCTGCACGTGAACGTAGATCTACATGTGGACAGTTTAAGGGTTAATGATGGGGTTCCGTTCCTAAGACTCGGTTGGTAAGTGAATTGGTCATTAAGTGAGGAGCATACTGTACTAGTAGTGGGTTTGTGCCAACCATCTTCAGATATTTTTTTAATGCCACCTTTGCACCATTTATAACATTTTTAGTATATTTTTAAATGTTAATACTATAGTGTACTGTATACTGTAATAAACAGAAAAAAGGAAATCATCTCTAATATACTTTACTTAGGTTTGCATATTGGTTGGAAAATTGGTCGTAAGTCCGAGCAGTCAGTAAATGAGTACAGTTGACCCCCGGTATTCGATGGCATCGGTATTCGATAAATCCGGTATTCGATGCATTTTAACGCAAATACAGTGGACCCCCGGTTTACGATATTATTTCATTCCAGATGTATGTTCAGGTGCCAGTATTGAAAGAATTTGTTCCCATAAGGAATACTGTGAATTAGATTAGTCCATTTCAGACCCCCAAATATACACGTACAAACACACTTACATAAATATACGTACATAATTGGTCGCATTGGGAGCTGATCGTAGAGAGGGGGTCCACTGTATTTTGCCTCGGTATCCGATTGAAAACCCGGTATTCGATATGATTCATACGAGATGTGTCCACGTGTGGCCTGAACTGCCCTGTGTGTGCCAGTGTTTACAAGCCAGCCAGTATGCGCGCATCTAAGGATACATTTGGTACATTCCATATTATCACTGTTTTTGGTGCTTGTTTCTGCAAAATAAGTCACCATGGGCCCCAAGAAAGCGTCTAGTGCCAACCCTGTGGTAAAAAGGGTGAGAATTAGTATGGAAATTAAGAAAGATTTTGAAGGGTTTGGGGCTAACCCTGAGAAGCCTATGCCAGTTGTGGAATCCATTGTGCCTACTTCAAAAATTAAAGAAATGTGTGCACAGTGGGTTGAACTGCAAACCTTTATTTATGAAAATCACCCTAACACAGCTATTGCAAGCCGTGCTGGTGACTTACAATGACAATGTTGTGGCCCATTTTAGACAAATCGTAAAGGAACGGGAGGTACAGAGCTCTATGGACAGATTTGTTGTGCGACAGAGGTCCAGTGACTCTCAAGCTGGTCCTAGTGGCATTAAAAGAAGAAGGGAAGTAACCCCGGAAAAGGACTTGCTACCTCAATCACTAGCTAATGCCAACTACCTCCAATACTCTATAACTTTCTTACTGCTATTAATTGCTCATAATTTTAAATTAAAAGTCAAATCTTACTCCAAATTAATAATATTCATTTTTTCTTACCTGTCCATTTAATTTTGTTTATCACTACTTGTTTTTTTAGTCACTTTACATTGTATATTCAATTAGTGTATATTCCAATTACTTTTTTGCAAGTACCAAAACTATCTTTTGCTAGCTAGTACCAACTACCTCATTTTTTTTTACTTTTATTGTGCAATAAACTGCTCAATTTATCTAATATTACAAATCAGATCTTACTCCTAAACCAATATTATTTCATAGTGACCATCTGTCCATTTAACTTTGTTTACCATTACTTAATTTTAGTCCCTTATATATTTTCTCCTTTATTTTAGCTTTATATAACTACCCTAGCTTATACATTCACAATTGTTAAAATAATCAAGGTGCTATTCTCAGGTGCTAAAGTAGAACAAGTTCACAATTTTGGCATTATATTCCAAAGCTCATTTATTTTATAGTACTACCTACTATCATATTCCCAAGCTCCATTATTTGATCATCACTTTATTTGTACTAGTCCCTTTTATATTGTCTCCTTTATTTTAGCTTAAAAAAAAAAAAAAAAAAAAAAAATACCTTAGCTCATTATTTTACATTTGTTAAATAATTCAGGTGCTATTTTTTAGCTTAAGACTATTTACTTTGTTTTATACTTAATTCTAACTATAGATTCACTACAAATCTTATGATTACAAGCATTGATCCAGATACCAACCTCTTATTTAATGACTTAAATGAATCAAACAGTTACTGTAATTACTACACTGCAGAACAATCAAAGGCACTTCTCAGTGCCAACAACAACATAACTATCTTTAACTACAATATCAGATCTTTAAGCAAGCATTACGATGACCTCATAGCATTACTAAATTCCTTACATGCCAATATGTCCATCATTACACTAACTGAAACCTGGCTAAAGCCTGATACTACAGATGTCTATACCATTCCTGGTTACACAGCCATACACAACTGTAGGCCAGACCAACAAGGGGGTGGCACAGCCATATACTACTCAGACCAACTAGAATGTATCACTAATACTTGCACAAGAGATGAACATGGGGAATATATAATAGCCAAATTCAAATCCAAATACCTACAAAAACCTCTCACATTGATAAACATCTACAGAGTTCCACAGTCAAACATTAGCCAATTTAGTCAAAACCTAGGAAGTATGATAACTGATGCACGCATGAACAAAGATCACTTACTACTCTCAGGTGACTTCAATATAAATCTCCTGCAAGACCAGGACCCACACGTTACTGAATTCACAAACACAATGAGTAACTGTATGTTGCTACCAACAGTAACAAAACCTACAAGAGTTACAGAGACTAGTGTTTCCCTACTTGACCACATCTGGACCAACACCATATCCCCTTTAAAATCAGGCATAATTACAGATAATACCACAGACCACTACCCTACTTTCCTCATAACAACTCTTGGTAAATTACCCCAAGACACTACTAAAGTCACCTTCAGACTTCACAATGAGGCAGCCATTAATAACTTCACAACAGCATTAGCAAACATTGATTGGCACACTGAGCTAGAAATCAATACAGATATTGACGAATGTATTAATAATTTTCTAAAAAAGACTCAATACCTCTATAACAAGCACTGCCCTAAAAAAACTAAGCAGATGACAGCTAAGAGACTGAACAGTCCCTGGCTAACACCCAGCATTCTCAAATCCATAAATACAAAACACCAATATGAAAAACAGTACAGAATGGGTCACATAACCAGAGACCAAACAAAACGTTACTCGTCAATCCTAACCAGCCTGATAAGAAGGGCAAAAAAATTGTATTATGAGAACAGATTATCCAACTTACGAGGTGATATAAAAAAGACCTGGAAAACCCTATCAGAAATTCTGGGAACAAAAAAGATATCACGAAATAGCGAAATAAAATTAGCAAAATCAGATGAACCCCAACTCCCACCAACAGAAACAGCAAACAGACTCAATGATTTCTTCTCCACTATAGGACAAAACCTTGCCAATAAAATCCCAAGCTCAGATACCCCACCAAATGACTACCTCACCGGCAACTACCCGAACACACTGTTCCTAGCTCCGACTAACCCATACGAAGTCTCCCTTATTATCAACGCACTAAAAAACAAGGCAGGAGATTTAAATACCTTACCACCCTTTATATACAAAAAAGTGTCACAAGTGCTATCACCAATCATTGCAACACTCTTTAACAAATCCATTGAATCCTCCACCTTCCCTACAGTACTCAAAATAGCAAGGGTCACCCCGATCCACAAAGGAGGAGACCAAACAGAGTTGAATAACTATAGGCCAATATCCAACTTACACCCTCTCTCAAAAATCTTCGAAAAATTAATTCATAAACGAATCTACTCCTACCTTATCTCCCAAAACATACTCAACCCCTGCCAATTTGGATTCAGGCCTAATAAAAATACTAATGATGCTATTATACACATGCTAGAACATATATACACTGCAATAGAGAAAAAAGAAGTCCCACTGGGGATCTTCATTGACTTACGTAAAGCTTTTGATACAGTTGACCATGACTTGCTCCACGTAAAATTATCACACTATGGTATAAGAGGGCACTCCCTCAACTACCTCAAGTCATACCTCAGCAACAGAAGCCAATATGTGTACGCAAATGGGGCAAACTCTTCTGCACAACCAATTACAGTTGGTGTCCCACAGGGAAGTGTCCTTGGCCCTCTTCTCTTTCTCCTATACATAAATGACCTACCAAATGCTTCTCAATTACTCAAACCCACACTATTTGCTGATGACACAACATACGTCTTCTCCCACCCGAGCCCAGTCACGCTAGCCAATACTGTAAATACCGAATTACAGAAAATATCTACCTGGATGAGTACTAACAAACTTACACTAAACATTGACAAAACCTACTTCATTCAGTTTGGTAACAGAGCTACAGATGTCCCTCTTAACATAATGATAAACGGATCACCTATCACAAAGCTAACAGAGGGAAAATTCTTAGGAATCCACCTTGATAATAGACTCAAATTTCATACACATATACAACAAATTTCTAAGAAAATTTCCAAGACTGTAGGCATACTATCGAAGATACGGTACTATGCTCCACAGTCAGCCCTCCTGGCCCTATATCACTCTCTTATTTACCCCTATCTCACCTATGGAATTTGTGCATGGGGCTCAACAACAAGTAACCATCTCAGACCACTAATTACCCAACAAAAGGCTGCAGTTAGAATGATAACAAATTCTCACTACAGGCAGCACACTCCACCAATATTCAATACACTCAACCTACTCACCATACAAAACATCCATACTTATTACTGCACCTATTACATACATAGAACACTCAACTCTGATATTAACCCTCCCCTCAAACATCTCCTTGCCAACCTCAACAGAACACATGACCATAACACAAGGCACAGATCACTCTTTGATATTCCTCGTGTCCATCTCACGCTATGCAAAAACTCAATGCACATAAAAGGCCCTAAAATCTGGAATTCATTACCTGTTAATATAAAAGAAACACTACCTGTTTATAAATTCAAGTCTCTTCTCAAAGATCACTTACTCACCCAAAACCAAATAAATACTGAATAACTGAACCTTATAAATTGTATATCTTAAATGTTTCTCACAATTATATCACATAAATGTTAAACCTAAAACCCAATCTAACTTTATTATTTTTTAAATTCACTACCTAACAGAATACTCCATTCTACTGAATTTACAACAATGCATGCAACCATATGACCTGTCTTTGTAATACTCACTTGTGCTTTATAGTAATCAGTTTACATTAATGTTTTTCACTGATTTCATCATTGCTTAGTTAATCTTAAGTTAATTTTAAGCCAGCCCGTAATGCTATGCATAGTATAAGTGGCTTTGGCATGCTGCTCTTATCTGTATTTTTTTTTTGTACCTCTGTAAGTGTGCTCAAATTATAAATAAATAAATAAATAAAAAAGTCCTAATGGAAGGGGATTCCCCTTCTAAACACTAATACCATCCACACTCTCCCCTCCTCCCATCCCATCAATCATCACCAGATCTTCAATAAAGGTAAGTGTCATGTAACTGTGCATGTCTTCTTCAGTTTGTGTGTATTAAAATTGATATTTCACGTGGCAAAAAAATTTTTTTTTCATACTTTTGGGTGTCTTGCACGGATTAATTTGATTTCCATTATTTCTAATGGGGAAAATTGATTCGCTTTTCAATATTTTCGGTATTCGATGAGCTCTCAGGAACGGATTAATATCGAATACCGGGGGTCCACTGTACATCGCTAAGTGAGGAGAGGCTGTACTTGGAAACTCAAAATTCTCTCTCCAATCATGAATTTGGTTCTACTGTTGGCTCCTTAAAATCTAAAGGTGCAGACTCCCTCTGAGATTTGGAGGAAATAAGAGAGGGAAGAGATGCAACCCTTGCGATGAACATACAAAATAATGTTTAATTGCAGGGCAACCTCAACAGGGTCTGTAGTGCTATCACTAGCAACCTTAAGAATGGAAGCAAAGTCCAAAGAGTACCGGCACATAGTGGTAGTAACAGTGGACATGTAAAGTTGCCAGCAAGCATGTTGGCAACCTTACCTGTATAACCCAACAGGCAAGCATTCATATCTGTTTAAAAGCTAGGATCCAGTCCAAAGTTCTGTTGTAATAATAGAGACTAAGCAGCATATTTCAAACACACAACACGAGCACAGTTAGGAGACCATCAGGATACACATTTTTGATAATGTTTACCCAAGATTCAGTGGATTGCATTTAGATGCTGCAGCAAGAACAAAGGTGGTAAAAAAGTTGCAACAGCTCATGAAGAAATGAGATATGGAGTGTATAGAGAACCCAATCTGAGTGTTCAAACTACCAACAAGAGCTACAAAGAAGTCCGGCATAAAAATGATAAGAAATGAGAAGAGGGAAATGATTGCTGTCATGAAGATAAGGTACAACAGATCAATGTTCAGCAATGTATATGAGCATATATAGAGACCTATTCAGGAAAGTTTATGAGTGCAAGGATCTAAATGTGTAGGGGTACCAGCGTATAAGACATAGAGGGAGAAGTGAGAACAGTCACAGTGAGACATACTCCAGAGCAAATGATGAGCATTACAATCACCCAATATAAGGAGTGAAATAGGTGAGGATGAAATTAGAAGTCAGGTATAGATAATGGGTGAGGAGGGGAAAAATACAAAGAGCAGACTGTGTACCACTTGTCCAAATATACAAGGGCCCAGTATAATGAAATGGGGTATGAATTGAAAACCAAGAAAAAGATATATTATTGCATACAAGCATACTTTCATTGTCTGTCCCAGTTACTGGACCACTACAACAAGGTCCTGGATGCTCTAGAAGAAAAACAAAATGCAGATGTAATATACACAGACTTTGCAAAAGCCATTGACAAATGTGACCATGGTGTAATAGCGCACAAAATGTGTGATAAAGGTATAACAGGAAAAGTTGGTAGATAGATCTATAATTTCCTAACAAATAGAACACAAAGAGCAGTAGTCAACAGAGTAAAATCTGAGGTGGCTACATTGAAAAGGTCTGTTCCTCAAGGCAGAGTACTCGATCCCATCTTGTTCCTCATCCTCATATCAAACATAGACAGGGATATAAGCCACAGCTCCATGTCTTCCTTTGCAGATGACACCCAAATGACAGTGTCCTCCATTGAAGACACTGCAAGACTCCAGGTGGACATCAACCAAATCTTTAAATTGGCTGCAGAAAACAATATGAAGTTCAATGATGAGAAATTTTAATTACGTATTCCGATGTGGAAAATATAATGATATTAAAACTTCATCAGAGTATAAAACAAATTCCAACCACACAGTAGAGCAAAAAACTAATATCAAAGACCTGGGAGTGATCATGTCAGAGGATCTCACCTTCAAGGACCATAACATTGTATCAGTCGCATCTGCTAGAAAAATGTCAGGATGGATAATGAGAACCTTCAAAACCAGGGATGCCATGCCCATGATAACACTCTTCAGGTCACTTGTTCTATCTAGACTGGAATATTGCTGCACACTAACAGCATCTTTCAAGGCAGGTGAAATTACTGACCTAGAAAATAATATACAGAGAAACTTCATGGTACACACAACCGCAATAAAACACCTCATTTACTGGGAATGCTTGAAGTTCCTAAACCTGTACTCCCTAGAACGCAGACGGGAGAGATAGATGATTATATACACTTGGAAAATCCTAGAGGGATTAGTACCAAATTTGCAAACGAAAATCACTCCCTACGAAAGCAAAAGACTCGGCAGATGATGCAACATCCCCCCAATGAAAAGTAAGGGTGCCACTAGCACAATAAGAGACAACACAAAGTGTCAGGGGGCCCTAGACTGTTCAACTGCCTTCGAGCATACATAAGGGGGATTACCAATAGACCCCTAGCTGTCTACAAGCAGGCACTGGACAGGCACCTAAAGTCAGTACCTGACAAGCCGGGCTGTGGTTCGTACGCCAAATTGCATGAGGGCAGCAGTAACAGCCTGGTTTATGAGGCCCTTATCCACTATGAAGCCTGGTCACAGACCAGGCCATGGGGGCGTTGACCCCTGGAACTCTCTACAGGTATATTCCAGGTATATGTCTCATTGGGAAAAGAATGAAGAGATTGTAATAAAATTTAGTCAGAGAAAGGAATTTCAACAGTGAAATGTAATTTTGGTTCCTGTAAACAGACTCATACAGGTGAAAACTGGGAGAACAACAGTTAGAATTCACCCTCCTCCCCAGATTTCTATCCCACTGTAATAAAGCCATTATCAGTGAACAGTAAGAAAACAACAATAGAAAGCAGGTAGAGGTTATGGGCTAGGTCAGAGGTTGGCAAACTATTTTGGAGCATTACCCAAAACAAATGTGTACAGCAAAATTCCCCACTAGACTGGAACCCTTACCTGTTTTACATTACTGCAAACTTAATACACATAATACCTACAAATTAGATTTTTAATTTTATTAGGAAACTAAAAATTATTTGTTTGAAAAAATAAAACTTTCATAATTTGCCTTGCTTATTAAATAACAAATTTTTGTGCAGTTTTATTTATGTGTTTATTGAGCCTTCAATGGAATTGATGCAGGATCAAAGGATTATTATTATAGTCAAAAAGAAGCACTAAAAAAAAAGGGCTATACAGCATTACAGGGCAGGGAAGGATGTGAGGGTATCAGGTAGCCAGAGGGAGAGGGATGATTAGTAGGTGATGGAGTACAGCAGGGCAGTGGATAGTGCGGGGGTAGAGGGTAGCATGAGACTGAAGTAGAAAGGACTGAGGGGAGTGCTAAAGGTATCATCATCAGAGTTTGTGGAGTAAATCAGTTGCTGTCAAAAAGTCAATGAGAGAGTCCGGATTAAAGGAGGGTCCATCAGCAAGAAGGGAAGGTAAAGAAAGAGCAGCAGAGCAGAAACGACATTGGAGGTAAATTCTGCATGCTCGTTGATAGTGGGCAGTCCAACAGAATGTGGCTAACAGATACTGGAACCTGACAATTCTCACAGAGAGGAACAGAGTGCCTCTCCATGAGATACCCGTGAGTAAGACAAGGGTGGCCAATGCGAAGACAGGAGAGAGTAGCCTCCCATCCTCAACAATGATGACAAGAAGACGGCCAGTAACCTATACTTGGTTTAATAGAATGAAGTTTGTTATAGAGCAGATCAGACCAACGTTGTTGCCAACAGGTGCGAAGGTGAGTAGCAATTACAGCAAAATAGTCCATGAATGGAACACCTCTATATGAAACTGGGAGGTAATGTACTGCTGACCACGCAGCAGTGTCTGCCTGTTCATTGCCCTGTACGTCAACATGATCAGGGACCCAACCAAATACAATATCTTTGTGCTTGGTAGAGATACGGCATAACCAAAGTTTGATACGGAGAACTAGGGAGTGAGGTGCATCAAATTTTCGTATAGCCTGTAAAGCACCAAGGGAGTCTGAAACAACCACAAATGGTGACACAGGCATAGATGCAATACGGATAAGTGCTGCAAAGTGGCATACAATTCAACAGTAAAAATGATAGCCAAGGATGACACTGTCCGGAAACATTGCTGCGAATCCAACGCCGTCAGAAGACTTAGAACCATCTATGTACACTGCAATGGCATGAGAATGAGAGCAAAAGTGGTCAAGGAAAAGAGAGCGGGAAGCTACCATAGGCAGTTGGGGTTTCGCGCATGGCAGTGAGAAAGAACAGACACGAATGGCTGGAACTTCCCAAGAGGGTAGGGAAAAGTGAGATGCTACATTAACATAGAAAGGTGGTAACTGAAGGGAAGATGAGCGAATGTAGGCGAAGAGAAAAGGGATGGAGTAAACAGGGACGATGAACAAATAAAGAATGTCTACTAACATCAGTGACTAATCTATATATGGAAGGATTGCAGAGATCATGAGAGCTGGAAAGGACAACAAAGGTTAAGTTAGAAAGGACTGTGAGGAGTGCTAAAGGAAGTTTGTGTAATAAATCAGTTGCTGTCAAAAAGTCGAAGAGGGAGTTTATGCCAAAGGTGGGGCCATCAGCAAGGAGGGAAGATAAAGTAAGGGCATTAGAGTGATGAGGACTTTGGAGGAAAATTCTGTGTGCTTGTTGATAGATAGGGCAGTTCAATAGATTATGGGAAATTGAAACTGGAACCAGATAATTCTCACAAAGTGAAACAGGGCACCTCTCCATGAGATACCCATGAGTTAGACAAGTGTGTCCAATGCGAAGACGAGAGTGTCGTCTCCCAACCTCACTATCGATGACAAGAAGAAAGCTAGAATCCCAAACTTGGTTTGATAGAATGAAATTTGTTATGAGTCATATCAGACCAACGTTGTTGCCAACAGTTGCGAAGGTGAGTAGAGATTACAGCAAAATTGTCAGGGAATGGAATACATACCTCTATTTGAAACTGACCGTGCAGCAGTCTGCCTGCTCATTGACCTGAAAATCAACATGACCAGGGACCCAACAGAAAACAAACGATTTCTTTGTTCTTGCTAGTACAGTAATGCTGCGCAACTAGAGTTGTAAACACGAACTACGGGATGAGGTGAATCAAATTTTTTAATAGCTTGCAAAGCGCTAAAGGAATCTGAAACGATTACAGACATCAAAGTAGGCATAGATGCAATACGGACAACTGCAATGAGAATGGCATACAGTTCAGCTGTAAAAATGCCAGCCCAGTCTAATGACTTCACACTACGCTGTCTGGAAACAATGCTGCAAACCCAACACTATCAGAGGATTTAGAACCATCAGTGTACATTGCAACAGCATGAGAATGAGATAGGAAGTGATTAAGAAAGAGAGAGCGAGAAGCATCTGGGATTTGAGCAGGAGCAGACATAGGGGGTTGCAGAATGTACAAATGTGAGGGCAAGGGGATCAGGTCAATGTCCATTGCAGGCTTCTCCTCAGCAAAATGTGCTGTAGCCTAAATAGTTTTCAAAATCAATAAAGGGCAGCTGCTAAACTGGAAGAGACAGAGAAAGAATAGTGATGTTCTGGAATGAAGCAGTAATATCCTGGAATGAAGGAATCTTGGTGAAGACAGAGGAAAGTAGGGGCAGTATATGGGGGTGGATTGATTTCCGCAACTGCCACAGATGCAAGAAAAGGGAAAGGGCAAGACACACAAAGAAATTATTGCATTCATGGAATATGTGTATAGGTACCCAAAAATATTGCTGGGCAGTATTCATGGAGTGCTAAACCTGTAGGGGGTCACACAGTGCCTAGAGGGAGGGATGGGATGCATTCAGGTTTGATTCTAGGAACTAGAGCATAGGTCCAATTCCTTGGATCAAAAGCCCCTTGAATAATGTCTCTGACCTCAAAAATGGCAAACACGAGTTTCCACTTCGGTGATAGTGAAATCATGGAGCTCAAGTTGCTGTTGAATGTCTGGGCCACACTGCATAAATTCTTGGTGAGTTAGTGTGGGGAGATAAGGACAGCACTGAGAAAGAAATGTTTGTACTCACCTATTTGTGGTTGCAGGGGTCGAGTCACAGCTCCTGGCCCCGCCTCTTCGCTGATTGCAACTAGGTCCTCTCTCTCCCTGCTCCATGAGCTCTATCATACCTCGCCTTAAAACTATGTATGGTTCCCGCCTCCACTACGTCACTTTCTAGGCTATTCCACGGCCTGACTACTCTATGACTGAAGAAATACTTCCTAACATCCCTTTGATTCATCTGAGTCTTCAACTTCCAATTGTGACCTCTTGTGTCTGTGTCCCCTCTCTGGAACATCCCGTCTTTGTCCACCTTGTCAATTCCGCGCAGTATTTTATATGTCGTTATCATGTCTCCCCTGACCCTCCTGTCCTCCAGTGTCGTCAGGCCGATTTCCCTCAACCTTTCTTCGTAGGACAATCCCCGTAGCTCTGGGACTAGTCTTGTTGCAAACCTTTGCACTTTCTCTAATTTCTTGACGTGCTTGACTAGGTGTGGATTCCAAACTGGTGCTGCATACTCCAGTATGGGCCTGACGTAAATGGTATACAGAGTCTTAAACGAATCCTTACTGAGGTATCGGAACGCTATCCGTAGGTTTGCCAGGCGCCCGTATGCTGCAGCAGTTATCTGATTGATGTGCGCCTCGGGAGATATGCTCGGTGTTATACTCACCCCCAGGTCTTTTTCCTTGAGTGAGGTTTGCAGTCTTTGGCCATCTAAACTATATTGTGTCTGCGGTCTTCTTTGCCCTTCCCCAATCTTCATGACTTTGCATTTGGCAGGGTTAAATTCAAGGAGCCAGTTGCTGGACCAGGCTTGTAGCCTGTCCAGGTCTCTTTGTAGTCCTGCCTGATCCTCATCCGATTTGATTCTTCTCATTAACTTCGCATCATCTGCAAACAAGGACACTTCTGAGTCTATCCCTTCAGTTATGTCGTTCACATATACCAAGAACAGCACAGGTCCTAGGACTGACCCCTGTGGAACCCCGCTTGTCACAGGCGCCCACTCTAACACCTCGTCGCGTACCATGACTCGTTGTTGCCTCCCTGACAGGTATTCTCTGATCCATTGCAGTGTCTTTCCTGTTATGTGTGCCTGATCCTCTAGCTTTTGCAGTAACCTCTTGTGAGGAACTGTGTCGAAGGCCTTCTTGCAGTCCAAAAATATGCAGTCGATCCACCCCTCTCTCTCTTGTCTTACTTCTGTCACCTTGTCATAAAACTCTAGTAGGTTTGTGACACAGGATTTTCCTTCCCTGAAACCGTGCTGGTTGTCAATTATACACTTGTTTCTTTCCAGGTGCCCCACCACTCTCCTCCTGATGATCTTCTCCATGACCTTGCATACTATACACGTTAGTGATACAGGTCTGTAGTTTAGTGCCTCATGTCTGTCTCCCTTTTTAAAAATTGGGACTACATTTGCCATTGTCCATACCTCAGGGAGTTGCCCAGTTTCAAGTGATGTGTTGAAGATCTTTGTTAATGGCTCACACAATATCTCTGCTCCCTCTTTAAGGACCCATGGAGAGATGTTGTCTGGTCCCACCGCCTTTGAGGTGTCAAGTTCGCATAGCAGCTTCTTCACCTCCTCCTTGGTTATATGTACCTCATCCAGCACTTTCGGGTGTGCCCCCCTGTTCTGATTTCCTGGAGTCCTACTGGGTTCCACTGTAAATACCTCTTTAAATCTTGTGTTGAGCTCCTGACATACCTCTTGGTCGTTTCTTGTGAATTCCCCATCACCCTTCCTCAGTCTGATTACCTGGTCCTTGACTGTTGTTTTCCTCCTGATGTGGCTGTACAACAGCTTCGGGTCAGTCTTTACTTTTGATGCTATGTCATTTTCATATTGTCTCTGAGCCTCCCTTCTTATCTGTGCATATTCGTTCCTGGCTCTTCGGCTGATTTCTTTATTTTCCTGAGTTCTCTGTCTTCTGTACCTTTTCCATTCTCTAGTACACCTAGTTTTTGCCTCCCTACACCTTTGGGTGAACCAAGGACTCGTTCTGTTCTTCCCATTATTTCTGTTTCCCTTGGGAACAAACCTCTCCTCTGCCTCCTTGCATTTTGTTGCTACATAGTCCATCATTTCTTGTACTGGTTTTCCTGTCAGTTCCCTCTCCCACTGAATGTCTTGAAGGAAGTTCCTCATGCCTGAGTAATTCCCCCTTTTGTAGTTTGGTTTTTCCCAGCCTATTTCTGCTACTCTCTCCACTTGGAGCTCAACTATGTAGTCGAAGCACAGAACCACATGATCACTAGCTCCCAGAGGCCTTTCATACATGATACCCTCGATGTCCGAACTACTCATGGTGAATACAAGGTCCAGTCTTGCTGGTTCATCCTCTCCTCTCTCTCTGGTAGTGTCTCTAACATGTTGATGCATGAGGTTTTCCAGTACCACATCCATCATCTTGGCTCTCCATGTTTCGGGACCCCCATGGGGCTCCAGGTTTTCCCAGTCAATCTCCTTGTGATTGAAATCACCCATAACTAGTAACTTTGCTCCTCCCATGTGTGCTCTCCTGGCCACCTCGGCTAGTGTGTCGATCATTGCTCTGTTGCTCTCATCATATTCTTCTCTTGGCCTCCTGCAGTTCTGTGGTGGGTTGTACATTACTGCAATTATCACCTTATGTCCCTCAGACTGGATTGTTCCTACTAAGTAGTCCCTTTCGCCCATGCCATCCATTCCTTCCATTTTCTCAAAATCCCACTGGTTTTTAATGAGCAGTGCAACTCCTCCTCCCCCTCTCCTCCCTCTGTCTTTCCTGAGGATTTGGTATCCGGATGGAAAGATTGAATCTGTTATTATTCTGGTGAGTTTTGTTTCTGTGAGTGCTATTATGTCTGGGGATGTCTCTTACTTGTTTGTTATTCCATCTGCATTTGTGTACCACACCTTCAACTTCTTTTCTAAGACTGTGGTCTGGGAGGTATATTGGGGTTGGGGAAGTGGGAGACCTGGTAAGGAACTATGGGTTGTTGCTGTAGGGGTGGAGTTTGTAATGTAGTGGGTGGGGGCATTGGATGTGGCATGGGTGTTTTGATTTAGAGTGTTTGGTTGCACTGGGGTTGACCTGGTTGGGAGGCTTCTATAGGAAGTTGTGAGGGAGGCTGTATTTGATCTTCTTCCTGGGTCTGGGATCTCCTGTCTGTCTTCTCCATCCCCTCTCTTTCCTCCTTTCGCCTTTGTAACATCTCTCTCAGTTTCTGCCTTTCTTCTTGTGATCTGTCGCGGTCGAGATACACCTTCCTGTATGCCGGCATGTCCCTTAATCGTGCTTTCTCCTGCAGGATCCTGGTCCGAGTCGCTTCTGCCTTGAAGGTCACTTTCACTGGCCGGGTTCTTTTTTTTACAAACCCCCCTATTCTCCGAAAATTTTCCAGCTGGGTCATGTCGTCTTCTCCTATTGCTTTCATGATGCTTTCAATTGCTTTTTTTCCCCTTGTTTTCTTGCTTCATATGTTTCCCCTTCAGCTTCCTGGAGCCCATACACAAAGACTGACCTCACCCTTTCATTCTCCCACTGCTTATCCCTGTGTATCCCCTCATTTAATTTGGTTTCCTGCACTGCAGCTTTCCTTTCTTCAGTTTCACTGGCTAATGTACTTGGGCTCAGTGGCCTGTCATTTTCCCTTCTCGGCTTTCCTTGGGCTCTGTTGTTGTCTGTTAGGGCCTCCACATAAAGCTTAGCTCTTTCATTTACTACAGTCTCCTGTGATAGAGCCTCCCCATGCAGTTGTGCCCCTTCTTTCCCTACAGTCCCCTTATTTGTGGCTGAGGTAGCAGTCTCTGGTGTCAATCCCAAAATATTCTTTAGTTCTTTAGGCTGTTTCAGATTTTTTAGTTCCTCTTCTAAACTCTGTATCCTAGCCTCTGCTGCTTTGATATGCAGCTCCCACTTCCTGCTTTCCATATCTATCCTCTCTTCCATTCTCAAGCTAAGTTCTTCTAGTTTCTTTTCCCATTCATGATCTCTTTTTATGAGCTCTGCTGCCCAATCTTCCTTTGCAGCTTCCTCCTCCTGTCCCTTGGTTTTTCTTGTTGCTCTCTGACAACCCATTTTTGTTTTATCCTGATTGCCTCAGAGTGGGAAACCTATGTAGTTCTGTATGTTAGGTTAGTAGTGTGTATGTCAGAGTGTGGGGGGGGGGAGGTAGAGGAGGAACTGTGGCTATGTGGGAGAGGAGTGGGGAGGGGTCAGGGGGGTCTGGGTGAACGGGGGAGGGGAGGGTGAACGAGGGAGGGGAGGGATCAGGGGAAGAAGTGAGTTGTCGGTGGTGAGGGGGGGGAGTGTGTGTGTGTGTGTGTGTGTGTGTGTGTGTGTGTGTGTGTGTGTAATCTTGTGTGGAATTATGTGTGGGTTTATTATGTACTGAAAGGTAGGTGGCTTGTGGGTTGTAGTGTAGTCTCAGTGGTCCTTTCTGCCCACAACTTCTTGTGACCTGACCCCCAACCTCTTGGGGCTTGACCGGCACGTACTTACAGTGTGTGTGTGTGTGTGTGTGTGTGTGTGTGTGTGTGTGTGTGTGTGTGTGTGTGTGTGTGTGTGTGTGTGTGTGTGTGTACTCACCTAGTTCTCACCTAGTTGAGGTTGTGGGGGTCGAGTCCGAGCTCCTGGCCCCGCCTCTTCACTGATCGCTACTAGGTCACTCTCCCTGAGCCGTGAGCTTTATCATACCTCTGCTTAAAGCTATGTATGGATCCTGCCTCCACTACATCGCTTCCCAAACTATTCCACTTACTGACTACTCTGTGGCTGAAGAAATACTTCCTAACATCCCTGTGATTCATCTGTGTCTTCAGCTTCCAACTGTGTCCCCGTGTGTGTGTGTGTGTGTGTGTGTGTGTGTGTGTGTGTGTATATGTGTGTGTGTGGGGGGGGAGGTATGCAGGGAGATACTGTTAATACATACCAGTAATTCTGGGTTATAAAAGCGATAATTGCTACTAGGGTCTAAAGTTTCAATAAGTGTCTGCCCTTGTGTGTGTGTGTTAGGGAGGGATGGTTAGGGGGGGGTAGATCCGTTATACCTCTCTGTTCTGTCTTTCCTAGAAATGCTACACTCTTCGCTTATTGTCCTTTCTGGATTTAAGTATCAATTATTGCTGTTATTATCCTATTCCTTGTTCACGTTTAGAGAGGACTTCCTAGCTTCCTAAGTGTTCTTACTACTAATAAATACTGTAATAGCTTGCAGGAGTGAGTGACCAGTATCTAACAGCGATGCAAGACCAAGCCAAGCCAAAAATGCGACATGCAAACCACAATATAGGTGATACTTGCGCTGGCAACGGTCGTGCCAAGTTGCCAGATGCTGATGACGTAGTCTTCGTACGTAGCCTAAATCCCTATTTGGGAGATCCTTCATCCGTGATGATTATAACCACATGTGCTCATACGTCCCTCGTTCCTCACGCGATTTCACTTTTCACTTATGATATTATACACTTCACATTATATACACTTCACTTTATATGTATAATGGCACACAACTTGTCGTGACGTCACTGTGCTATGATGTAGTGTCACTGATAAAACAGATTGTCAGCATTTATTTATTTATTAGGGATTTGCCGGTACTTCCGGCCCGGGTCTTCTCCAGATGGCGACCCGGCGATTGTCAGCCTGGTCAGCATCTTGAGTTGTGAAAATATACCTGGAAGGACACAGTTGATAAAAAATAGATGCTCTCTGTTGAAGGAAAAAGAATTTTGTCCAGGATTGTTTTTGAAATATGTCTGTGAAGGGAAGAGATTTCAGGTAGCTTGTTTCTTAGGATAAGAGTAAGAAGGTAGGCAAGAGTTATGTTAGGATTATCTAGTGCATGCCAAGGTCATTTCGACAATGGCTTTACACCATTCTGTCCTATGACATGTGAATGACCCAAAAATCAACACCCCTGTCATAGAAGCCAGGACCAAAGCCAAAGTAAAGTGAAAGTCAGAGATGTCACTGGTACTGGGGTCAGGCAAGAAAGGATTGCCCCAAAGCAGTACTAGGTTCCAAGGAAAGTTCAGGGAAGAGAGGGAGCAGTGGTCATCAAGAGTGTGTACAGGAAGATTATTATCAATGTAACTTTAATTATTACTTTCAGCTCTCCATTTTCCCATCCACCACCAAATCTAACAAGGGGAGGCTTAAATGTTGACCAAAACAAATGACCCCAGGGCACCAACAGTGAGCTAAATGGCAGCCACAGGATCAAAGTGGTGCCCAATTAGTGATGCTTGCATGTCCCTAGCCAAATACAGTGGAACATCGGCTTACGAGTTTAATCCGTTCTGTAACCTTGTTTGTATCCCAATCTGCTCATGTGCCGAGTCAATTTTCCTCATTTAAATTAATTGAAATGCCATTAATCCGTTCCAACAGAATTCCTGCTCTGGAAGGCAGGACAAAAATACTTCAACACTCCACACTCTCAACACCATCCCAGCTTCGTGAATACATGTTCAGTTCCACCTCTCTCCTACAAGCTAACTGTAACTGTGAATTGTGTTTTGATCTTTTAATTACCATATCTTGTATCTGCCAAGCAATCATGACACCCAGTTGGCAAACCAGTGTTGCTGACGTACTGACTTGACTGAATGACTTACTGACTTGACTGACTGAATGACTTACTGACTTACTGCATGACTTAAAGTTAGACTTTGTCACTGAAGAGGACCCTGAAATGGTGCCTAGAGCACCTGATGCCTTACTGTCAGTTGTATAATGTACTGCAGGGTAAAATAGAACAGAAATCCATTACAGAATTTATGCACACTCCAGTACAACCATCGACTTCAGTACCAGAACCTCTCCCGTCCACCTCAGCCCAGAAGGGCCACAGCATAACTCTCCACTCTCTTTACAATCATCGACAAACACCAGCACCCACAATTTAAGGTAAGAAATACTATTACAGTGGACCCCCGCTTAACGATCACCTCCCAATGCGACCAATTATGTAAGTGCGTTTGTACGTGTATGTTTGGGGGTCTGAAATGGACTAATCTACTTCACAATATTCCTTATGGGAACAAATTCGGTCAATACTGGCACCTGAACATACTTCTGGAATGAAAAAATATTGTTAACTGGGGGTCCACTGTATTTCTGTTGCAGTTGTAGTCTTAAGTAGTAAAAGCAACAAAATACATCATGACAATGAACTACAATGATATATTCACTTTTATTTTTGTAAGATCTGGAGGTTTAAAAAAAAAGTTGTTTGAGGGGTGAGCTCACATCCTGAATTTTTTTCATGTCCAGAAACAAAAAAATCGACCGAGGACTGCTCGTATCCTGAAAAACTCGTATGGTGGGGCACTCATAAGCCAAGGTTCCACTGTACATTGTCCCACCAGACAGGAGAGCAGTGCTAGTATAGCAGACTGATTCAGTGGAGCCAGCACTGAACCTCCTATTTGATCCTTATCCTCTTATCAAAGAATTTTTTATTTTAATCAGAAAGAAGCGCTAAACCACAAGGGTTATACAGCACAGCAGGGCAGGGAAGGATGCAGGTGTAATGGGTAGTAAGAGGGAAAGGGATGATTATTAGGTGTTGCAGGACAGTGGATAGTGCAGGGGCAGAGGGTAGCTAGAGATTAAGGTGGAAAGGGCTGAGAAGAGCACCAGAGACATCATCATCAGAGTTTGTGAAGTAAATCAGTTGCTGTCAAAAAGGCAATGAGAGAGTCTGGATTAAAGGAGGGTCTGTCACCAAGAAGGAAAGGTAAGGAAAGGGCATCAGAGTGGAGACAACGTTGAAGGTAAATTCTGCGTGCTCGTTGATAGAGTGGGCAGTCCAACAGAATGTGGCTAACAGATACTGGAACTTGACAATTCTCACAGAGAGGAACAGGGTGCCTCTCCACGAGATACCCATGAGTAAGACGAGTGTGGCCAATGCGAAGGTGGGAGAGAGTAGTCTCCCAACCTCGGCACTGATGACAAGAAGATGGCCAGTAACCTATACTCAGTTTAATAGAATGAAGTTTGTTACCGAGTAGAGTTGACCAACTTTGTTGCCAACGGGTGTGAAGGTGGGTAGCTATTACAGCAAAATAGTCCGGAAATGGAATACCTCTATATGAAATTGGTAGGTCATGTACTGCTGACCGCACAGCAGTGTCTGCCTGTTCATTGCCCTGTACGTCAACATGACTAGGGATCCAACAAAAAACAATATCTTTATGCTTGGTAGAGGTACGGCGTAGCCAAAGTTGGATACGGAGAACTAGGGGGTGAGGTGTATCAAATTTCCGTATAGCTTGTAGAGCACTAAAGGAGTCTGAGACAACCACAAATGATGACACAGGCATAGATGCAATATGAATAAATGCTGCAAGAATGGCATACAATTCAGCATTGTAGATGAATGGTTCAGAGAACTGACACGTTGATAAATTAGACACATGTGCAACTCTTGGGTATCTTTATTGAGGAAATGTTTTGCCACACAGTGGCTTCATCAGTCTATACAAAGGAGAATCTTGAAGAACAGGAGGAGAATGAGGTAATCAGTCCTTCAACCTTGAGTCGATGTGCTCAGTCCATCAATCTTGAATAGAATACGGCATATGTGTGGAGAAGGAGCTTATAAACCGTAGGCAGAAGAGGTGCAGCAGTCGTAGGTAGTGTCACATTTGTTCAATGTGGAAGTAGGTCGTGTCCAAGGGTTAGGCAAGAGAAGAATTCCC
This sequence comes from Cherax quadricarinatus, assembly GCF_038502225.1. Lineage (NCBI taxonomy): Eukaryota > Metazoa > Arthropoda > Malacostraca > Decapoda > Parastacidae > Cherax > Cherax quadricarinatus. The sequence continues at coordinate 9,365,414 of NC_091295.1, forward strand.
AAGTACAGTGGACCCCCGGTTCCCGATGCTATCGGTATCCGATAAATCCGGTAGCCGGTGCATTTGATCGAGAAAAATTTGCCTCGCTTCCCGATACAAAACCCGGTATGCGATACAATGCGTACGAGACGTGTCCACGTGTGGCCTGAACTGCCCCTTGTGTGCCAGTGTTTACAAGCCAGCCAGTGTGTGCGCATCTAAGGATACATTCGGTACATTCCATATTATCCATATTACATATCACTGTTTTTGGTGCCTGTTTTTGCAAAATAAGTCACCATGGGCCCCAAGAAAGCTCCCAGTGCCAACCCTTCGAGACCAAGGGTGCTAATGAGTGTTGAAATGAAGAAAGAGATAATTGCTAAGTATGAAAGTGGAGTGCATGTGTCGGAGCTGGTCAGGTTGTATAGTAAACCCCAATGAACCATCTCTACTATCGTGGCCAACAAAACGGCAATCAAGGAAGCTGTTCTTGCAAAAGGTGCAACTGTGATTACAAAACAGCGACCGCAAGTGTTAGAAAATGTTGAGAGACTGTTATTGGTGTGGATAAATGAAAAACAGATAGCAGGAGACAGCATCTCTCAAGCAATCATTTGTGAAAAGGCTAGGCAGTTGCATGACGATTTGGTAAAAAAATGACCTGCAACTAGTGGTGATGTGAGTGAATTTAAGGCCAGCAAAGGTTGGTTTGAGAGATTTAAGAATCGTAGTGGCATACTTAGTGTGATAAGGCATGGTGAGGCTGCCAGTTCAGACCACAAAGCAGCTGAAAAATATGTGCATGAATTCAAGGAGTACATAGAGGCTGAAGGATTGAAACCTGAACAAGTGTTTAATTGTGACGAAACAGGCCTGTTTTGGAAGAAATTACCAAGCAGGACCTACATTACTCAGGAGGAAAAGGCACTCCCAGGACATAAGCCTTTGAAAGACAGGCTTACTCTGTTGATGTGTTTCAATGCTAGTGGTGATTGCAAAGTGAAGCCTTTATTGGTGTATCACTCAAAAACTCCCAGAGCGTTCAGGCAAAAGAATGTCCTCAAGGCTAATTTGTGTGTGCTGTGGAGGGCAAACAGTAAGGCATGGGTCACTAGGGACTTTTTCTATGACTGGCTACACTATGCATTTGCCCCCACTGTGAAAAATTACCTAATTGAAAAGAAATTAGACCTTAAGTGCCTCCTGGTATTAGACAATGCCCCTGGTCATCCTACAGACTTGGCAGAGCAACTTTCTGGGGACATGAGTTTCATTAAGGTGAAGTTTTTGCCTCCTAATACCACTCCTCTCCTGCAGCCCATGGACCAGCAGGTTATTGCAAACTTCAAGAAACTGTACACAAAAGCTCTGTTTGAAAGGTGCTTTGTAGTGACCTCAGAAACTCAATTGACTCTAAAGGAGTTTTGGAAGGATCACTTTAATATCCTCAGTTGTGTAAACCTTATAGGTAAGGCTTGGGAGGGAGTGACTAAGAGGACCTTGAACTCTGCCTGGAAAAAACTGTGGCCAGAATGTGTAGACAAAAGGGATTTCGAAGGGTTTGAGGCTAACCCTGAGAAGCCTATGCCAGTTGAGGAATCCATTGTGGCATTGGGGAAGTCCTTGGGGTTGGAGGTTAGTGGGGAGGATGTGGAAGAGTTGGTGGAGGAGGACAATGAAGAACTAACCACTGATGAGCTGCTAGATCATCTTCAACAGTAAGAGGCCAGACCTGAGGAAACTGCTTCGGAGGAGGGGAGAGAGAAACTGAAGAAGTTGCCTACTTCAAAGATTAAAGAAATATGTGCAAACCTTTATGGATGAAAATCACCCTCAGACAGCTATTGCAAGCCGTGTTGGCAACCCGTACACTGACAATGTTGTGAACCACTTTAGGAAAGTCATAAAGGAACGAGAGGTACAGGGCTCTATGGACAGATATGTTGTGCAACACAAGTCCATTGACTCTCAACCTGGTCCTAGTGGCATTAAACGAAGAAGGGAAGTAACCCCAGAAAAGGACTTGCTACCTCAAGTCCTAATGGAGGGGGATTCCCCTTCTAAATGCTAACACCATCCACACTCTCCCCTCCTCCCATCCCATCAATCATCACCAGATCTTCATTAAAGGTAAGTGTCAATTCTTTTGTTATTTATTGTTATTGTTGTTATTGTAATTATTCTATTGCATTAAACTTAATATTTCATGTGGTAAAAGTTTTTTTTTTCATACTTTTGGGTGTCTTGCACGGATTAATTTGATTTCCATTATTTCTTATGGGGAAAATTTATTCGCTTTCCGGTAATTTTGGTTTGCGATGAGCTCTCAGGAACGGATTAATATCGTGAACCGGGGGTCCACTGTATTAAGATCCCAAGAAGTTGCAGTGTCTGACAGGATTGCAGAGGATTGTACAGGATTGTAGAGTTGCACATGTGTCTAATTTATCAACATGTCGGTTCTCTGAACCATTCATCTACAATCCTGTCAGACACTGCAACTTCTTGGGATATTAATATGTACTTGGGAATTCTTCGCTTGCCTAACCCTTGGGCACGACCTACTTCCACATTGAACAAATGTGACACCACCTACGACTGCTGCACCTCTCCTGTTTACGGTTTATAAGCTCCTCCTCCGCACATATGCCGTATTCTATTCAAGATTGATGGACTGACCACATCGACTCGAGGTTGAGGGACTGATTACCTCATTCTCCTCCTGTTCTTCAAGATTCTCCTTTGTATGGACCGATGAAGCCACTGTGTGGCGAAACGTTTCCTCAATAAAGATACCCAAGAGTTGCACATGTGTCTAATTTATCATACAATTCAGCAGTAAAAATGCTAGCTGAAGATAGTAAATGCCCTTGCACGACGCTGTCTGGAAACACTGCTGCGAATCCGACGCCGTCAGAAGACTTAGAGCCATCTATGTTCACTGCGATGGCATGAGAATGAGAGTGGAAGTGGTCAAGAAAAAGAGAGCGGGAAGCTACCATAGGCAGTTGGGCTTTCGAGCAAGGGAGTGAGAAAGTACAGACTCGAACAGCTGGAACTTCCCAAGGGGGTAGGGAAAAGTGAGATGCTACATGAACATATAAAGGTGGTAACTGAAGGGAAGACAAGTGCGAATGTAGGCGTAGAGAGAAGTGACGGAGCAAACAGGGGTGGCGAACAAATAAAGAAAGTCTACTAATATCGGTGACCATTCTATAAATGGAAGGATTGCGGAGATCATGAGAGCGTACATAGTAGCAAAGGCAATGGGCATCATGGCGATCAGACAAACATTCGCTTCTGCATAGAGGCTCTCAACGGGAACCCCTCAAGGAAGGTTCCTTGATGTTGGTGAGGGGCTCTTGATTTAGGGAATTGGATCTGTGCTCCAGTTCCCCAAATTAAGCCTGAATGCCTTCCACATCCCTCCCCCAGGCGCTGTATAATCCTCCGGGTTTAGCGCTTCCCCCCTTAATTATAATAATAATAATAATCTCAACGGGAAGAGCGAAAAGCACGAAGGCATAAACGTAATCCTTGGTGATGGATGAGGTTAAGGCTAGAGAGAGTAGCAGGAGAGGCCACTGAATAAATCTGGTCACCATAATCGAGTTTCGATAAAATGAGGGCTGAATGTAGGCGAAGGAGAGTTCGACGATCAGTTCCCCATGAAAGATGAGCAAGGGTTTTAAGAAGGTTCAGCCGGCTGTGACAAGTTGCCTTCAGAGAGGTAATGTGAAGTTTCCAGGATAACCTACGGTCAAAGAGAAGGCCTAGAAACCTGACTATCATGTTCAGGGGTACGGGAGCCATAGAGGTCAAAAGGATGATCGGAGATGGCAGAGCATCTAGTGAAAGTAATTTGGTGAGTTTTGGTACTGGAAAATTTAAACCTATGCATGGTGGCCCAATTGAAAACACAGTCGACCGCATGCTGGAGGGAAACTGTAATGAGGTGACAGTCAGCGCCTGCACAAGCAATAGCGAAGTCATCAACATAGAGTGATGACCAAATATTGGATGGAAGAACAGAGGCCAAATCATTTATAGCAAGGAGAAAAAGTGTTGTGCTCAGAACACATCCCTGGGGGACACCTTCAGCTTTTACAAAGTCTGGGGAGAGCACATTATTAACTCGAACACGGAAATGTCTGTCAGTAAAAAAGTTCTTAAGGAAGGATGGTAGATTGCCTCGGAGGCCTAAGGAGTGGGCTTCGGCCAAAATATTATACCTCCAAGTTGTGTCATATGCCTTCTCAAGGTCAAAAAATATGGCAATAACTGAGTGGTTATTCGCAAAGGCATTACAAGCATTTGTATCCAAGTGTAGTAAGGGGTCTATGGTAGATCGGCCCTTATGAAAGCCATATTGACTAGTGGAGAGACTGTCGTGTGTCTCTAAATACCACATAAAACGTCAATTTACCAGACGTTCCATCACTTTGCAAACTGCACTAGTAAGAGCAATGGGACGATAGTGGGAGGCATCATGTCCCATAGTACCCAGCTTGTGGAAAGGGAGAGCAATGGCAGATTTCCACAGCTGGGGAGAACTCCTTGTGACCAAATAAGATTGAAGAGGTGTAAGAGGACTGTAAGGGCTGACTGATGGAAATGTTGTAACATCTGAATATGAATGTCGTCAGGCCCAGCTGCCGATGATCGGCAAGCTGAGAGTGTTGCCTCCAGTTCCCAAAGTGTAAAAGGCACATTATACTGTTCTTCTCTGAGAGAAGAAAGGTCCAAGGGTACTAACTCTCTGGCAGACTTTGAGCAAAGAAACGAGGGGCATAGATGGAGCCCCTGGGAAATACGGACCAGATGAGTGCCAATTTCAATGGCAACGTCAAGAGGGTTTGCTATATCAACACCTGCAACCCGTAGAACAGGAACCGGGTCAAGAGAGTACTTACCACTCAATTTCCTTTTTTTCCAGACTGCACTCATAGAGGAAGCAGAGGTAATGGTGGAAACATAATCTCGCCAGCAAGTGCGTTTAGCGTCACGGATGACACGGCGAGCGACCGCACACTTCTGCTTAAAATCAAGAAATCTCTCATCGGTTCTATTGTACCGGTACCTGCCCCATGCAGTGCATTTCAAACGTACTGCACGAGCACAAGCAGGAGACCAAGGCACGCACTTCTGAGAATGCCTGCCTGAGGTTTGGGGTATAGAATGAGAAGCTGCGGTTAAAACTGACATCGAGAAGAGGTGTAGGAGCTCATCAATGGAGGATGAAGAAGGAACCTCACTAAAAGCAGTGAGTTGCAAGTAAAGGTCCCAATTTGCCCAATCAAATTGCCAGCAAGGGCTACGGAAAGGTGGTGAATATGAAGAAGTAAGAATGATTGGAAAATGATTGTTGTCATGTAAGTCCGGTAGAACAGACCAGGCGAAGTCTAGTGCAATGGAGGAAGAGCAGACCGATAGATCGATGCAAGAGAGAGTACGAGTACGAGGATCAAAATGGGTGGGAGTACCCGTATTTAAAACATGGAGGGGGTGAGAGGCGAGAAAAGCATCCAACTGAATGCCACACGAGTCACAATGAGACCCCCCCCCCCCAGAGGAAATGGTGGGCATTAAAATCGCCAAGTAACAGAAGTGGTGGTGGTAAGAATGAAACAAGAAAGGCAAAATTTGGGATAGATAATGCCCAAGAAGGAGAGAGATATAAAGAACGTATTGTAAACCACTTATTCAAGTGGATACGGGCTGCAGTGTAATGCAGCGAGGTGTGGACAGTACAGAATATCATTGCGTAGAAGAAGGGCACTTTCATTAAAGGTTCCATCAGAAAAAGGATCCGAAGAGTACAGTAAATTATAGCCTGAGATGGGCTGAAAACAGTCGAGTGTAATTTTGGTTCTTGTAAGCAAACACCAACGGGAAAACCGGGAAAGCAACATCTGAAGCTCACCCCGATTACCCCTGAGGCCGCGGATATTCCACTGTAAATAGGCCATGATTGTCAATGAGGAAAATACTAGGGATCCGCAGGTAAGGGCACCTACGGGCTAGAGGGGGTTAGAAAAGTCTATGTGCGGTGGCATCGGAAGATGTTTAAGTAGCGAAGGAACGGAGTGTTGCGAAGAAAGTTGTGGAGATGGAACAGGAGGTGGATCAGTGTCCATTGAAGGTTTAGTCTCTGCAATATACAGTGGACCCCCGGTTAACGAACTTTTTTCATTCCAGTAGTATGTTCAGGTGCCAGTACTGACCGAATTTTTTCCCATAAGGAATATTGTGAAGTAGATTAGTCCATTTCAGACCCCCAAACATACACGTACAAACGCACTTACATAAATACACTTACATAATTGGTCGCATTTGGAGGTGATCGTTAAGCGGGGGTCCACTGTATTCTGAAATGGCTTCAAGTGTTTCTGAATTCAAAGACGTGTGGGAGGCAAGATTGGAGGTAGAAGGAGGAGGGTAAGTAAAGATTGGGACAGTAATGGACTGGACCAAAGTAGTGTGGGACGAAAGAGTGTAGGGGACTGGAGAAGAAGTGTGGGAGGGGACAGAAGAGGCAGAAACTTGGGAGGGGACAGGGGTGGAAGGCACATTACGAGGAGGAGGGTGAGCCTCCACACTTGTAATAGAGCCAGTGAGAGGGGAAGAACTAGGCACAGAGACTGGAAAGGTAAAATGCGGAGGTGGAAGAAGGGAAGGAGGGGACAAAGAAGATTTGAGCAATGGGGATTTTTTGGACTTCTGAGAAGTAAAGGGGCGATTGGTAGAAGGTGTCGTACAAGGTCTTGTCGATACCGGGGCTTGTGAGGAAGGATGCGAAGATGTGAGAACAGACTGAGGTGTTGTATTAGGGACGTCTGAGCCCAGGGCAGCAAAAGAATTAGATACAGGAGTGGCTATGGGAGGGGTAACCACAGAGGAGACTGCAGAAGATGGGACCCCAGAAGTGGGGGGACATTTGGAAACACGGGGCAGTCTCCCTTGGAGGTGGAGATGACAAACTGCCATAGTATAAGGGAGACCATCTGCCTCTTTGAGACAACGGATTTCACACTCATTTAAGTAGACCTGGCAACGGCGAGAGTACGAAGGGTGAGCCTCATGACAATTAAGGTAAGAGGGTGGTTGACTGCAAGACATATTAGTATGGTCATCGGCACCAGACTGGGCATTCGGCTATAGATCTGCAATATTTTGCTGGGTGACCAAATCGCTAGCAATTTCTACATTGTTGCAGTGTAGGGATCACCTTTCGAACTTGCAACCTATGTCCAGCTACATATACAGAGGATGGGCGTTCACGGCTGTCGAAAGTTAATCGAGCCACATTGCAAGGGTATCGTCTCTGCCCGTGGGCAGGAAGGACCTAAGTGTCTACTTACTGGAGTTCTAGCTGTTCAAGAATGACATTGCCACATGTCTGGAAATTCTGTTGGACTATGGTATGGGGCAGAATGACAGTACCACTACAAGAATTGAGGGAATAATGTTTTTCAATAGTGATGGGAATAGTATCGATATGTGAAAGGAGAGAAAGATCATGAGCTTGGGTAGCATTCTGGACAGTGACGATGCATGTACCGCTCTTGAGAGTATGAAAGAAAATATCTCTACCAACATGGTGTAGGAGTGCTTAGCCAATACTATGGTTGGAAAGATAAGCAATAGAAGAAGTCGGTCGTAAAGTAAAGAATTTAGTCCATTGTGCGGTCTGGTCTTTTCCGAGTAGAATGGGAAGGTAACGAAGTAACATCATCAGGAGATTTTTGTTGGCATTTAGAAGTGGGACCAGAGTTGGTCCGACGTGGGACGGGCTGGTGATTCGAAAATTGCCGCACCGTAGAGGGAGAGGCCGGAAGCATAGTCAAAGGAGGGCAGAGGTCAGACAAATCGGAGGAGTCAGTCGAGACCCCGGTACCTGAAGCTGGTGATGAAACAGCATCAGGAGTGTCCAAAGAGTGGTCAAAAAACGAGGCAGGGTCAGAACGGAGTGCAGTACCAGTAAGGGGACCGGAGGTAGCAGGTTCATGGACTAGGGCTTCCATGGTTAGGTTACTACTTTCTTTTTGTTTTAAAGAAGGGGAACGGGGAGGAATAGTTCCTAGGAGGAATGAAAGGGCCGGAAATCACCCTCCGCGCCCAAGAGGACCTCAACACCGCAAGTAGTGCAGATGCGGCATGGAACCCGTGCCATACCCTATCCTTCATGCCAGTAAACCAGCAATCCAGGATAGCAACCTCACGTCTGCCGAGCTACCTCGGTGGACAAAATTATTAATCAAGGGGGAAGCGCTAATTATTATTATAATCAAAAAGAAGCGCTAAGCCACAAGGGCTATACAGCGCTGCAGGGTAGGGAAGGAAGCGAGGGTATTGGATGGCAGAAGGGAGGAGGGATGATCAGCAGGTTACAGAAGACAGCGGGGCAGGGGATAGTACGGGGGTAGAGGGTAGCAAGAGATTGAAGTAGAAAGGGCTGAAGGTATCAGAATTTGTGAAGTAAGTCAGTTGTTGTCAAAAAGTCAATGAGAGAGTCCAGATGAAAGGTGGGTCCATCAGCGAGAAGGGAAGGTAAAGAGAGAGCAGCGGAGCAAAGACGACGACAGAGGTAAATTCTGCGTGCTCGTTGATAAAGTGGGCAGTCCAAAAGAATGTGGCTGACTGATAATGGAGCTTGGCAATTCTCACAGAGAGGAGCAAGACGCCTCTCCATGAGTAAGACGAGTATGGCCAATGCGAAGACGAGAGAGAGTAGTCTCCCAACCTCGACACTGGTGATAAGAAGACGGCCAGTAACCTATACTCGGTTTAATAGATTGAGGTTTGTTGCCGAGCATAGTAGACCAACGTTGTTGCCAACGGGTGTGAAGGTGGGAAGATATTGCAGCAAAATAGTCCGTAAATGGAATACCTCTATAAGAGACTGGTAGGTCATGTACTGCTGACCGCGCAGCAGTGTCTGCCTGTTCATTGCCCTGTACGTCAACATGACTAGGGACCCAACAAAAAAAATATCTTTATGCTTGGTAAAGATGCGGCGTAGCCAAAGTTGGATACGGAGGACTAAGGGGTGAGGTGTATCAAATTTTTGTATAGCCTGTAAAGCACTAAGGGAGTCTGAGACAACCACAAATGATGACACAGGCATAGATGCAATACGGATAAGTGCTGTAAGGATGGCATATAATTCAGCAGTAAAAATACTAGCCGAAGATAGTAAATGCCCTTGTATGACGCTGTCCGGAAACACTGCTGCGAATCCTACGCCGTCAGAAGACTTAGAGCCATCTGTGTACACAGCAATGGCATGAGAATGAGAGTGAAAGTGGTCAAGAAAAAGAGATTGGGAAGCGACCGTAGACAGTTGGGCTTTCGAGCAAGGGAGGGAGAAAGAACAGACTCGAACAGCTGGAACTTCCCAAGGGGGTAGGGAAAAGTGAGATGCTACATGAACATATAAAGGTGGTAACTGAAGGGAAGACAAGTGCGAATGTAGGCATAGAGAGAAGTGACGGAGCAAACAGGGGTGGCGAACAAATAATGAATGTCTACTAATATCAGTGACCATTCTATAAATGGAAGGATTGCGGAGATCATGAGAGCGTACATAGTAGCAAAGGCAATGGGCATCATGGCGATCAGATGAACATTCGCTTCTGCATAGAGGCTCTCAACGGGAACCCCTCAAGGAAGGTTCCTTGATGTTGGTGAGGGGCTCTTGATTTAGGGAATTGGATCTGTGCTCCAGTTCCCCGAATTGAGCCTGAATGCCTTCCACATCCCCCCCAGGCGCTGTATAATCCTCCAGGTTTAGCGCTTCCCCCCTTGATTATAATAATAATAATAATCTCAACGGGAAGAGCGAAAAGCACCAAGGCATAAACGTAATCCTTGGTGATGGATGAGGTTAAGGCTAGAGAGAGTAGCACGAGAGGCCACTGAATAAATCTGGTCATCATAATCGAGTTTCGATAAAATGAGGGCTGAATGTAGGCGAAGGAGAGTTCGACGATCAGTTCCCCATGAAAGATGAGCAAGGGTTTTAAGAAGGTTCAGCCGGCTGTGACAAGTTGCCTTCAGAGAGGCAATGTGAAGTTTCCAGGATAACCTACGATCAAAGAGAAGGCCTAGAAACCTGACTATCACGTTCAGGGGTACGGGAGCCATAGAGGTCAAAAGGATGATCGGAGATGGCATAGCATCTAGTGAAAGTAATTTGGTGAGTTTTGGTACTGGAAAATTTAAACCTATGCATGGTGGCCCAATTGAAAACACAGTCGACCGCATGCTGGAGGGAAACTGTAATGAGGTGACAGTCAGTGCCTGCACAAGCAATAGCGAAGTCATCAACATAGAGTGATGACCAAATATTGGATGGAAGAACAGAGGCCAAATCATTTATAGCAAGGAGAAAAAGTGTTGTGCTCAGAACACATCCCTGGGGGACACCTTTAGCTTTTACAAAGTCTGGGGAGAGCACATTATTAACTCGAACACGGAAATGTCTGTCAGTAAAAAAGTTCTTAAGGAAGGATGGTAGATTGCCTCGGAGGCCTAAGGAGTGGGCTTCGGCCGAAATATTATACCTCCAAGTTGTGTCATATGCCTTCTCAAGGTCAAAAAATATGGCAATAACTGAGTGGTTATTCGCAAAGGCATTACAAGCATTTGTATCCAAGTGTAGTAAGGGGTCTATGGTAGATCGGCCCTTATGAAAGCCATATTGACTAGTGGAGAGACTGTTGTGTGTCTCTAAATACCACATAAAACGTCAATTTACCAGACGTTCCATCACTTTGCAAACTGCACTAGTAAGAGCAATGGGACTATAGTGGGAGGCATCATGTCCCATAGTACCCAGCTTGTGGAAAGGGAGAGCAATGGCAGATTTCCACAGCTGGGGAGAACTCCTTGTGACCAAATAAGATTGAAGAGGTGTAAGAGGACTGTAAGGGCTGACTGATGGAAATGTTGTAACATCTGAATATGAATGTCGTCAGGCCCAGCTGCCGATGATCGGCAAGCTGAGAGTGTTGCCTCCAGTTCCCAAAGTGTAAAAGGCACATTATACTGTTCTTCTCTGAGAGAAGAAAGGTCCAAGGGTACTAACTCTCTGGCAGACTTTGAGCAAAGAAACGAGGGGCATAGATGGAGCCCCCTGGGAAATACGGACCAGATGAGTGCCAATTTCAATGGCAACGTCAAGAGGGTTTGCTATATCAACACCTGCAACCCGTAGAACAGGAACCGGGTCAAGAGAGTACTTACCACTCAATTTCCTTTTTTTCCAGACTGCACTCATAGAGGAAGCAGAGGTAATGGTGGAAACATAATCTCGCCAGCAAGTGCGTTTAGCGTCACGGATGACACGGCGAGCGACCGCACACTTCTGCTTAAAATCAAGAAATCTCTCATCGGTTCTATTGTACCGGTACCTGCCCCATGCAGTGCATTTCAAACGTACTGCACGAGCACAAGCAGGAGACCAAGGCACGCACTTCTGAGAATGCCTGCCTGAGGTTTGGGGTATAGAATGAGAAGCTGCGGTTAAAACTGACATCGAGAAGAGGTGTAGGAGCTCATCAATGGAGGATGAAGAAGGAACCTCACTAAAAGCAGTGAGTTGCGAGTAAAGGTCCCAATTTGCCCAATCAAATTGCCAGCAAGGGCTACGGAAAGGTGGTGAATATGAAGAAGTAAGAATGATTGGAAAATGATTGTTGTCATGTAAGTCCGGTAGAACAGACCAGGCGAAGTCTAGTGCAATGGAGGAAGAGCAGACCGATAGATCGATGCAAGAGAGAGTACGAGTACGAGGATCAAAATGGGTGGGAGTACCCGTATTTAAAACATGGAGGGGGTGAGAGGCGAGAAAAGCATCCAACTGAATGCCACACGAGTCACAATGAGACCACCCCCCCAGAGGAAATGGTGGGCATTAAAATCGCCAAGTAACAGAAGTGGTGGTGGTAAGAATGAAACAAGAAAGGCAAAATTTGGGATAGATAATGCCCAAGAAGGAGAGAGATATAAAGAACATATTGTAAACCACTTATTCAAGTGGATACGGGCTGCAGTGTAATGCAGCGAGGTGTGGACAGTACAGAATATCATTGCGTAGAAGAAGGGCACTTTCATTAAAGGTTCCATCAGAAAAAGGATCCGAAGAGTACAGTAAATTATAGCCTGAGATGGGCTGAAAACAGTCGAGTGTAATTTTGGTTCTTGTAAGCAAACACCAACGGGAAAACCGGGAAAGCAACATCTGAAGCTCACCCTGATTACCCCTGAGGCCGCGGATATTCCACTGTAAATAGGCCATGATTGTCAATGAGGAAAATACTAGGGATCCGCAGGTAAGGGCACCTACGGGCTAGAGGGGGTTAGAAAAGTCTATGTGCGGTGGCATCGGAAGATGTTTAAGTAGCGAAGGAACGGAGTGTTGCGAAGAAAGTTGTGGAGATGGAACAGGAGGTGGATCAGTGTCCATTGAAGGTTTAGTCTCTGCAATATATTCTGAAATGGCGTCAAGTGTTTCTGAATTCAAAGACGTATGGGAGGCAAGATTGGAGGTAGAAGGAGGAGGGTAAGTAAAGATTGGGACAGTAATGGACTGGACCAAAGTAGTGTGGGACGAAAGAGTGTAGGGGACTGGAGAAGAAGTGTGGGAGGGGACAGAAGAGGCAGAAACTTGGGAGGGGACAGGGGTGGAAGGCACATTACGAGGAGGAGGGTGAGCCTCCACACTTGTAATAGAGCCAGTGAGAGGGGAAGAACTAGGCACAGAGACTGGAAAGGTAAAATGCGGAGGTGGAAGAAGGGAAGGAGGGGACAAAGAAGATTTGAGCAATGGGGATTTTTTGGACTTCTGAGAAGTAAAGGGGCGATTGGTAGAAGGTGTCGTACAAGGTCTTGTCGATACCGGGGCTTGTGAGGAAGGATGCGAAGATGTGAGAACAGACTGAGGTGTTGTAGTAGGGACGTCTGAGCCCAGGGCAGCAAAAGAATTAGATACAGGAGTGGCTATGGGAGGGGTAACCACAGAGGAGACTGCAGAAGATGGGACCCCAGAAGTGGGGGGACATTTGGAAACACGGGGCAGTCTTCCTTGGAGGTGGAGATGACAGACTGCCATAGTATAAGGGAGACCATCTGCCTCTTTGAGACAACGGATTTCACACTCATTTAAGTAGACCTGGCAACGGCGAGAGTACGAAGGGTGAGCCTCATGACAATTAAGGTAAGAGGGTGGTTGACTGCAAGACATATTAGTATGGTCATCGGCACCAGACTGGGCATTCGGCTATAGATCTGCAATATTTTGCTGGGTGACCAAATCGCTAGCAATTTCTACATTGTTGCAGTGTAGGGATCACCTTTCGAACTTGCAACCTATGTCCAGCTACATATACAGAGGATGGGCGTTCACGGCTGTCGAAAGTTAATCGAGCCACATTGCAAGGGTATCGTCTCTGCCCGTGGGCAGGAAGGACCTAAGTGTCTACTTACTGGAGTTCTAGCTGTTCAAGAATGTCATTGCCACATGTCTGGAAATTCTGTTGGACTATGGTATGGGGCAGAATGACAGTACCACTACAAGAATTGAGGGAATGATTTTTTTCAATAGTGATGGGAATAGTATCGATATGTGAAAGGAGAGAAAGATCATGAGCTTGGGTAGCATTCTGGACAGTGACGATGCGTGTACCGCTCTTGAGAGTATGAAAGAAAATATCTCTACCAACATGGTGTAGGAGTGCTTAGCCAATACTATGGTTGGAAAGATAAGCAATAGAAGAAGTCGGTCGTAAAGTAAAGAATTTAGTCCATTGTGCGGTCTGGTCTTTTCCGAGTAGAATGGGAAGGTAACGAAGTAACATCATCAGGAGATTTTTGTTGGCATTTAGAAGTGGGACCAGAGTTGGTCCGACGTGGGACGGGCTGGTGATTCGAAAATTGCCGCACCGTAGAGGGAGAGGCCGGAAGCATAGTCAAAGGAGGGCAGAGGTCAGACAAATCGGAGGAGTCAGTCGAGACCCCGGTACCTGAAGCTGGTGATGAAACAGCATCAGGAGTGTCCAAAGAGTGGTCAAAAAACGAGGCAGGGTCAGAACGGAGTGCAGTACCATTAAGGGGACCGGAGGTAGCAGGTTCATGGACTAGGGCTTCCATGGTTAGGTTACTTCTTTCTTTTTGTTTTAAAGAAGGGGAACGGGGAGGAATAGTTCCTAGGAGGAATGAAAGGGCCGGAAATCACCCTCCGCGCCCAAGAGGACCTCAACACCGCAAGTAGTGCAGATGCAGCATGGAACCCGTGCCATACCCTATCCTTCATGCCAGTAAACCAGCAATCCAGGATAGCAACCTCACGTCTGCCGAGCTACCTCGGTGGACAAAATTATTAATCAAGGGGGAAGCTCTAAACCCGGAGGATTATATAGAGCCTGGGGGGGGGGATGTGGAAGGCATTCAGGCTTAATTTGGGGAACTGGAGCACAGATCCAATTCCCTAAATCAAGAGCCCCTCACCAACATCAAGGAACCTTCCTTGAAGGGTCAGTGGACAAAAGAGAGGGCGGCCGGATATCCGCCACAAAGCATACCTCCTTTGGCCACAAACCCGGAATCCAAAAGGTGGCCGATACACCCGTCACCCGAAAGACACCCAAAGCCATCCCCTGGAAGACCGGAGAGGGAACGGGATATCCCCTTGCGATCCAGATTCCATGGCAAACTACACCACCGCCAAGAACCTCAACAGGATGGGATTGACCCCGGTACCCTTCCCCCTACCTAGGAACCAGTAGGCCTGTGGGAAGAATCCCAAAGGCCAAAAAAAGGAAGGGAGGGATGGGGGGGAGGAGGCGATAGGGATTGGGGGAGTAATTAGGTTCGGTCTGAGGAAGGAGACCAACAGGTCTAATTCCTCAGACCAAGAGCCTCTTCACCACGCCAAGGAGCTCCCCTTGAAGAGGCGCTAAACCTGAAAGGGTCATACAGCGCTGCAGGAAGGGATGCATGAAAATAGGATAGTGGTGCATGAAAGGCAGGGGTGTGCAAGGTTAGAAGTTAGTGGAGGTAGGGGAGAGTGCAAGAGTAAAATTTGAATCAATGTTGGTGCAGTTCCACCAGCCATTAGTGACAATAAATACATAACTTTGGTGACCTCATGGAAGTGTCATCACTGGTAATTTGCAATTGGTTAAAGTATAAATTTGAAGCATTTCACCGAGACATCTCTAAACACTAAGATGTTGCTCACTTATTTCTGTTTTGCAATTTTTTTAATTTTTCCAATTTTTCATTTTTTAAACTCAATCTATAATTGCAATTTCTTTGATAGCTTCCACACAAAATCAAGTATTTTTAAGATATATTTTTCAGATACAGTGGTAAAATAAAAATATAGGAGCCATTTTCATGAAACTTTGCAGTTTAGTAGTGTTGCAAAATGTATTTAATTCATTTTGATGAAGATAGAGGTAACAGTTCTATAATATAGAATTTACAAAGTACTCTGGTTGGGATTTGTACAATGAATATTTTTCTATTTACAGGAAGTTTCATACTTATGCTTTTATCCTAAACATAAATTCTAATCTTTAATAATCAGGTCTTTCAATAATTATTCAGTTTTATCTTATTTTATAGTAAACTAAACAAAGGATCTGCACAGAAATGACCTTTTGTACACTATAAACTTCAATGGGCACTAAAATTCACAAGTTCTTTTCCAAGTCACACCTCAAAACCATTTTGTTCTTAATACAATGACAATCCCATATCAGGTGAATCTTCGCTAAGGCTTTCCAAAAAAATAAGTGTATGAGTATACGAAATTTGCACAGACTGTGGGTGTCATGTCTTATGCTTATTTGATATGGTATATACATCTTAAAATTAAAGCCACTAAAAAAAATGATTCCTTGTAATTAAAATGCTTTAATATCTAGGACAATGGTCCTTTATTTAAATATTCACAATATAATACAGGGAAGTATATTACTGTAGTAATATGCATCCATTGATTCCAGGAAGTACATTCCAAAATGCTGAAACAAAATTAGGAATGACAGAGGGAGGAGAGTCATGATTCCATAAAAGTAACATGTGAGTACCATGTGCATGGGTTGTGTTATAACTAAATTATAAATTATGTGACCCTGACAGGTCCAACTTTTAGCACTCGTTGGATTTCAGAGACTGATGGCTATGATCATGAGCTAGTATTATATTAATATGTGAATCCCAACTTTCAATGACTATACAATATATATTATTCATGATCAATAATAATGTGGCTGCACAATACATGAATAGAACTAACTTGAGAAACTGTAGGGGATCATTAGAACAGCATTTCAACTAGTGTTTTCATTACCACTTAATATTACAATCTCAAAATTACATCACATTTTTTTTTTATAATGGTTCTCTATCAAATAAGACAGAAAAGTAGAGGGGCACCACTAGTGAAAAGCATATTCCTAATGTCATCCAGCCATGTACCACTGCCTGGTTGGTATGAGGGAGTAACACTGCACCACTACAAGGAATATATGGTCATTCCACTACCTGCTCAACTAATTTCCCACAAGAAACTCTAATATAACTTAAAAGAAGAGAACAATTTAGATAGCTATACATACAACACATTCTATAGTCAAGAATAGAAACAAAGTGCACAGATGATTTTTTATCTAAAAGGGAATATTTGTTGATTAGATGTAAAGTGACCTTCCTCTTATTACAAGTAGTACTTAAGGGGTCTAAAGCAAAACAAACATGCACAATGAACACTACCAGTAGATACTGTACAAATATGAAATTAGTTATTTAAATCACATAATCAAATTTAGTAATTTTTGCATTCCTCCCTCATTAGTTCCCCATTAATGAATGAGTATTTCAGCCATTTACAATCATTCTTCAAGTGGCTAAATATTTGCTTGGATGGTGTAACCAGCAGCCAAAATCAAAAGAATCATAAAAATGCAACAGTAGGAATATAAAATATAAACCAAATAAAAAAAATGCACCAGACTTGTTTCAAAACACTCACTATGCTTTGAAAATTACCCAACAAGTTAATTGTTTATTATGTATAAATAAATTTCTTAAAATAAATGAAAGCAACATCAATTCAGTCACAAATGTTACAAACAGTTTCATATTACCACCAAGCACAAATGTTACAGTTTCATGTGAGTGCATAAAGTAATGTCAGAGATAAAAAGATACCATTGCTTTGATTGTGTTACCTGCTGCAGGAATGAATGAACTTTAGTCATTGACAACACTTGTAAAGCAATCAACAAGCTTTAATGCTCAACATTAATATAAAACTTTGTGAGTGCAAATTTAAAAGTGAAATCAAGACACTGGGAAATACATTTTGCTATTTGGAGTCAAATAACAAAATAGGAAAACATAAAACAGATTACAGAATACTCGAATATAATTACAGGTGTCCCTCGTTTCATGCTTTAGTTAGTGTTCCAGTCTTATGGCAGCTACAATAAGCTCAGTCAGCCCATAAGCATTTAATTGAACATAATAAGACTTCAATATGTTTTAAAAACTGCACTATCACATACAATGAATGTATATTGCAAATGCATCATAACTGATAGAAACATGACATTGCATAACGGTGAATTTGCATAAAGTGAGGGAAACCTGTATACACCAGTCAATAAGATCAATATGTACATATAAAGAATTATAATTTGAAATGTATAATTTCTTAAGAAGGCAAGAATGATGAGACAAGCATCTGTTATTTAAGCCAATTTTCATTATTCCTTTCACAAAAAATTATCAATTATGTTACAGCTTCAACTTCAGAGAATAATGCAATGCTTGCAAATAACATTTAAATACAGTTGTTGCAACTAACTTAATTTAATACTCATGGCTGTGGTGCCTCAGATCTGAGCAAATTCCTCCATAAATACAAGAACTTACATCATTCAAACAAAAAACTTTATTTCACTTTAACGATATGTAATTTTGTGCAATATACCTTAGGGAGTCAACATTCATCATATCTACCATAATACATATATACAATGCTCCTAATCTATATAATTTGCATACAGGTTATCTGTAAATGTCAATCACACGGTACAGTATTTTCATTTACCGTATATACTCGAGTATACCCCAACACTGTGCATAGGTCTACCCCTGACTTTCTTGCCAAGAAATCCTTAATTTTTTCATATACTGTACCTTATTTATAAGTATACCCAAGTTTCTGAGGGGCTTTGAAAAGGGTCAAATGATTTCAAATGCAGAAAATATTCCAGTTAAAAAACATAATAAAATTCAACCCAAATACTTGATAAATATATGAACAGAGGAGCACTGCAGTAGGCCTACTTGCTCATACTAGAGAGGTCCTATTCACACTCAACAACTATAAATAAGTGTACAGGCGAGTTGCCAGGGAGTATAGGGAGGAGGCCCCAGGCCCAGATTGGTTGTAGTTGGGAGGAGGGGGTGATAGATAGGTGACATTCTCTTCTCCTCTCCTCTCCTTACTGCATTCATGCACAATCACCAGATATCTCTGTAAATAAACCTTTCAAGGATAATATAAGAAAAAAGAACAAGTGAATGACAGGCAATAAAATCTTTACCATAAGAGGTAGCACAGAGGCTTCTACACTGGCAACATTGTGGGAATGGGTTGTAGAGGCTAGGGATGAAGTCCAAATTGAAATTTTTGTCAAATCATTTGGCTTAGCGCTTCTTTTTGATTATAATAATAATTGTCAAATCATTTAAGTAATGCAGTATCTTCAAATCACTTGATGGGAAGCCGGGTCACCATATGGAGAAGACCCGGGCCGGAAGTACCAGTGAATCTCTAATGAATGAACTTGATGGGACAGAAGCAATATTTTGTGGAATACCTGAAGTTAGTGCTAACGATAGTGACGATCAGTATTACAATAAATTAAATTAACAGACTAGGACAAGCTATTTAGTGGTGAAGATAACTAGCAGTGTGAATATGAAGGATTTTAGTAAACTGAATAATAATGTGTATTTACATTATCCTATGTAACTATGACTCACATTTCATATTGTAAGCAGTTTGAAAATAAAATATGGTTTAACCTTGAGGATGGGAACAGTGGCCAATCCAGCCACTGTTCTGCACTATTCAGCTTTTGTGCTTGTAAACAAACCCAGGGGACAGGGTGGTGCAAATAAAACTACAGTACTGGATATTATCAAATTTATTTGTCTTTTTCAGTGAAGTATAATTACCGAGTGTGGGTTTACCTTTGATGCAGCAAAGATGTAGGAATATACTGTGTGGTTAGCCCACAACATATAATGATTCAAACCCATCAAAAGTATTTCCCATGAATAAGTCAACCCCCTACTTTTTGCCAAAAATTTGGTCTTAAAACCTCGACATATACTAGAGTATATACGGTAAAACATTAATGCAATTCAAAAATGGTAACTGGTTACTAGAGCACAAAGTGAACTAACCCTCCAAGAAATAAATTGTTGCCCCTTTCTTCTATTGGTATAGATACAAAGCATAATTTGTTAAAAGTGATTTATGAGTTCTATAAATTATCAGGCTTCAGATCTGACCCTTTTGAGGCATATTTCTTGTCAAGAGACGAAGATGCCATGACATGACCAGAGTTCTGGAATAACCCATGAATCACTCATTCTTATGCCACAATATATAATCATGAGTAAGACCTTGGCAGTATGTCATACTAACTTGACCTTTACACAACACAGAAATTAGTGAATTGACTACCAAACATTTCAAAACTTAAGGCTAAATATTTTTCAAATAAACTGTCATCCATCCTAACACTCACCTATGAATATAATCATTAAAAAATAAACAATCTGAAGAAAACAATTATATCTGAGGTACTTGAAGGATTGCCCTACAACATTACCATCTCTCACTTGAGCCTCCCTCTCAATGACAGGCTTAGTACTGCTTCATGAGCTATGATAATCATAAAATTAAACTCAATCTTAAATTAAGTGTGGGTGGTAAACATCTCTCCTGGCTACCATAGGGATTAGGGCAGAGTTTCTTGGGATGAGGAACACTGTAGATGTTATGTATGTTGAGGAATACACATGCTACTCACCATGTTGAGCAACATTACAATCATATTATCTGACATGCTGATGGAAATGAGCACATAATGTATGAGTTATTATGAAATGAAATGTGATGAAATGATGAGTATAGCACAAAGACATTCATGGTAAATGCCAAGATATATATTTTTTTTAGAAAGAAAACATGCAAACACTCACATATTCTCATATCTGAAAAATGAGACAATGAAATTTTAAGATAAATGTTCTCATTGTAGGATTGCAAGTGATTTTTCTAGTCATAAACTACATGACTATTTTTCTTAGATCTACAATGAGGATTATATTCAGGTCACACACACCTTTTAATAAAATCTTCCTAATGGAACTTGCTCTTATAGTCATATATATATATTTTTTTTCTGATTAGCTGAGTTTTACCTACCACTGTGACTGAAGCTGGAAGGTGGAGTATGAATTAACACAGTCTATAATCTATAAGATAGATTGCTTAGTAATTCTAGTATGGCTAAATAAAGAGAACACTGATTAAGTGGGCAGCTTCAATCACCGTGGAGCAAAGCTCAGTAAGCTGGGAGTGTAACACTAAAGCTTTACTCACTGTACTGTTTGTTATAAAAGAAAGTGGCTGTCACACCAACAGCTGTGTGACTGGAGGGGTCAGGCATCAGGTCACATGGGGCATGCTGGGTTAAGCACCTATTCTGAAGTCTTAATGTAAACAATTTCTGCTCTTAAAAATTATAACTTTATCTACAATACCATAATTTAAAGATCAGTGTTGAGGAGTCATTACAATAACTCTGACAAATACATGTTAGATAAGTCATGCTATGGTAAGAATTACAAGAAAAATAAAAACAATTACTAATTTAACACAGCAATAGAAGTGACTGACATTTATAAACGCATTAAATTCCTGGTTGTAGAAGAAGGCAAGACCCCTTTTGCTGCCCACATAGCACCAGCATGCCCTCTATCATGCCGGAGGAAATCTGATCTACATTGGCAAGAAACAAACAAAGCAACACAGGTGTAGACAACCACCTTAAAACATTGTCTGGACAGATGAAACAGTTACATGAGTGATCTACACATTATCATTTATATCACATAATCTTTTATTTGCTTATCATATATATATTTATATATATGTACAATCAAGAATTGTACCAGTGCCTAAAAACCCATCATCAGTCACTGGATGAAAGCTCTGAAACTCGCCTCTCCAAACTGCATGAAGTATATAATTCAATATTGCAACATGACACATCATTATTTTCACCTGTATGTATTTTCCCGCAAAAATGTCTCTTCCCACGAATCATTATATCTTGGATTAAACAAATGATACCCTCAGTCATGTCCCCACGATCAAACTGGGAGGCCAACAAGGAAGAAGTTCATCACAGACTAACCCACCCACCCCCAAGAATAATTCTCATGCCATCCTTCACTTTACATATTTGTTCCTAAGACTTGTCAATTCTTAAATTGAGGAAAAAAGTAACTTTGAATTAATAAGCAGAAAATACTAACAAACTGTTCTTTTGCACACCAGCTTCAACATTTGTGACTTGCAGGACAGGATATCTAGTTGCAAAATGATTTACTGATACATGGTATCTGGGATTAAAGAGGAGAGCTGGAGGGAGCTTTTTAACATGTGACCTGTCACAAGAACACCCCTGCTTACTACAATAGTCCTTTATACAGCACTTACACACATTCCTCTTTTGGGCTTTTATGAAGATCACCTGGAGCAATGGTCATGTAGCATAATAAGTGTCTGTCAACAGTCAATACAACTGCTAATTGCACATTAACACTACACAATCCCTTCATTTTTAAATTACCAGTTTAAATATTAACTGTGCTATAATACTGTAACACAGTAACCCAATTTTTCAAATTCAAATGCACTCTTGCTGTAAAAGTTAGTGTGTATTGTCAGGGTGTAAGAAAAGAACACTACATTAACAAGTCACCAGAGCCTGACACATGGATCCAAGTTATTCTGGCCTTAATCTAGCCAGATTATTGGGTCCTTCCAGGTGATGGTGCTGACTGGTGTTGGATAGGCAGTGGATGGTAAATATGGCTGTGACTTAGAAATGTGCTCATTGGAGACTTGGGCCAATGATGGTAGTTCCATAGGTCACTAGAGGATAGCACAAGAAGCAGAACAGCAGCTCGAAGACCCGCCCTTGCTCTTCTGCCGTTGGTCTGTAACGAGTGTTTTTATTAATCTTTTATATAAATTACCTGTTCTCAAAGCAAAAATCACTGTTTCCTAAATGACATTTTAAATTTGGAATGCACAACAAGCAGCCTTTTTTTTAATTTACCAAATCTTTTTTGTACAAAGAAAGTTAAAATAAATTACACAAAATAATTTATTCAAGTACAGCTAAGTGAGATTCAGAATTTGAGTATTAATTATTCAGCATTCTTTTTTTTTTTTTTAATTTTGAAGCTAAATCAAGTATGTACTGTACGTATTTTAATGTACATCTCCTATCCATTCTGTGGAGAGAGTGCAAGAGCAAATGGATACACATAAAGCCTATCATAGTAAATAGACTCTAAGACGGTTTACACGAGTACCTGCAGGTACAGAGTACTGCAAATTCTTTACAAACTGCTATTCTTTTATCTGCAACAAGTAAATTTAGGATATTTGGTATGAATTTCTAGTACAGTACAGGCAGCTCCCACTTTACAGTGCTTTGCTTTACAGTATTTTGCTAATACAGCAGTTTTCAATTATACCAATTCTTCATTTATTCAGACTTTCTACAATAAATATATTCACCACTTACTATAAGCTAAGGAAAAAAATATTTTAAGGTAAGTAATGTGTGTACTGTATATGCATGTTTTAGGCCTAACTATATTGCTCACTTAACCCTTTCAGGGTTTCCGACGTACTAGTACGGCTTATGCGCCAGGGTTATTGACGTACTAGTACGCATAAATTCTGCTGCCTTCA
The DNA here is from genome assembly GCF_038502225.1 of Cherax quadricarinatus. Classification (NCBI taxonomy): domain Eukaryota; kingdom Metazoa; phylum Arthropoda; class Malacostraca; order Decapoda; family Parastacidae; genus Cherax; species Cherax quadricarinatus. Next base: position 9,388,485 of record NC_091295.1, read on the forward strand.
AATCAAGCGGGAAAAGGCTGGTAGGCCTAGATGTGAGAGAATGGGTCTGCGTGGTCGGTGTGTGCGGTAGGAAAAAATTTGGAGACCCAGTGGTGCATTGTGGGAACACCATTTTAGTACACCTTGTTCACCATGCCTCATGGTAAGAAACTCCTCACTCCTCGGCGAATTGGGACACTTTTGTTTCCCAGTGACAGTGAAGATGAGTTTCAAGGTTTTGATGAGGTTGTGACCGAAACTAATGACCATAATACACTGGAACCTCTACTTACGAGTTTAATCCGTTCCAAGACCTTGCTCGCAACTGGATTTGCTCGTTTGCAGAGTCAATTTTCTTCATTTAAATTAATTGAAATGCAATTAATCCATTCCAGTGGAATTCTGTACTTCAATAATTTTACTAATATCAACTCTACGGCTTATTTATCTATCTCACTACATCTAATATGACATAATAAACAATATAAATAACACAGAAACCTGATATATACTCTAAAATTAATAAAATTTACAGTAGACCATCATTTAGCACGAGTTTGACTGACTTACTGAATGACTTGACTGAATGCCTTAAAGTTAGACACTCCAGTACAACCATCGCCTTCAGTACCAGAGCCTCTACCATCCACCTCAGCCCAGTAGGGCCACAGCATAACTATCCACTCTCTTCACAATCATCCATAAACACCAGCACCCACAATTTAAGGTAAGAAATACTATTATTTCTGTTACATTTGTTTACTCTGAAACATAGCCAAGCAATGGACCATTTCTCCTACTCTGAGCTGAATTTCAAGGTACTTTTCGTCAGGAAAGCAATCAAAATCATATCTATTTCTGTAATATATCTTCCATTCTATCAAATGAGATCAAAAAACGAGAATACAACCATAAAAACCATACAAAAATACCGCTAAGGGGTGACTAATTGCTGAGAAGTGAACTCCATTATTTATGCTTAGATTTCTTTCATTTTTGGTGTACATTAAGAAGCATCTTTCCATCATACATTGCCCAAGTTTCAATAAGATAGTCCAATAAACAAATGAGATACAATTCCCGAGAGCAAGAGCCCCTCACCACTGTCAAGGAACCTGCCTTGAGGTCTGCTCGCTTATGGAAATTTTGCTCGCGTATAGAAGCAAAAAATTGACCCATCGACTGCTCGCATGTGGACACACTCGCAAGTAGAGGTTCCATTGTGCCAGTAATAGTGAGGAAAATCCAAATGACCCTCATCCTTCCACTTCTGGTGCTGGGCCATCTTGTTCACGTTCATTTGTATCAGAACGAAAGAGGAAACTCGTACTTTCCCATATCCAGGACTCAGATGTGAGCAATGGTGATGACAGTGATAGTGAATATGAACTACAAGCTCTTGAAAACAGTTCCAGTAGCAATGGTGAAGTAGAATATTCTCCAGTGAAGCATCAGTATATACGATGGTATATGTGTTCTGGTAGTGTGTCATATGCTATTCCAAGGGGAAGGAGTACATCCCATGGCTGTACAGCAAGGACAGAGAGAGTGAAAATGAAGATGATAGTGTTGCAATTGGGATGGAAAATGTGCATGCATCTGGTGTTGGTAGTGGTGGTGTCAGCCATGAGGCACCAGCAGTGGGCCATGCTGCCACCCACACTGCTGCCTCAGCTGATCTACAACAAAGACCACCATTCCCCACCCACCCACCACACCAACCTCCACAACCACAACCACCTGTCAATATCCAGTACCCACCAGCAGACTGCACCTGGGATTGGCAGGAAGCTGACAATTTTGTTCCCAATCCCCATCACTTCGATGAAAGTCAAAGTGGAATACGGCTATCGTGTACACTTGGGAACAATGCCACTGAACTAAAATGTTTCAAATTATTCTTTGATGAATTCCTGATGGAAATTATTGTCAGGGAAAGCAACAGATACTTCGAGTACACCATGGCAAACACAATACTTTCACCAAAATCACGCCTACACCATTAGAAGGAGACAACTGTGGCTGAGATGTATCTTTTCTTTGCCACAATAATGCTTATGCCACATGCGTATAAGCACAGTGTCAAATCATACTGGTCAACAGACCGCCTGATTGCAACCCCAGGTTTCAGTGATGTAATGCAAGTGAATCGATTTGTGCTACTATTATGTATGCTTCACTTCTCGGACAAAACCAGGTCTGACAGAAATGACAGGTTATATAAGATTAGGAATGTGTTTGTGTATCTGAAACAGAAATTCAATATGTATTTTTATCCCTTCAGGAAGCTTGTTATTGATGAGTCTTTGATTCTGTTCAAAGGAAGACTGTCAGTCAAGCAGTACATACCAAGCAAGAGGAAACGCTTTGGTATAAAGTTGTTTGTGCTTTGTGACTACTACAGTGGTGTACACTGGAAGTAATACATTGCAAAATACCAGGAAGTTATTGGGCATCTCTGGTAATGTGGTTAGAACAATGATGGAACCATATCTTGGTAAAGGGCATATATTATATACTGATAACTGGTACACAAGCCCCTCACTCAGTGATTTTTTTGCGAGTGAACATGACAGATGTGTGTGGCACAGTGCGTGGAAATCGTAAGCATATGCCCAGGTTTGACGCTGACACTCGCAGGGGTGAGGTGCAGGCGTTTGCTGCCAATGACATCATGGCATTTCGGTGGCATGGCAAATGAGATGTCATTCTGTTGTCATCAGTTCACCCTAACAAAATGAAAAACATTGGCAGGCAGAATAGAGAGACCAATGAACCCATTCTAAAACCTGCAGCTGTGATAGACTACACCCTCAATATGTACTCAGTGGACAAATGTGACATGCAGATTGGGTTTACTGATTGTACTTGCAAGAGTTATAAGTGGTACATAAAACTCTTTTTCCATATTCTGGACATTTCCATGCTCAATGCTTATAATATGTATAAGATGAGGACCAGAAACAAACCACCATATGGCAAATTTTGTTTGTCTGTCATCAGACAAATAGTATTCAAGTACCAAGGAACAACACCTGCATTAGAAAACCGCCCACTAAATTATCAACAACTACCTTCTCCTCTGAGGCATGGTGATCACTTCCTAATACAATTGCCTGCTACTGCTTTCAAGAAAAAGGCTCAGAAGAGGTGTTATGTCTGTGCACATACAAAAAAAACACCCACAACAATGCAGACACACTCATTTTATGTGAGGAGTGTAAAACACCACTGTGAATGACACCATGTTTCAAAGACTTCCACAGGCTGCAGAACTTCTAGAAACATGTACTGTAACTGTATATGTGTATATAAAATATAGAAAAATAGTAATAAACAACATTTTATATTGTTCGTTTGTGTAAACAAGTTTTGTAAACAATATAATGACAACAGTGTTTGTGCAGTTACTGTGTAGTACAGGTCCGCCATCAGAAATCCGGCAATCAGTTATTCGGTTCCTTCAGTTATTCGGCACTAATTTTGGCTAGCATAATTTCAAATTTCCAGGGTCACCACACCAACCTGCTCGTACTGTTTGGTGGCGCTACTTGCTGCATAAGTCATTCTAATTTCTTTTTCTCCATTTGTTATAACCTGCTTACTTTTAGCCCTAGCCATGGTTTCAATGAATAAAAGAAATTCTTCTCATTATGTAAAGCACCTACACAGTACATTGTCCATTAAAGATAAGGTGGCTTTGAAGCCACTGTTGGTTGCCATGAGCTCAGTCTTGTGATGCAGGAGAATATGCTTCATTATTACGCTAATATCAACACTACAGCTTATTGCCTATCGCAACTGATCTAATATGACATAATAAACAATATAAATAACATAAAACATGTTAAATACTCCAGAATGAATAATATTTGGCATAATACCGAGCAGTTCGACAGAGGATATGGTATACAAATACCATTCTCCTATCCCTGTCTTGGGGGCTTATATTAGAGAAAACGGAGTGTAGCACAGGGCTAACTGATAGACACTCGTACTGTACCATAAACCTGAAACAAAAAAGTTATTTTCTCTATACAGATTATCACACACAGCAGCATATGTGTAGAGAACCTAGGATAACCCAAAAAAGTCAGACACTGTGGCTTATTTCTAGTACCTGGCTTGGGTTAGCCATATATAATTTTTGGTAAATATTCGATTCCCAGCCAGGGTAGAAACATTGGGCATGTTTCTTTACACCTGTTGTCTATGTTCACCCATCAGTAAATGGGTACCTGGGTGTTAGCCGACTGGTGTGGGTGTTATCCTGGGACACTGACCTAATTTGCTTGAAATACTCTGCATAACAAGCGGCTTTCTATATAGTAGTATATCACTGATGTCAGCTAGGCCTGTATACATTGTACATGTACGTGTAGTAAATAAAGATATTATTATTATTTTTTATTAGCATACTGGCCGATTCCCACCAAGGCAGGGTGGCCCGAAAAAGAAAAACTTTCACCATCATTCACTCCATCACTGTCTTGCCAGAAGGGTGTTACACTAGTTTTTAAACTGCAACATTAACACCCCTCCTTCAGAGTGCAGGCACTGTACTTCCCATCTCCAGGACTCAAGTCCGGCCTGCCGGTTTCCCTGAATCCCTTCATAAATGTTACTTTGCTCACACTCCAACAGCACGTCAAGTATTAAAAACCATTTGTCTCCATTCACTCCTATCAAACACACTCACGCATGCCCGCTGGAAGTCCAAGCCCCTCGCACTCAAAACCTCCTTTACCCCCTCCCTCCAACCTTTCCTACCCTGCATATAAACAGCATGTTTATATGCAATGTAACATGTTTTTTATATAATTTTGAAGAAAATATCATAGAGGAATAATGAAAATATCTATAATGACGTAAAATTAGACATTTAATGTGCCCAAGAGCGATTATTATGTAATAATAGAGAGATGTGCTCATGGAGAATGTAAACAAATCAGGCGGGCTGCACCACATTTGAAAGACCACTTGCCGTATAGAAAGTTCTGGTCATAATTTGAGATCGCCATATTAGCGGAATGCCATAAGGCAAAACGCCGAAAAGAGGCCCTACTGTATATAAATAGCGTCGTCAGCTCTTTGCTGATGACACTGTGCTTTTGGGAGATTCTGAAGAGAAGTTGCAAAGGTTGGTGGATGAATTTGGTAGGGTATGTAAAAGAAGAAAATTAAAAGTGAATATAGGAAAGAGTAAGGTGATGAGGATAACAAAAAGATTAGGTGATGAAAGATTGGATATCAGATAGGAGGGAGAGAGTATAGAGGAGGTGAATGTATTCAGATATTTAGGAGTGGGTATGTCAGCAGATGGGTCTATGAAGGATGAGGTGAATCATAGAATTGATGAGGGGAAATGGGTGAGTGGTGCAGTTAGGAGTCTGTGGAGACAAAGAACTTTGTCCATGGAAGCATAGAGGGGAATGTATGAGAGTATAGTTAAACCAACACTCTTAAATGGGTGTGAAGCATGGGTGATGAATGTTGCAATGAGGAGAAGGCTGGAGGCGTGGAGATGTCATGTCTGAGGGCAATGTGTGGTGAGAAAATAATGCAGAGAATTTGTAGTTTGGAAATTAGGAGAGGGTGTGGGATTACCAGAACTATTATCCAGAGGGCTGAAGAGGAGTTTTTGAGGTGGTTCGGACATGTAGAGAGAATGGAACAAAACAGAATGGCTTCAAGAGTGTATAAATCTGTAGCGGAGGGAAGGCGGGGTAGGGGTCAGCCGAGGAAAGGTTGGAGGGAGGGGGTAAAGGTGGTTTTGCGTGCGAGGGGCTTAGACTTGTAGCAAGCATGCATGAGCATATTTGATAGGAGTGAATGGAGACAAATGGTTTTTAATACTTGACGTGCTGTTGGAGTGTGAGCAAAGTAACATTTATGAAGGGATTCAGGGAAACCAGCAGGTCGGACTTGAGTCCTGGAGATGGGAAGGACAGTGTCTTCATTCTGGAAGATGAGTGTCAATGTTGCAGTGGCATGACAGTGATGGAGTGAATGTTGATGAAAGTTTTTCTTTTTCAGGCCACCCTACCTTAGTGGGAATCGGCCAATGTATTAATAAAAAAAAATTATATAATACAGGTACCATCCGACTTAAGACCAAGCTCAGTTCCGACCAACCGGTCGTAAGTCGAGTGTTCGACTTACTATTGAATATGAACAACACACTTTTTTAATGATTTCACTTTGTTTTATTTTGGTACGTATTTCATTTTTTACTCTACTTTTTATGCTGTTAGTACTGTATTTTATACCAAAAGGTTTAGGATAAGCTTTGTGTACAACACAAACAGTTGTTCGTTTCCAAGAAATCTGGCATAAAAAACATGGTTGTAAGTTGAGTGGTTGTATGTTGGATGGTAAGTTTGTATGTAGGTAGGTAGGCACACAGAGAGAGACAGAGAGAGAGACAGAGAGAGAGACAGAGAGACAGAGAGAGAGAGAGACAGAGACAGAGTGTGTGAGTGTGTGTGTGTGAGTGAGTGAGTGTGTGTGTGTGTGTGTGTGTGTGTGTGTGTGTGTGTGTGTGTGTGTGTGTGTGTGTGTGTGTGTGTGTGTGTGTGCGCGCGCGTGCATGTGCGTTCGTGTATACTTTTACCTTTCATGAGTTTCGAGAGTTTTTCTATTTCTAGAGCCTTGCCCTGGGTCAGGTTTCTCTGGTTCTTATTTGGCTAACCAGGTTGTTGCTACTGGCAATCCCTACGTACATAGGGTGTTTCATACTTCTACTTTACCTCCAAAATATTTATATAAAACTTCTAACAATAAAACTTGCAGCGAGTATAAAAAACAGACTGAAATACACAATATCATGGCGGGAAAAACTCACAAGTAATTTGTACTTAGGAAAGGACCCTTATGACGATGTTTCGGTCCTTCCGCGAAAGAAAAAGAGGTCGGGAGGAAGGAAGGCCTTATAAGAACATAAGATTGGAGGAACACTGCAGAAGGCCTACTGGCCCATGCAAGGCAGGTCCTTATCAAAACGACCTCTACCTAAAGTTACCCAAGAAATAACTCCCGTACCCAGCAGCAGTAGTAGTAGTAATAGTAGCAGCATTGATAGTACTGAGTACATGTATTGGTGGAGGACTCAACGCAGTACTTGATGAATTTGGCAGGGGAACGGCAGTATAGGCAGACCCCTCTCCCGTTTTGCAGTGTGTGTGTGTCCTAACAATAAAATCGACTAACAAAGTATTTTAGCATAAAAATTTGGGCCCGACCAATGATGAAAAAACTTGACTAACACCATTCATCCCGAACGTGTCCACGCAGCCTTGTGGCCTGAGCGTGCCTTAGCTGCCCTGCCTTCACGCATACATTCGGTACATTTTTGTATTCAGTGTTTTAGTGCTTGTAACTGCTAAATAAGCCACCATGGGCCCAAAGAAAGCTTCTAGTGCCAACCCTGTGGTAAAAAGGGTGAGAATTACAATTGAAATGAAGGAGATAATTACATAGTATGAAACTGAAGTGCGTGTCTCCGAACTGGGCAGGTTGTATAACAAACCCCAATCAACCATCGCTACTATCTTGGCCAACAAAGACAATCAAGGAAGCTGTTGTTGCGAAAGGTGAAAGTATGTTTTCAAAACACTGTTACTGGTGTGGATAAACGAAAAACAGATATCAGGAGATAGCATCTCTCAGTCATATGTGAAAAGGCAGGGCAGTTGCATGACGATTTAATTAAAAAAAGGCCTGCAACTAGTGGTGATGTAAGTGAATTTAAGGCCAGCAAAGGTTGGTTTGAGAGATTTAAGAATCGTAGTGGCATACACAGTGTGGTAAAGCATGGTGCAGCTGCCAGTTTGGACCAAAAAGCAGGTGAAAAATATGTGCAGGAATTCAAAGAGTACATAGAGGCTTAAGGATTAAAACCCCAAAAAGTGTTTATTTGTGACAAAACAGGCCTGTTTTGGAAGAAAATGCTAAACAGGACCTACATTACACAGGAGGAAAAAGCACTTCCAGGACACAAGTCTATGAAGGACAGGGTTACTTTAATGTTGTGTAGTAATGCTAGTGGTGATTGCAAAGTGAAGCCTTTACTCGTGTATCACTCTGAAACTCCCAGAGTGTTCAAGAAACACAATGTCGTCAAGGTTAATTTGTGTGTGATGTGGAGAGCAAACAGTAAGGTATGGGTCACTAGGGACATTTCTATGATTGGTTTTGTCATGTGTTTGGCCCCACAGTGAAAAATTACCTCCTGGAAAATAAATTGGACCTTAAGTGCCTCCTGGTATTAGACAATGCTCCTGCTCATCCTTCAGAGTTGCCACAGCGAATTTCAGGGGACCTGAGTTTTATCAAAGTGAAATTCTTGCCTCCTAATACCACTCCTCTCCTCCAGCCTATGGACCAGCAGGTCATTTCAAATTTCAAAAAACTGTACACCAAAGCAATGTTTCAAAAGTGCTTTGAAATGACCTCAGACACTCAATTGACCCTAAGAGACTTTTGGAAAGATCACTTTAGTATCCTCAATTGCATAAACCTTATAGGTAAGGCATGGAAGGGAGTGACTAACAGGACCCTGAACCCTGCTTGGAGAAAATTGTGGCTAGAATGTGTAGAAGAGAGGGATTTTGAAGGGTTTGGGGCTAACCCTGAGAAGCCTATGCCAGCTGTGGAATCTACTGTGGCATTGGGGAAGTCCATGGGGTTGGACGTTAGTGGGGGGGATGTGGAAGAGTTGGTGGAGGACAATGATGAAGAACTAACCACTGATGAGCTGCAAGAGCATCTGCAACAGCAAGAGGACACAACTGAGGAAACTGCTTCAGAGGGGAGAGAGTTATGGAGGAAGTTGCCTTCTTCAAAGATTAAGGAAATTTGTGCAAAGTGGGTTGATGTGCAAACCTTTATGGATGAAAACCATCCTGACACAGCTATTGCAAGCTGTGCTGGTGACTTTTACAATGACAATGTTGTGGCCCATTTTAGGAAAATATTAAAGGAATGCGAGGTACACAGCCCTATGGAAAGATTTTTGGTGTGACAAAGGTCCAATGACTCTCAAGTTGTTCCCAGTGGCATTAAAAAAAGAAAGGAAGTAAGCCCGGAAAAGGACTTGGTACCTAAAGTCCTTATGGAAGGGGATTCCCCTTCCTAAAAAAATACATCTCCATCTCCCCTCCTCCCATCTCATCACTCATCATTACATCTTCAATAAAGGTAAGTGTCACTTATTCTTCATTTAGTACAGTACGTGTATTGATTGTGCATGTATCCTTCTTTTTCTGTGTAGGAAAATGTATATTTCACGTGAAAAAAAAAATCGTACTTTTGGGTGTCTGGAACGGATTAATTGCATTACCATTATTTCTTATGGGGAAAATTAATTCGACTAACGATAAATTCAACTAACGACAAGCTCTCTGGAACGGATTAATATTGTTGGTTGAGGGTCCACTGTATGTATGTATGTATTACCTGGAGAGAGTTCCGGGGGTCAACGCCCCCGCGGCCCGGTCTGTGACCAGGCCTCCTGGTGGATCAGAGCCTGATCAACCAGGCTGTTGCTGCTGGCTGGCTGCTGTGTGTGTGTGTGTGTGTGTGTATGTATGTATATACAGTGGACCCCCGCTTAACGATCACCTCCCAATGCGACCAATTATGTAAGTGTATTAATGTAAGTGCGTTTGTACGTGTATGTTTGGGGGTCTGAAATGGACTAATCTACTTCACAATATTCCTTATGGGAACAAATTCGGTCAGTACTGGCACCTGAACATACTTCTGGAATGAAAAAATATCGTTAACCGGGGGTCCACTGTATATATATACAGTGGTCCCTCGCTTTTCGTAGTTCTCGGCAATCGTAAATTTCGCCAATCATAGGGGTATTTTCGTATAAACATGGACTCGCTTTTCATAGGTTGACTCGTGAATAGTAGTTCGTCCGGGACGCGTATGCACAGTGTGAGCCGGGGCGGCCTCCCTACCCAGCCAGTCTGGCATTGTTTACCAGTGAGAGAAGGTCCCCTCAAATGCTCCTACGAAATATTTCATAATATTCCACTCATTTTAGTGCTTGCAAGTACTAAATAAGCTACCATGGCTCCAAAGAAAGCTCCTAGTGCCAAGCCTGTGGTAAAGAAGGTGAGAAATATGTACAGTGACAAAGTCTTGGGTCATTTTAGGGAAGTGTTAAAGAGACGCCAGAAACAGAGCTCTCTCCACAGTTACTTTGCGAGACAGGACTAGAGTGACTCTCAAGGTGGTCCAAGTGGCATTAAGAAACAGAGAAGAGAAGCAACCCCAGAGAAGCAATTGGTACCTGAGGTGTTGCTGGAAGGGGATTCCCCTTCCAAACTGTAAACAATCCAATCTCTCCTCCTCCAGTTTCCCATACACTAAGAAGAATCTCCAATAAAGGTAAGTGTACGCTGTTAATGTTTCATTCATCATTTCCCATTGTATTGTTTATGTACTACATGTATATTTCATGTAAAAAAATTTTTTGTTTTAATACTTCTGGGTGTCAGGAACGGATTAATTGTATTTACATTATTTCTTATGGGGAAAATTGATTCGCAAATCGTAAATTTCGTTTATAGTAACGGATTAATTACGAAAAACGAGGGACCACTGTTGTTGAAAAAAAAAAAACATACACACACACACACACACACACACACACACACCCTGATGAGTTCCTTGTTGTTTATGAATATCAAATCCTTGGTATTCTCATTTCTAGTGGGATCAGTTATCTGTTGGTTCAATGAGTACTTTTCACAAAGCCTCATTAGTTACCTGGTATGTACTTGTTGAGCCAGGGTGCTTCCAGGAGTAATTTCTGGTATGTATAATGTTGTGTTGAGCCATCTTCCATTTTACATGTGGGAGATTAAAATCTCCAAGGAGTATAATATTTCTAGCCTATCCAGACAGCTATCTATCTTCCTTAATGATCTGCAAATTCCTCAGCAGTTGCTGACAGTAATTTATATACTAGGATAATTACCATATTCCTATTTCAAACTTTAATACCCAGAATTTCTACTGTATCTTTCGCAGAATTCAGCAGTTCTGAGCAGCAGAAAGTCTCTTTCCCACACAGTCCTACTCCCTGTGACCTATTAATTCTATCACATCTATACATGTTGTAGCTTTCTATCTTTACTTCTCCATCCAAAACATCCCTTGTGTGTGTTTCTGTAAATGTTCCGACATGGCATTTGCTTCTGAGAGGAGCCCACTAATGTAACTGTCAAGCTCATTACTACAAGTTAATATGAGTGCAGTAAGCATGCAAAATGGTTTAGTTTGTAATGTATAAGCCCAATTATGTATTCTTATGCCCAACTCAACATGCCAACTATACAATAATTCTTATCCGATGAAGTGGCAACAAGAGCAGATGCAATTATCCCAGCAGATTTCTATTTTGAATAAATGCCATTATAATTAATTTAAAAGTGCAATTACTGGCAAAGGCTTCTCTAGGGTGCTTCACAAACGTGTTTACTCTAAAATGAGTACACCTTTCACAGAGGGGTGAGGTGCTTTTGTTTATATTGATGAAGCTCATGCAGGTCATGAAATCTAATTTGTGTCACATTAAACTGATGTCTTTGTTTACAGTATTTACTGAATTTAAGCAAAAATATAAAATTATAATATTGTAAAACTGGTGAAGTGCCATTTTGCATACCTTGAGAGTTTGGCTCTGGTAGATTTTCTCTGGGAACAAGATGCATGACACAAGTCTTGCCAGCAGGAAGGCCCAGAGCCCCTAACGTTACATTTCCATGAAGAAATCGTCCTTGATATATTAGACGTAAGATTTCTGCCTTACTGACGCTTTCATCTACCCATTCTGTAAAAAAGAATGATTTATAAATAATAAAGGAGACAATACCATAGCTGGAACAATTCACAAATAACAAATTTTGGTCTGTCCTAGAACATTGTCAAGTTGCAAATGAGAGAGAAATGAGAGAACCAGAAGGCAGGTCAATAAGATGGAGAGGGTAGAATAGACCAATGATGGTAATAGTAGTACTTGTGTAGAAGTAATAGTAGAGAGCAGCTGTTAGAGCTAGGTCCTCAAAGTCCAATATATATACCACAGCACAGTTAATTAGAAGCTTACCTTATACCTTTGATAAGTTTCGAGTCTTACTACTCTCGGAGCCCTGTCATGGGCCAGGCCTGTCTTGAGGAATTTGACATGAGGAGCTTATCAAGTTCTTTTTTGAGCACAGCCAAGGACCTGCTGGTAATTCCCCTTAGTAATTCTCTCTCCCACATTCCAGGGAGTACAATCAAGTGACTTCTGATGTTCCCAATAATTCAGGGGCTTTACTGAATTGATACATGCAGTGAGCATTCTTAGTACATTCTCTAGGTTTGCAATTTTGCCAGCCTTAAAGGGGCTGTTAACGTACAGCAATATTCCAGCCTCGAGAGAACAAGTGACTGATGCAACACTGGCTTGACATGTCTTGTTACATCCTATCATTTGCCTTGCATTTATGATCCTTCAATGAGAGATCTATTACTCTTGATTCTTAGCATTAGTTTTCATATACATGTAGTTGTGAATTTGAATTAGTTTTATACTCTGTTTTAGTTTTTATTTCCTCCACTTTTCCTATAAAAGAACAACTGAAATTTGTCCTCAATGAAAATCTTGTTAGTTTTCTGTGGCCCACTGAAAGACTTGGTTTGTCTACTTGGAGATTTGCACTGTCTTCCATAGATGACACTCTCATGCAAATTCTAGTGTCATTTGAAAAGGATGATATGGTGCTATATGATTTATGGCAGTCTGCATCAGATATGTGGAAAAGGTTGGAGAACAAGCGCTGTCAGTGAAGCAGCCTCTGGCTTAATGCTATTTACTATTACTCTTTGCATTCTAAGTTAAAAACCCAGTTGTCCATTTTTCCAGTTATTCCTTCTGTACTGCACACATTTTGTGTGCTATTACACCATGCTGATGCTTATGAAAGACCTTGGCAAAGTCTACGTACACTACATGATTTGTTTTTGTCTTCTTGTGCATCTAAGACTGTCATAAATAGTTGTTGGAGGCAGGAGTGGCCTACTCTAAATCCATTCTGCCTCAAGTTATGCAAGATTTTTATAATGTTCCCACATTATAAAATATAAGTGTTGAAGACAGTTAACTCAGATTACAACCCAGTCTAATTTCAGACCTTCATGCACACGGGACCTGAGCAGCAAAACATAAATAGCTATGAGGATGTTTTCACCAAATTTAACTTTAACTAGAACATCAATTGGATCAAATAAATCAGGTCTTTAATGAAACATGTTGGGAAGATATATTGATCAAGATGGATTCGAATCAGTGTCACAGAGGATAAACTTTGTCAGTGTTATCAGTCTGTCAGTCTTTGCTATTGCATTGCTGCCACCCTCATGGAATGGAGCTATACCCATTGTTTTTAATGACTGTGGGATGACCCCCTTCTCTAGGCTCCCTCTCCACAGAATATTTAAGGTTTGTGATAGGGTTTTCTTGAAGCTTTTGATGCATATGGAGTTTCATGAATCTGGGCCTGAGGAAGAGTGTATGGACATGCTGTCCATGGCTTTTTCAAAGTCAAATAGGGTTGGGGTTACATTGGAAATTTTGGAGATGTTGACAAAGTTTTAAGTCTTATTCATGAAGAATTCATTTTGACTGTCAACCTTTGGTTTGATTAACAGCTCACTTAACATCAATATGTAGCTCATTTCTTTGCTATCATCAGTGTAAGTACCATCTTTGAGTAAAGACCTGATTCTGAATCTGGTTTTTGCCCTTCTGGACTGCTTTCAATTTCATTAATTGCTTTTAACTCTTTCTGTCTGTCCCGGACTCTGTATGATTTATTCAATTTATGTTCAGTATCTATTTCTCTAGCTAGTGTTGCCTGAAAGCCTAGCACCCCTGAGAAGTTTCGTGATTTTTCGTCTCTCACATCTCTCTTTTCTTAGTCACGTGTGCCTTTAGCACATTTATAGTGCCAAAGTTTATCCTCATGACACTGACTTGAATCCATCTTGATCAATATATCTTCCCAACATGTTTCATTAAAGACTTGATTTATTTGATCCCAGTTGATGTTCTAGTTAAAGTTAAATTTGGTGAAAACATCCTCATAGCTATTTGTGTTTTGCTGCTCAGGTCCCGTGTGAATGAAGGTCTGAAATTAGACTGGGTTGTAATCTGAGTTAACAGTCTTCAACACTTATATTTCATACCAGATCATCATTGTTCATGATATAAGGTCAAGAGTATTTTCTAGTCTTATTGGTTTTACTATCTGCTGGTTTAAAGGGAATCTACTACAGAGATTTAATAGTTTATTTGTGGAAAACTTTTCATCAAAATTGGCTCCTGTTACTCTCTCTTCTGTTACAATATTTCCTTCCACTTTAGATGTCTAAGGTAAAGTCACCACATGCACTCTTCCACTTTAGATGTCTAAGGTAAAGTCACCACATGCACTCTTCCACTTTAGATGTCTCTAAGGTGAAGTCACTACACAACAGGACATTTAGTGCCGAGTTTAGAAATTTTCCAGGCGTAACTATTTTTCAATGGCTGATCTTCAAACTGCTAAGAAATTACATCTGGTGGTTTATATACAAGTACAAAAACTAGATTCTAGTTTTTAATCTTTACTACTAAGACTTCTACTACATCATCTATGCCGTTTAGTAACTCACTGCAAGTGAATGACACAGACCAGATTCCCCTTGTTGCCTATTTTTCTAGGATTGTATCCAGGTATCCATATTTCATTGTTAAAGTATTCTTTAATAAAAGCTGTAAACACTGAATCTGACTTCAAGGAGTCTACTAATAAAAGGTATTTTGTTTCTTGGTTTGAGACCTTGTATGTTTGCAAACATAAATAATAGCATATTACATAGTTATGCTTGGGGGAGAGATATTCTTGTTAGAGTAGTAATAGATAAAAGAACAAAGGAGCACTGCAGATCACTCACACACACAGGACATCACTTCAAGCCTCACTGAGTTTGTTTTTTTTCCTAGGTTGTCAGCAACTTCATCATGGCGCACCGTGTGTGCATTCACTCACTTCGTGGTACCATCTTGGACACGATGAGAAAGATTGGCAACACTCCTGACAACTACCCTGTAAATGAAACTGCCCAACCTCCTCAGTACTTTAAGAACTTTCATCGCTGTCGGCTTTAACGATGACAAAGTCGACAAGATAACCACCACTTAAGCTCTCAAGGACTGTGACTTCGAAGTGACTCCTTCCCTGAGTCGAGGGCCAAGAAATGTGTGTTCATAAAGCTTGATCGCAACATCACCAGCCAATCAAGAGGCAACTTGAAATGACTCACTGAAGTTCAAAATGACTGGACCACCATCAACCCCACAAAAATTTAAATTGCTAGCTCTATGATTAAAGTCACAATGACTGAAATCTCCATGGCATTTCAAGCAGCCAGTAAAGGCCTACACATGTTATATTACCACATTAATCCTAAGAACATATAACCATAGTCAGAAGATATACTGGCCCACACTGGACATGAGTAGAGAGTAATGAGGGTAAATCACTGCTCACAGATGTAAAAATGTTGGTAGAATTATCAACAATACGTAAGATAAAAGCACACACCTCCAAGTGATGGTGATCAAAATATCCAGTTCATACCTCTCCTCCTGCTACTGATTCTTTCAGTGTCTATACCTTTGCTGCTTCTCTTGTCCCCTTCAATACTTTGGTGAAACTGGCTGCTCTCTTTCCAACAGACTTTAAGAGCACAAAAGTGTTGGCCTTGCCAACACTAACTTGTCTGTCATGTTTGAGATCACAGCCATAATATGATAAGATTTGTTCAGATTTTTAACCTGGAAGGTTAGCCACCCAGGGTAACCCAAGAAAGTCAGTGCATCATTGGGAACTATGTCTTATTTCCATTGGGGGTCATTTAATCTTGTCCCCCAGGATGCAACCCACACCAGTAGATTAACACCCAGGTACCTATTTAGTGCTAAGTGAACAGGTACAGGTGTAAGGAAACATGCCCAACATTTCCACCCAATCTTACATAAATCTTAGTCCTGGCTTTGTTTCTGTAGATTCCTGCCTTTCTCAATACATTGTCAAATGTTTTAATCTTCAGAACACTCATGATTTGACCTGATCTTTGCCTCCTCCTCTCCTAAATGCAGGTTGTGAACAAACTGTTAAAACTAAAAGACTACTACTTTGGATTGTTTCTCTACATAGTGTCAACCTGGTGATATAAAAATGAAAAACAGAAAATGAAAGTATCCATATTCTTGTACATCACATATTATATATTTATTATTATTATCACACTGGCCGATTCCCACCAAGGCAGGGTGGCCCGAAAAAGAAAAACTTTCACCATCATTCACTCCATCACTGTCTTGCCAGAAGAGTGCTTTACACTACAGTTTTTAAACTGCAACATTAACACCCCTCCTTCAGAGTGCAGGCACTGTACTTCCCATCTCCAGGACTCAAGTCCGGCCTGCCGGTTTCCCTGAATCCCTTCATAAATGTTACTTTGCTCACACTCCAACAGCACGTCAAGTATTAAAAACCATTTGTCTCCATTCACTCCTATCAAACACGCTCACGCATGCCTGCTGGAAGTCCAAGCCCCTCGCACACAAAACCTCCTTTACCCCCTCCCTCCAACCTTTCCTAGGCTGACCCCTACCCCGCCTTCCTTCCACTACAGACTGATACACTCTTGAAGTCATTCTGTTTCGCTCCATTCTCTCTACATGTCCGAACCACCTCAACAACCCTTCCTCAGCCCTCTGGACAACAGTTTTGGTAATCCCGCACCTCCTCCTAACTTCCAAACTACGAATTCTCTGCATTATATTCACACCACACATTGCCCTCAGACATGACATCTCCACTGCCTCCAGCCTTCTCCTCGCTGCAACATTCATCACCCACGCTTCACACCCATATAAGAGCGTTGGTAAAACTATACTCTCATACATTCCCCTCTTTGCCTCCAAGGACAAAGTTCTTTGTCTCCACAGACTCCTATTTATATATATATATATATATATATATATATATATATATATATATATATATATATATATTATATATATATATATATATATATATATATATATATATTATATATATATATATATATATATATATATATATATATATATATATATATATATATATATATATATTATATATATATATATATATATATATTATATATATATATATATATATTATATATATATATATATATATATATATATATATATATATATATATATATATATATATATATATATATATTATATATATATATATATATTATATATATATATATATATATATATATATATATATATATATATATATATATATATATATATTATATATATATATATATATATATATATATATATATATATTATATATATGTATATATATATATATATATATATATATATATATATATATATATACATATATATAATATATATATATATATATATATATATATATATATATATATATATATATATATATATATATATATATATATAATATATATATATATATATATATATACTGTATACATTAACTTCAGTGTTACTCTAGACAATCACCTACTAACCTCAAACTCAAAAATTCTGCATTTTGAATATACAGTAGAGGAATAATGCAAGAGATATGGTTTCAATACAAAAGCTTTTACTGGACAACACACTGCTCAGAGCAGAACCTTTTTAATGACGCTCTACCTAGAATGAAACATTGTAACAACAAAAACTTGTGTCTTCATACCCAAATCTATACTCTATTGTAGTTACCAATAATATAAAATTTAAAGTGTATATAAAAGAAAACAGAAGTTAAGGGTGAGGATTTCCCTTGCTTTATGAGGGTTCACTTAATTTAAATTTCCTATGATAACAAATTCTGTCAGTATAGTAATTTTACATGTGTGATATACATCGGTTGTATGTTCTCAGTGAGGTCTGCAAAATGTACTAAAGATTCTAATTATGTATAAATACTGATGACCTTAGCAAGTTTTGTACAGCTGCCATGGGTCTAGGTTGCAACTACTGTACTGCATAAATTGAGGGACACCAGTACAGAAACCAAAACCTGAAGAAAACAATGCAAAACATCAACTCTGCAAGCAAAAACAATGTGTGTACTTCTTTTCAACAGTGTAATTTAGAGGCTGAACGCTTTCATCCAATCTCATCTCATTTCAGAGCCCTATCCTACCTAACACCTAGGTATATATGAAGGAATGGCCATATGTCTAGCCCAGCAACCAGGTTGCTGGGTGAGATGTATGGTTGATGGATGCTGTTTATTAACCAGGTTGCTAGATAGCAACCAACCATGAAGGACACTACAGGTGTTCCTACCAATTCAGGACAGAAGGGAGTCCTACTTTTCTTGGGGTCCTGCAGAACTAAAAACTGTGAATATATAGTTGGGTTCAATTTGTTTTAGATACAATACCTCAGTAACACTGCATATCACTATTCTGGCTAAAACTGACATTCACAAAAAATAATACGTAGTACTCGGAAGAGAGAGAGATTTGAGCATGGGACAGCCACTGAGTTAAAAAAAAAAAACAGTTGGCTAATTAAATATTTTCACCGGTTGTCATTCAGTAAAAAAAAATGGTCGGGAGTTTACCGAGAGAGGGTTTCAGGGGTCAATGTCCCCATGGCTCGGTCAGAGACCAGGCCTAGTGGTGGATCAGGGTATGATCAACCAGGCTGTTACTGCTGGCCTAGTTGAACCCTCAAAAAGAAAACTAGAGTACTTGTAGGAACAACTGTACTGTCTTGTCACATGACAGATGTTTTACACTCAAGCAGGATTGTTATGACAGATTAACTTTGGCTTAGCGCTTCTTTTTTATTATAATAATAATATGACAGATTAAGTCAAGCGATTTTCCTTAATGAAAAAAATAATTTAATAATTTATATGTTTCTCCAAGTCTATGAAAGTAGTAAAGGATCTATGGTACGTACAGTACTAAACAAGTTCTAGTACTAAACCTGGCACAGAATGACTGATCAAATTATATCTTTCAATGTGGCTGCGAACTGTGTTGCCAACTGATTCTGTCAACTTTCCCCACAATTAAGGTTAGGCTGATTGGTCTACAATTTGAAGCCAACAACCATCTCTCACAATGTAAATGGTTTATCATATTTGCCACAGTCCACTTATCTGTTTTCTGAATAAAAAACAAAAATATAAAAAATTTAACCTTAATTAAAACCTGTGACATACCACTTATAATATTCAAATAAAATGAACCTATAAATAAGAACATTATACAGTATGCCCAACACAGTGTCCATAACACTGAGAAGATCATACCTGTTAGCTGGTTCCAGGGGTTGCTGTTTCCCTGAGGATGGTCCCAGACCAAAGCAGCAATAATGATGCTAAGTAACGAGGGTGAGTGTTGTGAGACATGCTGAAGAACTCTGATGGAGTACTTACCTTCTGGCCAGTTGTCAAACACAAACTGTGCTATATCCCCTGCTGACTCACTGGGGCTGAAGAGGAACTCTTTCGTCTTTCCGCTCACCAGGATGAGGCGGAGATTAATCTGAAACACAAATCATTGCTTTATTCAAAATTCAGTATTATAATCTGTTGTAATGTTGCTCTCTCTCTTATATATATGTATTATATATATAAATATATATATATAAATTTTTTCAACAAGTTGGCCGTCTCCTATATATATATATATATATATATATATATATATATATATATATATATATATATATATATATATATATATATATATAATACATATAATATATATATATATTATATATATATTATATATAGATATATATATATATATATATATATATATATATATATATATATATATATATATAGATCTTGTATACTTATTTATCCTCTTTTTCTTAACCCTTTCAGGGTCCAAGGCCCAAATCTGGAGTCACGCACCAGTGTCCAAGAATTTTCAAAAAAAAAATTTGTTATTTTTTCTTATGAAATCGTAGAGAATCTTTTTGTGAAGGTAATAAAACAAAAAGTACGAAATTTGGTGGAAAATTGACGAAATTATGCTCTCGCGAATTTTGATGTGTCAGCGATATTTACGAATCAGCGATTTTGCCGACTTTGACTCCTATTTTAGGCCAATTACATTATTCCAATCAACCAAATTCTTAGCTATTTCACTAGTATTACTTCTATTCTATCGATTGAGCACAAGAAATCGCCAAGTCAACTGTTTCAACTACAAAATAAAGTGATCGGAAATTGTTAATTTGGCCAATTTAACACAAAGTTCAAAATATTCCAATTTCCAAATAGGGTCCAGAATGAACAATGTAGGCATTCCTGGCACTAAACTAACATTTCCTCTGTTCATTAGTTATGTTTTGAGGCTTTACAAATAAATTCCATTTTGATTTTTTATTCACATAATGAATTTTTATTCACACCAAAAAATAGAAGATTTACTGTTATGCAATACTGTAATAATTGTATAAATATCATCACCATATTTGTGAATGTATATTAGACCCACCAGCTGACATGTATTAGACGTGTGAGGTCGTTTGTTTACTCTTGAATATCGGCAAAAATTTAACATTTCCGCTACTTTGAGCTCAGTTTCAAGCCATTTCCAATGCGAAAACCAATCAAAATCATCTCTATTTCTGTAATATGTCTTCCATTCTATCAAATGAGACCAAGAAATCCCAAATACAACTATAAAAAACATACGAAAAAACACTGCAAAGTTGCTGTTTTAATCGAAAAATCATGATTTCATTTTTTTTCTCTCATTATACACAAGTGTGCTGCAGGATCTGTTTTATGTGGTGCACACATACCACATAGATGTATTCTTTCATATCTAGGCCCAAATGTACCACTCACAGTTTATCAGAGTGAGCTGAGCTCATGGCGTAGATCTACGGTTTGGACCCTGAACGTAAAGCCGTAGATCTACGGGACGGACCCTGAAAGGGTTAAATAAGTTGGCCGTCTCCCACTGAGGCAGGGTGACACAAAAAGAAAGAAAATCCCCAAAAAGACTTTCACCTGACTCATACATAATCACTGTTTTTGCAGAGGTGCCCAGAACACAGCAGTTTAGAAGCATACACATATAAAGATACACAATATACCCCTCCAAACTGCCAATATCCCAAACCCCTCCTTTAAAGTGCAGGCACTGTACTTCCCATTTCCAGTACTCAAGTCTGGCTATATAAAAATAACTGTTTTCCCTGAATCCCTTCACACCCCAACAGCTCGTCAGGTCCCAAATACCATTCGTCTCTATTCACGCCTATCTAACACGCTCACGCACGCTTGCTGTAAGTCCAAGCCCCTCGCTAACAAAACCTCCTTTACCACCTTCTCAGTAGTAGTACCAGTTCCTAGTAACCAGTTACCAGTAACCAGTGTACCAGTAGATGACTCACTACCTACCGTCTCTGCGTGAATCACTGTCTGTATTCATATTACTGCTGACCACAGCAGTATTTCAAACATCCCCTCACATATGGGTACTGGGGTTAGTCAGTCTTACGAGCGAGAGCAAGGAGGCAGGTCACGGCTGTTTGGCGCTTCCCACACTATCCGTAATATACGTACTACCAGCCTATGTGAGTATTTCTTTACCCTATCCACGTGTTCGAACCCCACATGATAAATGGTGGCAACAGTGTTGGAGCGTGGAAATAAGGGTATTTTAAGACATTAGAAGACTGTTTGTGAGTAGCCGGCGGGTCAAAAGGTGAACCGTCTCAGCCATCTCCAGCTACTCACTCCCCTCACCAGCTCCACCCTGTGTACTCCAGCCTGCAAGCCTGTTGCAGCCATTTTTCAAGCTTCCTGGCTTAGTTCATGTGCTAATTGCTTCAATCTCCGAGGGGTTGACCCGGATTTTGCAATTAAGCCAGTCAGTAAGCCAGACTGTGGAAGTGAACGCTAGTCAGCCTGCCTCAGCCTACCATCCAGCCTGTCTCCTGTCATCCACCTGCTCCTTCATGCTGTGTGCATTGTTACCCGTCTTCCAGTCAGCCATTCTCGTGGGTTAAGCCAGTCAGCCAACCCAGCTTCTAACCCAGCTGAGAGAGAGAAGTAAGCCACGCAAGTTCCTCTGAAGTATTGTTTCATATATCGCTTTGTGCTCCCAGTTGGATGCTAAGAGTGGTCTTCACCATCCCTGTGGCATAGAGTGGCTTACAAGCCACCTTCGTGAGTGGTAAGAGTGCGCGCCAGTGAGTCACACCACCACCACCCGCCACTCTACTCACAATCCACCACCACCACCAGCCACCCACCTCATCTACCTGTTGCTGTTTGCACCCTTGTACCGGGTCCTAATACTGTTTTGGCTCACATAATTGGTCAAGAGATTGTAGCTGAGCGCCAACGATAAAGCCAGTTATGTGAGTTCACCGAGAAAGCGCAGTTCTTCACGACGACAGTGTGAGTGTAGGAAGTGTCGGAGGCATCAGTCATCACCGCGCAGGACTTCCCCTTCACTCGCCACTCCGTCTACTACTACAGACTCCAGTGATAATTTTCTGTTTAGAGACATTTTTCTTGCATTTAAAGACATTTGCGTGTGTGAGACATTTATAGTGAATTTCTTGTGTACTCTAAGCCTTGTGTTTTCAGTGTAGACTCAGTGTTTCTTTGACTCATTTTTTTTTGCAATATTTTTCAGTGTTATTCGCCCATCTCATATTTTTTTTATCTTTTTTTTTTATGCTACTCTCTGTCTGTAGTAAGTATTATTGTGTAGTGTACCAGTCAGTCACTCTGTGTGAAGTGATTCATTCATTTTTTTATTTGTATTCTTTCAGCATTGTATTCTCCAGTATTTGTCATTGTATTTCATGCAGTGATATTCCCAGTAAACTAAATTATCCATTTATTTCTATGTGTGTCTTTTTTCGTATGCCAGCAGTGTCTCATTCCTCTAATTTTTTCGCAGACTTGTGTACCATTATTTTTGCCAGCAAATTTTTGTCGTATCAGTCACAGCAAGATTTTGTTGTAAGAATATACTAAAATAATGAATACGTGATTATGTGTTGTGTGCCCCGCCACTTGTAAGTGTTACACTTGCCTCACCACTTGTAAGTGTTAACTTCCCGTTTTGTTCCTTGTTTTATTTTTATTCATATTTTTCAAATTTCTTTGAACAAATTCACTCTTAGTGTAATTTCAATTTCTTTTTAACGTAAAGTGTTTTCTTTACTCTGTTTGAGTAAATTGTTTTGTCTAATTTACAATTAAGAGTTAAAGTGTTCAATCAGTTTTTTTTCTCATAATTTCTATTTTATTATTTAACCTGAGTTTTCCCAGTGTAACTTTATTACTGCAGTGATTATTTCTATGCCTTATTTTGTTGCACTTGTTCTGCAGTGAATTATTTTGTTGACCTTGTTCTGCAGTGAATTTTGTTGCACTTGTTCTGCAGTGAATTATTTTCTTTTATTGATATTTTTATGCATTATTATTCTCAGTTCATTATTGAGTCTTGTTTTTCATTTTATTATTTTTCCTCATGTTGTCTTTGCATTATATTTTAATTTTGTTTATGCATTCTTAGAGAATATTTAAATTTCCCAGTTATCTCTCGGTGCATACAATTTAGTAATTTTATTTTATACTTTTTACATTGATTTACAATTTTATTAGTTAATTCCTTTATTAGCAAGAGTACAGACAGCTCATTTTGCATTTAATTCAGTCTCCAGTAATATTTTTACTTGTAAATTTCAATGTAATTTTTATTTTGGCCAACAGTTCTTTACATTGAGTTGTCCTTCCTCTTGCAGTGTATCTTAGACATTTTTTATTACTTATGCAGAATTGTTAAGCATTTTCTTCCACTTAAGCTTACTGTGTCATTTCTCTATTTTTTTTTTTGCCTTATGCCCTTGAGTAAGTTCCCTGAGATCATGTCCCAGTCACTTTTGAATGTTCACTTAGTGTATCATGCCAGTCAAAGTCAATATGAATCAGTCCACAGTACCAACATTCCCTTACTGACTGAAAGACAATACCTAGCCCTTGAGCAATGTGTTTATTCTCACAGCTTGTATCTGAGATTTGTTAAAGTGCTGCGAAATGTGAAGTTCAGATTAAGTTCCTATAGATCCGTGAATTACTTATTAACGTAGCCAAGCGGTCAGGCACTAGTAATACTGTCACTCCTGTCTGGACTCCAGCCACAACATCATGCACGCAGGATAGTGCGACTACTATCCTTGCGATGGCGACTTGTTCAAGTATTCGTTCCTTCCCAGGGGACGCTTTGAGAAGAACTTTACTTGCAACGAGTTATGCCATCTCTTGCTGATGCCACAAGCCGTTGCAGAAAGACGTTTCTGTGGCTAGTGTGCTCACTTGAGTGTTGTTGTTGTCCCTTGTGTTTCAGATTGTGATCCCATCCTAGTTGACAGTAATCAGTGCATTGTAAGAAGTTATTTCTCGAGTAACTTCCACGTTGTTAACGTTTGTAAGTGAAGTTTATAGCTGATACCTCGTGTCACTGTGTGCGACTCAGATTGAATATCAGCATTGTTCACCGTGTTCATTTCTTTTCTCCTGTGCTTGCAGTTTGAGATAGTAGATTCGTTCTCCCTTGCTCATATTGCGTGTTATAGCGTTAATTTTTTTCAACCGGGGGGAGTCATCCACTCCACCGAGTTTGTTCATTCCTCCAGTAAGAAAGAACCGATCCCTTGTGTTCTGGTGATTCGATTCCTGCTCCAGGAAGATCTTATTCTTACTGTGAAGCCACCAGCACCCATCAGTGACTTTGTCATGAACCAAGAATTACTGTATCGAACAGCCGAGTTGGGTACTCCTAGCAGAAGAGTATACCAGTTAGTAATTCCACAGTCACTAGTGAATGTAGCCTTACAGCTAGTTCACGATGTACCAGGTGTTGCACACCCTGGTATGGATCGTTCAGTAAAACAAGCCAGATTGAAATACTTTTAGCCTCGTATGGCAACTGATATTTCTGAGTATGTTAAGAAATGTAGTGTCTGCATGCAACATAAAGGTAATGCTAATGGCCCTAATCCAATCCAAGTGTATCCAACTACTAGCAAACCATGGGAAAGAGTTGCGCTAGATTTGTTAACTAATTTCCAATGTTCCCTCCAAGGCAATAAACATCTGTGTGTTATGGTAGACCATTTCACCAGATATTGTGAGTTAGTTCCTATTGCAGATAAGACTGCCGAGACAGTAGCTAAAGCGTTTAAAGAACGCATTATCTGCAGGCATACCACCCCTAAGTCCCTAGTAACAGATAATGGAGGTGAATTCTGTAATGAGATTCTTGAAAATTTGTGTACCTTGTACAAGATCTCTAAATCCACCATTGTTCCTCATCATCCTGCCAGCAATGGGTTAGCGGAAAGAACCAATAAAAAAGTACTTGATGTCTTGAGAGCCACTATCAATCCCAACAGTGAAACTTGGGATGAAGTTATACCTGATGTGCAGTGTGCTATAAATTCTGCTTACAATGTTTCCATAGGTGACACTCCACATTATGCATTGTATGGTGTAGATAAACGTTTGCCTTATGAGTTGTTATATTCTAATCCGAAACCAAATTACAACCCTGATGATCATAGCAACTCGTACCAGCTTAGCTCAAAGTGTTTTTAGAAGAATCCGTGAAACACTTCATAAATCAACAGCAGAATTTACAAGAGTTGCAAACACTCGAGCAAAGCCATCCAAAATCAAAGTAGGTTTGAGAGTTATGCTGACTAACTTTAACAAAACGTCTGCAATGCCTAAGCTTGATCAAAAGTTTGTTGGTCCTTATCGAGTAGTTGAACATCTCACTGGTAATAAATATAAGGTTAGAGAAATTAGTACTGGTCAGTATGTGATGATAATGATGTTCCAACCCAGACTAATGTGACAGACTCTGACAATCCTCCTGATCCTGTACTCTCTTCCTCTGATACTCAGTCAGACGATCAACCTGAGTGTCGTTATTCCCTACGTACACGACAGGTATTGAGAAATCCTCAAGTATCATTTGTAATTTCCAATTCAGATTTGCCTCAAATACAGCATGAGTTAGCCAATGCAACAGAGTTTGATCCTCCCAGAGATGACACCCATTCTGCATATGTCAATCTTACCCTAGCAGAGTTGGGGTTAAATGTAAATAACCTGTATAGATGAATAATTACAGTATAAACTTATCAGTATTCAAGAATTTTTTTTTTGTGTTCACATTCTCTCCGAATTCTGAGAGTTAACAGTCTAGATTTGAGTGCATCGAATCTGCCTTTCTGTTAAACACTTCTTTCTTTGTATATATTCCTTCCTCAGAATCCGTAGATCACATGAATACAGATTGATCGATCAAATTTTTTTTTTTATCACTTCTATTGTGTAATCTCAACGTTGAGTTTCATTCGATGAGTTTTCGTTGAGTTTCATTCGATGAGTTTCATTCGTTGAGTTTCATTTGATGAGTTGTGTTATACTATATCTTGTATTGCATTACAGTTTCAGTTACGTAAGCTTCCATTCCAATATTCTACTTATGTATGTTATAATGTTCAATTGTTGTGTACTTTGACATTGTATAGAATCAGCCCAAGCCGTATACCTGCCATCTCTAGTTTGTATTAGTTGTATGTCGGGACGACATACGTTAGCGTCGCCGAGCTCTCAGTAGTAGTACCAGTTCCTAGTAACCAGTTACCAGTAACCAGTGTACCAGTAGATGACTCACTACCTACCGTCTCTGCGTGAATCACTGTCTGTATTCATATTGCTGCTGACCACAGCAGTATTTCAAACACCCCCTCACATATGGGTACTGGGGTTAGTCAGTCTTACGAGTGAGAGCAAGGAGGCAGGTCACGGCTGTTTGGCGCTTCCCACACTATCCGTAATATACGTACTACCAGCCTACGTGAGTATTTCTTTACCCTATCCACGTGTTCGAACCCCACATGATAGGGGGCCCTCCAGCTGTCTCCTCGCTGCAGCATTTACAACCCAAGCTTCACACCCATATAAGAGTGTTGGTACCACTATACTTTCATACACTTCCTTCTTTGCCTCCATGGATAACGTTTTTTAGTCTCCACCAGTACCTCAATGCACCACTCACCTTTTTTCCTTCATCAGTTCTATGATTAAACTCATCCTTCATAAACCCATCGCAGAGTGAAAGGGGGGTAGAGCAGCTGGAACTAATGGGATTATGACAAATGTTAAAAGCAGGGGGGATGTTGAGTGGTTGGTACAGTGGACCCCCGGTATTCGATATTAATCCGTTCCTGAGAGCTCATCGAATACCGAAAATATCGAAAAGCGAATCAATTTTCCACATAAGAAATACATAATGGAAATCAAATTAATCTGTGCAAGACACCCAAAAGTATGAAAAAAATATTTTACCACATGAAATATTAATTTTAATGCAATAATTACAATAACAACAGAATAATTGACACTTACCTTTAATGAAGATCTGGTGATGATTGATGGGATGGGAGGAGGGGAGAGTGTGGATGGTGTTAGTGTTCAGAAGGGGAATCCCCTTCCACTAGGACTTGAAGTAGCAAGTCCTTTTCCGGGGTTACTTCCCTTCTTCTTTTAATGCCACTAGGACCAGCTTGAGAGTCACTGGACCTCTGTCGCACAACAAATCTGTCCATAGAGTTCTGTACCTCCCGCTCCTTAAGATTCGTCTAAAATGGGCTACAACATTGTCATTGTAATAGTCACCAGCACGGCTTGCAATAGCGGTGTTAGGGTGATTTTCATCCATAAAGGTTTGCAGTTCAACCCACTTTGCACACATTTCCTTAACTTTTGAAGTAGGCACAATGGATTCCACAACTGGCATAGGCTTCTCAGGGTTAGCCCCAAACCCTCCAAAATCTTTATTAATTTCCATACTAATTCTCACCCTTTTTACCACAGGGTTGGCACTAGAAGCTTTCTTGGAGCCCATGGTGACTTATTTTGCAGAAACAAGCACCAAAAACACTGTGATAATATGGAATGTACCGAATGTATGCTTAGATGCGAGCACACTGGCTGGCTTGTAAACACTGGCATGCATGGGGCAGTTCAGACCACACGCGGACGCGTCCTGGACGAATCGCGTGGCGGGTTTTTTAACGAGTGGCATTAAAATGCATCGTATACTGGATTTAATGTATACCAATGCCATTGTATGCCGGGGGTCCACTGTACAATCCACTGGAAATATGCTCCCTTGGGAGCGTATTTCCATTTGTTCAAGCAAATGCGCTCCCTTGGGAGCATATTTGCTTGGACATCCTCCTCTTTTCTGCAACTATGCAACATATTTCTCACCTTCTTTACCACAGGCTTGGCACTAGGAGATTTCTTTGGAGCCATGGTAGCTTATTTAGTAATTGGAAGCACTAAAATGAGTGGAATATTATGAAATATTTCGTAGGAGCACTTGAGGGGACCTTCACTCACTGGTAAACAATGCCAGACTGGCTGGGTAGGGAGGCAGCCCCGGCTCACACAGTGTGTACGCGTCCCGACGAACTACTATTCGCGAGTCAACCTATGAAAAGCGAGTCCATGTTTATATGAAAATACCCCTATGATTGGCGAAATTTACGATTGCAGAGAACTACGAAAAGCGAGGGACCACTGTATATATATATATATATATATATATATATATATATATATATATATAAAATATATATATATATATATATATATATATATATATATATATATATATATATATATATATATATATATATATATATATATATATATATTACGTATATGTCGTGCCGAATAGGCAGAACTTGCGATCTTGGCTTAAATAGCAATGCTCATCTTGCCATATAGGACAAGCGAAAATTTGTGTATGCAATAATTTCGCCAAAATCATTCTTAACCTATGGAAAAAAATATATTTCACTGTGTTTGTTTAGTATTAAATTATTGTAAACAAATCTAAAATATATTTAGTTGGGTTAGGCTAAAATAAACTGTTATTGTTATAATAAGGTTAGGTAAGTTTTCTAAGATGCTTTTAGTGCAAAATTAAAAAATTTTACATTAACATTAATGAAAAAAAATATATCTTTAAACTTATAAGAATTTTTTTTAGAAATGATTTAATTTTAAATGAGTTCTTGCTAATTGACCAGTTTTACATATTCGGCACGGCATATATATATATATATATATATATATATATATATATGTCGTAGTAGTAGTAGGTTGGTAGACAGCAACCACCCAGGGAAGTACTACCGTCCTGCCAGATGACTGTGAAACAGAAACCTGTAACTGTTTTGCATGATGGTAGGATTGCTGGTTTCTTTTTCTGTCTCATAAACACGCTAGATAACAGGGATATCTTGCTACTCCTACTTACACTTTGGTCACACTTCACAGACACGCACATGCATATATATATACATACATCTAGGTTTTTTCTCCTTTTTCTAAATAGCTCTTGTTCTTCTTTATTTCTTCTATTGTCCATGGGGAAGTGGAAAAGAATCTTACCTCCGTAAGCCATGCGTGTCGTATGAGGCGACTAAAATGCCGGGAGCAATGGGCTAGTAACCCCTTCTCCTGTAGACATTTACTAAAAAAGAGAAGAAAAAAAACTTTCTAAAACTGGGATGCTTGAATGTGCGTGGATGTAGTGCGGATGACAGGAAACAGATGATTGCTGATGTTATGAATGAAAAGAAGTTGGATGTCCTGGCCCTAAGTGAAACAAAGCTGAAGGGGGTAGGGGAGTTTCGGTGGGGGGAAATAAATGGGATTAAATCTGGAGTATCTGAGAGAGTTAGAGCAAAGGAAGGGGTAGCAGTAATGTTGAAGGATCAGTTATGGAAGGAGAAAAGAGAATATGAATGTGTAAATTCAAAAATTATGTGGATTAAAGTAAAGGTTGGATGCGAAAAGTGGGTCATAATAAGCGTGTATGCACCTGGAGAAGAGAGGAATGTAGAGGAGAGAGAGAGAGAGATTTTGGGAGATGTTAAGTGAATGTATAGGAGCCTTTGAACCAACTGAGAGAGTAATTGTGGTAGGGGACCTGAATGCTAAAGTAGGAGAAACTTTTAAAGAGGGTGTGGTAGGTAAGTTTGGAGTGCCAGGTGTAAATGATAATGGGAGCCCTTTGATTGAACTTTGTATAGAAAGGGGTTTAGTTATAGGTAATACATATTTTAAGAAAAAGAGGATAAATAAGTATACAAGATATGATGTAGGGCAAAATGACAGTAGTTTGTTGGATTATGTATTGGTAGATAAAAGACTGTTGAGTAGACTTCAAGATGTACAAGTTTATAGAGGGGCCACAGATATATCAGATCACTTTCTAGTTGTAGCTACACTGAGAGTAAAAGGTAGATGGGATACAAGGAGAATAGAAGCATCAGGGAAGAGAGAGGTGAAGGTTTATAAACTAAAAGAGGAGGCACTTAGGGTAAGATATAAACAGCTATTGGAGGATAGATGGGCTAATGAGAGCATAGGCAATGGGGTCGAAGAGGTATGGGGTAGGTTTAAAAATGTAGTGTTAGTGTGTTCAGCAGAAGTTTGTGGTTACAGGAAAGTGGGTGCGGGAGGGAAGAGGAGCGATTGGTGGAATGATGATGTAAAGAGAGTAGTAAGGGAGAAAAAGTTAGCATATGAGAAGTTTTTACAAAGTAGAAGTGATGCAAGGAGGGAAGAGTATATGGAGAAAGAGAGAGAGGTTAAGAGAGTGGTGAAGCAGTGTAAAAAGAGAGCAAATGAGAGAGTGGGTGAGATGTTATCAACAAATTTTGTTGAAAATAAGAAAAAGTTTTGGAGTGAGATTAACAAGTTAAGGAAGCCTAGAGAACAAATGGATTTGTCAGTTAAAAATAGGAGAGGAGAGTTATTAAATGGAGAGTTAGAGGTATTGGGAAGATGGAGGGAATATTTTGGGGAATTGTTAAATGCTGATGAAGATAGGGAAGCTGTGATTTGGTGTATAGGGTAAAGAGGAATAACATCTTGTAGGAGTGAGGAAGAGCCAGTTGTGAGTGTGGGGGAAGTTCATGAGGCAGTAGGTAAAATGAAAGGGGGTAAGGCAGCCGGGATTGATGGGATAAAGATAGAAATGTTAAAAGCAGGTGGGGATATAGTTTTGGAGTGGTTGGTGCAATTATTTAATAAATGTATGGAAGAGGGTAAGGTACCTAGGGATTGGCAGAGAGCATGCATAGTTCCTTTGTATAAAGGCAAAGGGGACAAAAGAGAGTGCAAAAATTATAGGGGGATAAGTCTGTTGAGTATACCTGGTAAAGTGTATGGTAGAGTTATTATTGAAAGAATTAAGAGTAAGACGGAGAATAGGATAGCAGATGAACAAGGAGGCTTTAGAAAAGGTAGGGGGTGTGTGGACCAGGTGTTTACAGTGAAACATATAAGTGAACAGTATTTAGATAAGGCTAAAGAGGTCTTTGTGGCATTTATGGATTTGGAAAAGGCATATGACAGGGTGGATAGGGGGGCAATGTGGCAGGTGTATGGTGTAGGAGGTAGGTTACTGAAAGCAGTGAAGAGTTTTTACGAGGATAGTGAGGCTCAAGTTAGAGTATGTAGGAAAGAGGGAAATTAGTTCCCTGTAAAAGTAGGCCTTAGACAAGGATGTGTGATGTCACCGTGGTTGTTTAATATACTTATAGATGGGGTTGTAAGAGAAGTAAATGCGAGGGTCTTGGCAAGAGGCGTGGAGTTAAAAGATAAAGAATCACACATAAAGTGGGAGTTGTCACAGTTGCTCTTTGCTGATGACACTGTGCTCTTGGGAGATTCTGAAGAGAAGTTGCAGAGATTGGTGGATGAATTTGGTAGGGTGTGCAAAAGAAGAAAATTAAAGGTGAATACAGGAAAGAGTAAGGTTATGAGGATAACAAAAAGATTAGGTGATGAAAGATTGGATATCAGATTGGAGGGAGAGAGTATGGAGGAGGTGAATGTATTCAGATATTTGGGAGTGGACGTGTCAGCGGATGGGTCTATGAAAGATGAGGTGAATCATAGAATTGATGAGGGGAAAAGGGTGAGTGGTGCACTTAGGAGTCTGTGGAGACAAAGAACTTTGTCCTTGGAGGCAAAGAGGGGAATGTATGAGAGTATAGTTTCACCAATGCTCTTATATGGGTGTGAAGCATGGGTGATGAATGTTGCAGCGAGGAGAAGGCTGGAGGCAGTGGAGATGTCATGTCTGAGGGCAATGTGTGGTGTGAATATAATGCAGAGAATTCGTAGTTTGGAAGTTAGGAGGAGGTGCGGGATTACCAAAACTGTTGTCCAGAGGGCTGAGGAAGGGTTGTTGAGGTGGTTCGGACATGTAGAGAGAATGGAGCGAAACAGAGTGACTTCAAGAGTGTATCAGTCTGTAGTGGAAGGAAAGCGGGGTAGGGGTCGGCCTAGGAAAGGTTGGAGGGAGGGGGTAAGGGAGGTTTACCTACTGGCGTTACTTCTACTTTTACTCTTTTCCCACATTGAACCCCGATATTTTCAGCACGCAGCCCGAGAATCCCACCCAAATTCCGAGACACCCTAGTCCATTGGGTAATCAATGCTTCAAACATCAGGTGCCAAGTACATGTCACTCCTGATGCGAGTACATACGTGGCTGTGGAAGCTACAGGACTAATTTCATTCTCTTAACGTTTCGAATACCAGTCTCACAGGCAGTGTACATATTAATACATCCATGAACGAGTGGTCCAGAGCTGCACCACTGGGCTATGAGGCTTACAAGAGGAAATTTTCACAGCACTGCTGTGTCATACCTGTACCATGTCTTTGTCAGTCTACCTGGAGGGTCTGTCGCCCAACAGCTGGGAAAACTCTTAAAACCCGTCAAAGGTATGTCAAGGGTACATCAATGGGTAACTGGGTGCACTCAAGTTTACTCAATAAAACAAAGGAGACCAAGCTTATCTAAACGAGTAGCTTAATTAATATGCACCAGACTGTTCCTGCCATATTTACTGCAGCTAATACCATATACACATTATCTTACCCTAGTGTCGTTGTAACTGAACATAAGATTCATCGTAAGTACGTTCATCAATATTCTACCAAATGGTGGTAGAATGTGTATCTATGGTGACAAAATAAGGAATTATAGTGATGTGTGTTGGTGATGGGTTGTGGTGATAATGTACAGTTGTAAGGAGAGCCAAGGCTCTGGTGGAATCAGTGATTTGTGTTGACCTAGTTTACAGTACTGGTTGGGGTGGTGTGAACGAGCTGTTGTCGGGTGTGTTGGTGATGGGAACAAATTGTCGTTATAATAAGAGTGCTATGTATTCACCTTGCTGGGGTCGAGTCTCCACTGCTGTCCCAGGAACTGAATCTTATAAGTGGAGGGTTGGTGATGAATGATTGCTGTAGTGGTGGACCCCTCAAGGAAGGTTCCTTGATGTTGGTGAGGGGCTCTTGATTTAGGGAAGTGGATCTGTGCTCCAGTTCCCCGAATTAAGCCTGAATGCCTTCCACATCCCCCCCAGGCGCTGTATAATCCTCCGGGTTTAGCGCTTCCCCTTGATTATAATAATAATAATGTAGTGGTGGATGAGTGGTGTTATAGTGGATGAGTGTTGTTATAGTGGATGAGTGGTGTTATAGTGGATGAGTGGTGTTATAGTGGATGAGTGGTGTTATAGTGGATGAGTGGTGTTATAGTGGATGAGTGGTGTTATAGTGGATGAGTGGTGTTATAGTGGATGAGTGGTGTTATAGTGGATGAGTGGTGTTATAGTGGATGAGTGGTGTTATAGTGGATGAGTGGTGTTATAGTGGATGAGTGGTGTTATAGTGGATGAGTGTTGAAGAAGAGACAAGGAAGACAGCAGAGGGTGTCTCAGGGAACACAAAAAGTTAAGACGCTGTTGGAACGCCCTGTAAATAGCACCCAGGAAATCGATGACCTACTAACCAGGCGGCTGATTCCGTTCTGCTCTGCAAAACAGGAGAGGGGTCTGCCTATACTGCCGTTCCCCTGCCATATTCATCAAGTACTGCGTTGAGTTCTCCACCAATACATGTACTCAGTACTATCAATGCTGCTATTATTACTACTACTACTGCTGCTGCTGCTGGGTACGGGAGTTATTTTTTGGGTAGCTTTATGTAGAGGTCGTTTTGATAAGGACCTGCCTTGCATGGGCCAGTAGGCCTTCTGCAGTGTTCCTCCAATCTTATGTTCTTATAAGGCCTTCCTTCCTCCCGACCTCTCTTTCTTTCGCGGAAGGACCGAAACGTCGTCATAAGGGTCCTTTTCCTAAGTACAAATTACTTGTGAGTTGGTAGGTAAGACACAGGCAACAGTTAGGCAACTTTATTCCGAAACGTTTCGCCTACACAGTAGGCTTCTTCGGTCGAATACAGAAAGTAGGCAGGAACAGTAGAGAAGACGATGTAATCAGTCCATCACCCTTGAAGTCGTAGAATTTGAGGTTGTCAGTCCCTCAGCCTGGAGAAGTTCAGTTCCATAGTCAGGAACTATCTGAAGATCAAGCGACAGTGCGGAGACTTAAATACTGTCGGAAGGAGAGGTGTAGAGTAGTAGTAGTAGTAGTAGTGAGAATTTAGCCACTGAGAGGTCAGGTCCCTCTCAGATCCAACAATTCTCATTTGAAAAGGTTGTCCAAGGTGTTTTCTGTATCAAGATGCCATGTGTTGCAGTGTCTGACAAGATGAACATCAAAATGGTATACAATACCGACAGGTTGGTAGGTAAGACACATAGGCAACTGTTGCCTATGTGTCTTACCTACCAACCTGTCGGTATTGTATACCATTTTGATGTTCTACTTGTGAGTTGTTCCAGCCATGACATAGTGTATTTCAGTCTGTTTTTTATACTCACTGCAAGTTTTATTGTTAGAAGTTTTATATAAATATTTCGGAGGTAAAGTAGAAGTATGAAACACCCTATGTACGTAGGGATCGCCAGTAGCAACAACTTGGTTAGCCAAATAAGAACCAGAAAAACCTGACCCAGGGCAAGGCTCTGGAAATAGAAAAACTCGAAATTCATGAAAGGTAAAAGTATGCACGAACGCATATGCGCGCGCACACACACACACACACACACACACACACACACACACACACACACACACACACACACACACACACACACAGGATGTTCCAGGGAGGGGGACACAGAAACAAGGGGTCACAATTGGAAGTTGAAGACTCCTATGAGTCAAAGGGATGTTAGGAAATTATTTCTTCAGTCACAGAGTTGTCAGGAAGTGGAATAGCCTAGAAAGTGACGTAGTGGAGGCAAGAACCATACATAGTTTTAAGACGAGGTTTGATAAAGCTCATGGAGCAGGGAGAGGACCTAGCAGAAAACAGTGAAGAGGCGGGGCCAGGAGCTATGAATCGACCCTTGCAGCCACAAATAGGTGAGTACACACACACTCACACATGGGAGATAACAAGAAACGACAAAGATGTGAAGAGCTCAACACGAGATTTAAGGAAGTATTTCAGTGGAGACAAAGAGGACTCCAGCAAATCGGGATGAAATGGTACACCATCACAACCCAGGAGGAGATGAAGTGAGCTTGATACCTCAAAGGCGGTTGGACCGAACATATCTCCCTGGGTCCTGAGAGAGGGAGCAGAGGCACTGTGTGCCACTAATAAGTATCGGAATGGAAGCATGTGACAAGCGGAGTTCCACAGAGTGCTGTTTCTTCTATACATGAATGCAATGGCGGAAGGAGAAGAGTCAGAGGTATCCCTGATCGCACATGCCTTGAAACTAATGAGAATACAAGCCGACGTGGACCAGGAAAGGCTACAAATGCATCTGGACAGGTTACAGGTCTGGTCTGACAAATGGCTCCTGGAGTCTACCCCAGCAAGTACAACGTTAAGAAGTTTGGAGAGGGGCAAAGAAGACCGCAGACGGAGTACAGGCTCGGAGTAGGGAGGTTAAATGCTGCAAACCTCACTCAAGGAGAAAGATTGGGGGTGGGGGGGGGTTGAGTATCATACCGAGTACATGGGGCGTACATCAACCAGACGCGTATTTGCTGCAAATCTTAGAAAATCTTTAAGAAATTTAAGGAAGAAGTCATTTACGACACTACAGTGTGTTTCTCAGTCCATATTGGAGTATGCAGTACCAGTTGAATAGCTGAAAATTCAGACGAGTCATAAGGATATTGGGAAGTATTTCTTCAACCTTAGTCATGAAATGGAGCGACTGGGAGAGTGAAGTGGTCGAGGCAGGATCCATACATAACTAAGAAAAAGTACGAAAAAGGCTCTCAAAGCCAGGGGTGAAGCTAACAGCGACCAGCGAAGAAGCGGGGTTAAGAGCTGTGAATCGACCCCGTAACAACATATAGGTGAGTACAAATAAATAACCGTGGTGGTGTATACGCGTTTGGCAAACTTACAGATCCATCAATGGTGTACTTTAGCACAAACATGATCATCTCGGGCGAGAAAACAAACACACTCGACCCCGGTGCAGTTCACAGGATCCAGTTGCATGATGGGTCTCGGCTCCACATACAGATATTTTGAATCTGAACTTCTTGTTATAATACTTAGTCGCTAATAGAAAGGCCGAGAGCATTTAGAGCTGAGGCAGGATTTTACTCCACTTAAAGTGTTAAATGTAGGACTAGTGAGAATTGTTTATTTTGTTCACATCAAGTCACTAGTTGACTATGCTGCACTCCTGCTTGCTCTTTTATCACACGGAAAGCTTGGAGGGATAGAAAACTGCATAAGCGATGAGAATCGTCTTAAGATATTCATGTACGACTAAAATATTAAAAATGCGTAAAGAACCTGATATCCCAAGCATTAGAAATCAAGTCCCAGAGAGAAATGGCCCTCTTGTTTTTTTTTTTTTTATAATAGTCTGACAAATATAGTCAAACTCTTGCAGAGAAACTCTCCAAATTTTCTTGACCATAGGTGAACACTCCTCCAAAAAGACCACGACAACTGAAAGTGACGTCTAAATGAATCAAATATACGAGTTATGTCGAGTAAGGCAACAGCGGCACTTTCCTGCACCACAGGAAATTACCTCCTTCGAAATAACTATCCTTCACTTTTCCCCAAAGTACATTTTAAGATCACAGTGCTTCGTCTTCATGTTATGTATAATACATTAAATTTTATTGACGTCTTAATCATACAGCACTCTTCCACAAATTATGCGAGCTGAGGGGCTCTGTTCACCAACTCACTGGGTTCATCTAGTAGTGCTGTTGTCATACAGAACAATGGCTACCACATAGAACCTTGAGAATACATCAACAAGGCTTCCACCCTTCAAACTAAACTGTTCGTTATATTCTTTACACTCAAATGTGTCCATCTCTCTAAAGTGGTTTCCTACCATCCCCACACACTTATAAGCAGGTAGGACCCATAAACCATGACTTTACTGTGACTGATCGTGAGCAATTTAAAGTCGAACTCAGGAGTCCTGAATCATAACTTGGTAAGTGCATTTTCCACATGAACAAAAACATCCACTTGTTATCCCCCTCCCCCGCTTCCCACCGAGACATCTCAAGAAAACTCAGCGAAAACTAAATCTATGTATAGCAAATACATGCAAATGGAATATCAACAAAAGTGGTAAATTAAAAGAATGAATACCAAAGGTACCACCAAATTTAGATAAAAATAACAAGTGAATAACGAATGCCAGGTCCCGGCATAGTCCCGTGTTACGAGAAAGGAATGAAGAAAGAGATGAGTTCTAGGAGTATCGCTGTTGTTCATAAATACATGGAGCTTCCAGGAACTGGGCGGGACCACAACCTTCAACAGAGGACCAGTTACGACTGGAAGATACATGATACTATTAGGGTCTATAACCATCAAAATATACAAGACCGATATAGGTGTATGACGACAACACGAAATGACAAATCACCACCAAGGATGGGGTAGAGACAGAGCTTACATAGCCTACCTAAAACTAATTATGGAAAACTTTAGATACAAGGAAAAAAAAAACCTGGGAGCAACACGGAGGCCCGTACACATGAGAGACTAAGCTGACAGAGACTTGACATGCCAGTATCTTAAGAAAACAACGAGGGAGGATTTGTTTGCTTGATTTTATTTACAAAACGCCAGAACCGTTTGACTTGCCAGACCTTTAAACATATTCCCCCTTTAACATTAAATTTACACTATAATTAACTTGCTACAGTCGTAACTAATTCACTCCCATAATACATAAGCAACCACCATAAACCAAGTATTTTTCACCTTCCACATGAATCATTCAAGCAGAAGTGGGTAATAGTGTTTATGTACCTGGGAAAGAGAGTACAGAGAGAGAGAGAGAGAGAGAGAGAGAGAGAGAGAGAGAGAGAGAGAGAGAGAGAGAGAGAGAGAGAGAGAGAGAGAGAGAGAGAGAGAGAGAGACAGAGAGACAGACAGACAGAGAGAGAGAGAGAGAGAGAGAGAGAGAGAGAGAGAGAGAGAGAGAGAGAGACAGAGAGAGACAGAGAGAGACAGAGAGAGACAGAGAGAGAGAGAGAGAGAGAGAGAGAGAGAGAGAGAGAGAGAGAGAGAGAGAGAGAGAGAGAGAGAGAGAAAAAAAAATTTAATTTTGGGAGGTGACAAACTAGTGTCTAGGTAGTTTCGAGTCATGTGATAAAATAATTGTTTTGGGGGACGTAAATGGTACAGAGGGAGAAACTAGCGTATTATGTAAGTTTAGAGTACCAGGTGTAAATGATTATGGGGGCTTTTAATTGAAATATGTATAGAAAGAGGCTGATAATAAATAATAAGCATTTTAAGAAAAAAAAAGAATAAGTAAACGAGATACGATGTAGGGCGTAATGGCAGCAGTTTGTCAGACTATGCATTAGTAGATAAAAGGATGATGGGTAGACTTGTAGACGTGTATGTTTTCGGAAAGGTGACAAATATCAGATCATTATTTAGTGTTAGCCACAGTGAGGGTGAACACATAAGTGAATACTAATTAGATAACGATAAGAACTTTTCATTGCAAATATGGATTTAGAAAAGCATATGATAGAGTGAACAGGGTAGTAATGTGGCAGATGTTGCAAACGTATGGAAATAAGTGGCAGGTTACTGAATGCAGTAGAGTTTTTATGTGGATAGTGAGGCTCTGGTTATACCTCTGATGAATTTGGAGATTTCAACTTTTCCTGGAGCCCGGCCCCGGGCCAGGCATGTCTGGTCAACCAGGTTGTTGCTGCTGGCTGTTCGCTGCCCCACATATTTATCATTGCCTAGTTGATCCGACACTTAGTGGAGATACTTCTCCAATTTCCTCTTAAAGACCTCTACACTTGTTCCAGTATTATTTTTGATATCTTTTCCTAAGATGTTAAATAGTCTGGGACCAAGGGTGTCGTTATAGGGTTCTCCTGTGTCCACGGTGGCCCTGCTTTTCACTGGGTTTATTGTCATTTTCTCCCATACCACCCACTCCAGTATGTTATGGAAGTGTGCAGATTTGGGACTAGACCCTTTAGTACTTTTCACGTATATATTAACTTGCATATGCATCCCTCCTCTGCTCCAGCGAGTACACATTAAGGACGCTGAGGAGCAAATGATAAAAACAGGACGTCATGAAATACCATTAAGGACGGTAAGAAGTGAAATGATCAAGGAAGAAAAAGTAAACATGTAACTTATCTGCAGCCGATTCTGAGGGCGCCCAGACCTAACCTGGTTGACGGACTGATCAATCAGGCCCCTGCTGATAGCAGTACACAGTCCAACTAATGTACACACCGCAGCCCAGTGCATCAAGTACTGACGAACTTATCGCGCTCCCTCGTCAATGACGACATCTAGGACACTCTTGGTAATCCTCGTTATAATTATATTAATTGAGGGAATTAAAAAAAATCTTGGGCCTTATACAGTTTTTGAGTTACCAATTAGTGTACTCGTTGCATTCTTGTTTTCCATGGGAAATATTTTGCACCGTCTACCTTGCATCTTACTCTCGTTGGGAGTAATTCTGGTGTGCAGACCTGGGACAAATCCCTCCAGAATTTTCCAAGTTACCTGAAAATGATTCCAGGGAGTCCTCACCCCCGAGGTCCAGTCCCAGACCAGACCGGGTTGAAGGCCTGATCAACCAGGCGGTTGATGCTAACTGCACTCACTCCAACGTGGGTATCACAGCCAGAGTAATCAGGAACTTATCTAGTTACCCCTTGGAGACAACTAGGAATCTATTAGTAATCATGTTGTGAAAAGTTTTAGTCTTTGCACCTAATGAGTTGTCTCTTAGTGTACTCACTGCAACACTGCTTTTCACTGGATGGAATCTGCATAGTTTGCCGAACCTCTTGTTCTCGTAGGGAGCAACTTCGGGGTGCAGATCTGGGATAATAACTCTAGAATTTTTCAGATGCAAATTATGATGCATCTTTCTCGCCAAAAAAAAAAAAAAACTTAAGGCGTTCCCAATAATTTAGGTGCTTGAACGAATTTATAAAAGCAATGAAGGTTCTTTGTACATTCTCCAGTTCCGTAATTCTGCCTGCCTTAAAAGGGGCTGTTAGTGAACACCATTATTTCACGCTAAAAAGCGCATGTACGTTACGCATTATCAGCATTGGATTAGTATCTGATATTTCAAAGGTTCTAGTTAACCAGCCAATCAATTTCGTTGCAGTTATGATAACACTTGGGATCCTGGAATTTAATATTGACATACTACTCCTGAAACTCAAATTCCTCTTCTGCTCTATCTAGTGATTCCAGTTTTACACTACATTTCAGTTTACATTTTTTTTTTACCGCAGCAGAGTATGTGAAAGTTGTTCTCGCTGAACATATAATTTCGAGTGGCGTAGTCGCTGTCCTCGATGGATGTCACTCTCATGTAAATTGTAGTATCGTTTATAAAAGATAACGGAGCTATAATTTATTTCTTTGTCTATATCAGGTATAGGAAGTAAAGTGAACTGGGGCAAGTACTGTGTCGTG
Organism: Cherax quadricarinatus; assembly: GCF_038502225.1. NCBI lineage: Eukaryota > Metazoa > Arthropoda > Malacostraca > Decapoda > Parastacidae > Cherax > Cherax quadricarinatus. The sequence continues at coordinate 9,429,578 of NC_091295.1, forward strand.
TTATGTTTACCTTACCTATATATATATATATATATATATATATATATATATATATATATATATATATATATATATATATATATATATATATATATATATATTTGTAGATGAATGGTTCAGAGAACCGACATGTAGATAAATTAGACACATAAGGTCTATAAGCTGCTTCTCCGCTGATATGCCGTATTCTATTCAAGATTCATGAACTGAACACATCGACTCAAGGTTGAGGGACTGATTACCTCATTCTCCTCCTGTTCTTCAAGTTTCTCCTACGTATGGACTGATGAAGCCACTGTGTGGCGAAACGTTTCCTCAATAAAGATACCCAAGCGTTGCACATGTGTCTAATTTATATATATATAGATATTTATATATATATATATATATATATATAGATATATATATATATATATATATATATATATATATATATATATATATATATATATATATATATAGATATTTATATATATATATAGATATATATATATATATATATATATATATATATATATATATATATATATATATATATATATATATATATATATTTACTTGGTGACTCTTTCAGGGGCCACTGCCCTCGTGGTCCGGTCCCAGACCAAACCCCCCCTTTTTTGGTCTGATCAACCAGGCTGATGGTGTTGGCCGCACGCTACCCAATTTATACTCCACAACCCGGCTGATCAGGAAATGATTAGAGGAACTTATCAAGTTTCCTGAAAACAGCCAGAGGTTTGCTAGTAGTTCTAACACGAAGGAAAAGCACTGAACAGAAGAGGACCTCTGACGCTTATGAAGTTCTCTCTTGGTGTACTAATCGCGCCCCAACTTTTTACTGGCAGACTGCGCAAAATACCGCTAAGTCTCTTGCTTTCATACTGTGTGATTCTGGTGCGCAGGTATAGAACCAAGCCCTCCAAGATTTTTCCAGGTGTAAATTATAATGCGCCTCTCCAGCCTACGTTCCAAGAATACAGTTCAAGGGACTTCAAGCATTCCCTATTGTTTGACTGAATGCATACAAGTAATGTAAGTTCCTTATGTTTTCTAGAGAACAAGATGACGTTCAGTGGTGATAAGTTCCAGCTGCTTAGGTATGAAAAGAATGAAGAACTCAAAAGGAAGAATGTATACAAAACTCAAAGAGGATCGTCAAATAGAACGATAGGAACACGTGAAAGACTTGGGAATAATTATGGCAGCTGGCCTTTCTTTCAAAGAACATAAGATAAAGGTCACGACAGCCAGGAGGATGATAGGGGTGGGTAGTGAGAACCTTCAAAACAAGGAAAATGATGTCAACAGTTACACTTTTAAATCGCTCGTGTTCCCTCATTGGAATATTGTTCAAGTGTTGACGGCCCCGTTCAAGGCAGGAGAAATATCAGAGCTGGAACAAATACAGAGATCGTTTAAGGCCCGCACATAGTCAATAAGACATTTAAATTACTGGGAAAACTTTAAAGTCTTTAATATGTATTCAATGGAACGGAGGAGAGATACATGATACTATATACCTGGAAAGTACTTGAAGGCCTTGTCTCAAACCTGCACACTGCCATAACATACTGGAGCGATAGATATGGGAGGAAGTGCAAGATAAACCCAGTGAAAAGCAGAGGGGCAGTGAGCACAGTAAGGGAAAACTCTATCAACATTCGTGGTCCCAGATTATTCAACATATCCCAGAAGATATCAGAAACACTGCTGGGACAAGTGTAGAAATCTTCAGGAACTGGACAAGGTCCTTCCTGAACTTAGCCGTATAGAATGCGAGAAGGATTTGGGGGTTATGGTGAGCAGCAACCTTAAACCAAGACAGCAGTGCCTAAGCGTGCGTAATAAGGCAAATAGATTGCTGGGATTTATATCAAGAAGTGTAAGCAACACAAGTCCAGCGGTTATACTTCAGCTTTATACATCTTTAGTAAGGCCTCACCTAGATTATGCAGCTCAGTTCTGGTCTCCATATTACAGAATGGACATAAATTCGTTAGAAAACATTCAGAGTAGAATGACTAAATTAATACATAGCATTAGAAATCTTCCTTATGAAGAAAGATTGAAGACTCTTAAATTACATTCGCTTGTTAGACGAAGAATGAGGGGAGACCTGATCGAAGTGTATAAGTGGAAGATGGGTATTAATAAGGGGGATATTAGCAAGGTCTTGAGGATATCTCTCCAGGAGAGAACCCGCAGTAAAGGATTCAAATTGGACAAGTTTAGATTTAGAAGGGATGTAGGAAAGTATTGGTTTGGAAATAGGGTAGTTGATGAGTGGAACAGTCTACCTAGTTGGGTTATTGAGGCTAAAACCTTGGGTAGTTTCAAATATAGGTTGGATAAATACACGAGTGAGAAGGGTTGGATTTGAGTGGGAGTTGCATATGAGAGTGGATAGAGTTATCAGATCTTATTTCTTGGGTGGCATTGAAAATTGGGTTGGGCAAATGTTTTGTTAGTGGGATGGATTGTAAAGGACCTGCCTAGTATGGGCCAACAGGCCTGCTCAGTGTTCCTCCTTTCTTATGTTCTTATGTAGGTGCTAGACCAACCAGGCTGTGATGAATATGTGGGGCTGCGGGCCACCAACAGCAACAGCCTGGTTGACCAGGCAGGCACCAGACAAGCCTGGCCCATGGCCGGGCTTCAGTAGAAAAACTCGGAACTCATCAAAGGTATCCTTTGACATCGGCACTCCTAACTCTCGCTCTATGGAATGATTTGAGTTTGTCTTGTGCCGCCTTTCAGTCGGCTTCCACCAGTCTTCCACGGAGGTGCAACTCAAACTTGTTTTCACTGTTGTCTGAGGCCCAATGAAAGACGTTATTCCAGTCTCGAGAAACAGGTTTTTCACTGTGGAGCCAAGCTGACTCTAAACACTATTTTATTGACAACTGCGACACGATCCACGGGGTACGAAAACAGTTAAGTCCATCGTAAGTAAAGAAGCGGGACCAGGAGTCGAGAATCCACCCCCACAATCACAACAATGTTGTAGATGAATGGTTCAAAGAACCGACATGTTGTTAAATTAGACACATGTGCAACATCTTGGGTATCTTTATTGAGGAAACGTTTCGCCACACAGTGGCTTCATCAGTCCATACAAAGGATAAACTTAAAGAACAGTCATCATGTCACTTGTGAGCCTAATCGTGCACAGTTTATTATCATCATGTTCTACATAATTTATTTCTGGAATATCGCTAGTATCTTCCTGAATAAAAACTGAGAGGAAGTATGTGTTAAAAATTCTACATATTTCCTTATCACTGTCTGTGAGCTGACCCGAGTAACTTTTGAGTGGGCCTATCTTGTCCCTGATCTTACTTCTGTATACCTGAAAGAATCCTCCTGGGTTAGTCTTCGATTCCCTTGCAACTTTAACCTCATAATCTCTTTTTGCTTTTCTTATTTCCTTTTTTATTTCTCTCTTTAACTGAATATATTGATTTCTTAATTGCACCTCTCCTCTTTTGATTTGCCTATATATGCCTCTCTTTTGATCAATGAGATGTTTTAATCTATTGTTCATCCATTTGGGATCATTTTTGCTTGATCTGATTTCCCTATTTGGAACATAAGTTGTCTGAGCAGCTAGAACTATGCGCTGGAAAACGTCATATCGGCAATCATCACCACCAACCTGACCCATAGTCAGGTCATTCCAGTTCAGCCCGCCCAAGTAATTTTTCAGTCCTATGAAATCAGCCAAGCGGAAGTCAGGGACAGAGACTTGATTGCCATTATTAGGGGAATTCCATGATATATTAAAACTGAGTGATTTGTGATCACTTTCCACAAGCTCATCATTAACCTCAAGATTATTAATTAGCATTTCCCTGCTGGCAAGAACCTCTAGTTGGCTCTGTCACAAACTGTTTTAAAAAACAATCCTGAATCGTATCAAGTCACTTGATTCTAAATTTCCTGTCAAATTGCTCCATCTGTCTATAGTTGAAATCTCCCATTATCACAACATTTTCGTATGTATAGGCCTTACGAATTTCATCCCATAGAAGTTTACCGCACTCCCTATCAAGATTTGGGGCCCTGTAAATCACACCCAAAATTAGTTTTTCACGGCCCTCGAGAAGCTGTAACCAAACAGATTCAGTGGCTGACACTTCTAATTTTATATCTTGTCTAACACAACACTTTAAATTGTCTCTGACGTACATCGCTACTCCACCACCCTTCCTGCTGACTCTGTCAGTGTGGAATAATTTATAGCCTTGTATGTGACATTCAGAAGGCATCTCTCTATCTTTCAGATTGAGCCAGGTCTCTGTTATAGCAATGATATCTATGCTTCCTGCACTTGCAATTAATCTTAGCTCATCTATCTTATTTCTTACACTCCTGCTATTAGTATAGTAAACCTTAAGGGAGCTAGTCCTTTGCTGCCCTCTGCTGTCGCCCTTTGTTTGCTGACGTGATCTATTGTCTTTATTTATAACTTCATGATGAATGTCTTTTATACATTTACTGTCTTCAACCCTAGTGTTGCATCCTGACTGTTTCCCACACACACCCATACCTCTATCTTCTATCAGTTTAAAATTCTAGGCATTTCAGCAATGGCCCTCTCGATTGAGTTTGCAAGAGCTACCACCCCTGCCCCAGAAAGATGTACCCAATCCCTTGCATACATATCATATTTGCCATAAAAGTTGTCCCAGTTGTCAATGAATGGGATTGCAAGTTCCTTGCAGTATCTGTCTAGCCAGCAATTTACACCAATTGCCCTAGACAGCCATTCATTGCCCACTCCCCTTCTAGGCAAGATGCTACATATAATTGGGATCCCTCCCTTAGACTTAATTAAATCTATAGCTGACCTGTACTTATCTAGCAGCTCTTCTCTCCTACCCTTCCCAATATCATTTCCACCAGTACTGAGACAGATAATAGGCTTGTTCCCATTACCTGACATGATATTATCCAACCTGTCGACTATGTTACTAACACCAGCTCCTGGGAAGCACACACTCTTACCTTCTTATTCCTATTACAGAAGGCACGGTCCATATATCTTACCTGTGAGTCCCCAACCACAAGTATGTGCTTACATACACACACACACACACACACACACACACACACACACACACACACACACACACACACACACACACACACACACACACACACACACACAAGACCAGGAGCTATGAATCGACCCCTGCAACCACAATCAGATGAAAACACCGGAGAAAACAAATCTACGCATCAAGTAAAGAGCACCCTTGCTTCTCTCTTTCTCCCATCCTCTCTCTGCCTCCTCACCCCTTGTGTTTACCTCTTGCTCTCTTCCCCCCCCCCCATCCTCACGTGCTGCACTACGCACGACTTCAGGCGCACAAGGAAGGGATAGGAAGGCTACCAACCCCTTACCCAATATATCCCCTACCATCAACACCCCACCACTTTCGGTATAAGAGTCAGTCACCGTCAAATATAATAATATAACAAGTACATGTACATGGTATACAGTCCTAGCTGACATCAATGACATACTACTATACAGAAGCCCCTTGTTATGCTAAGCATTTCAGGCAAATTAGGTCAATTTTGTCCCAGGATGCGACCCACACCAGTCCACTAACACCCAGGTACCCATTTTATTGATGGGTGAGCATGGACAACTGGTGTCTTATGGAAACACGTCCTGGTTTCCAGCCGTATGGGGATTCGAACTCCGGATCTCAGTGTGTGAGCTGAGTGCGCTACCAACCGAGCTACGGGACACTCCTCTCTTTTCTATATACTTTTCACAATGGCACAAACTTTGTCTTAAATGTATCACGTTTTTTATAATTAATGTACCAAAAAAATTAGAAACTAAACCTTTAAATGCGCTGTCACGTGTAGGAGGATCCAGTGATCCAAACTGATCCTTAATGGTAATTATAGGGACCAAATAGAAATAATGAAGAGCACATGGAGATAATAACCACAAGGAGATAATGAAGATCACATGGAGATAATGAGGAGCACATTTATTATTATCCTCGTTAACGACGTGAAATGTAGAAAGAAAGCACAATAAATATTTACACGTCTTCAGCAGTATTGCATAAAACAAAGTGCTTTATGACAGTAAAGTAAATCGCACTCAACATTCAGAATCCAGACCTTCACTGCAGCTTTACATAATAGTAAGTTTATTCAGGTATACACAAATACAGTTACATAGATTATCATACATAGCAGCATATGTGTAGAGAACCTGGGATAACCCCAAAAAAAAAAAATCAGAGTGACTTATTTCCATTGGGGTCCTTTTACCTTATTATTATAAAGGAGATAATATCTTATTATTCTAAAAGAAGATAATGATAAGACTATCTAGTACACGAGGGTCATTAAGACTATCTACTACACGAGGGTCATTAAGACTACAATACGAGGGTCATTACTAGGAATAAGGTAAAAATTACACGTGTGTTAGCTAAAAAAAATAAAAAATCATTCCCCTCCCTTTCTGTAGCTACATTCATCAGACACCTTTTGGCACTCTTCTTGAACTGGTTCATGTGCGGGCAGTCTGTCCCATTCCTTTATTGCTGTACAATAAAAGGTGTTTGAAGCCTGGCCACTGACTGTGGTACTACAAAGTTGTGCTCTCTCCCCCTAATACTATGATTGCTCTGGTTCCCAACCTTGACAAAATTGGCAGCAAGATATTCTGGACACTGTTTGTGAGCAATTTTATAAACTTGATTTAGCTTCAGTTGTTTTACTCTGTCTTCAACATACAGCATATCCAACTGCTGTAATTCATCCTGACTTACAAGCTCTCTTGGTCCCAGGCCCAGGATGAATCTTACCATTTTGTTCTGGGTGATTTGCAGTCTATCCTTCAGTTTTTTTTTGTCAAGGCAGAGCACCATGAAGAGCAAGCGTAGTCCATATGACATTGTATAAGGGCTAGACAGAGTCATGCGAGCCTCAGTAGGTAGACACTGTGCTTGTCTGTAGAGTAACTTCAGTCTGGCATTCGCTTTCTTTACTACACTGTTCCCTATCAATTCTCCTAACATGCATGGGTCAAAGGGGATTCCCAGATATCTTACTGAGGAAACTGAAGTGATGGGCTCCCCATTACACTGGACATTAAAATTATTTACCATTCTCAGTTTGTTTCGTGCCAAAGAGAATGGCTTCAGTTTTCCCGAGGTGCAACGATAGTTTGTTGTCTACTAACCATTTGCTGCAGGACTCCAGTTCCAGTGTTAATACATTTGATATATCTTGTGGGTCTTTACCTGACACTAACAGAGCACTGTCATCTGCATACAGTAGGAGTTTGCACTTGACACTGATAGGCATGTCGTTAACATAGCAAAGGAATAATAAAGAACCCAGAAAACTACCTTGGGGAACTGCACATATTATCGGCAGGGGTTCTGATTCCGTTTTGTTGATTTTGACAATTTGTCTCCTGTTACTTAAACCAGTCTACCGAACCATACCGATAGCTTGAAGTTTCTTACATAATATATTGTGGTTGACAGTATCGAAGGCCTTTTGCAGGTCTAAGGTTACCATACCTATGAAGTTCCCCATCGACATTTCAGTTCTCATGTAATCCATCAGATTAATTAGGGAGGTGTCGGTTGAGTAAGATCTTCTAAAGCCTGATTGATAACTATGGAGAATGTTGTTGTCACTACGTTACTTACCTACTTGACAGTACACCGCCCTCTCTACAATTTTGGATATTACACTGAGTACACTGATATCAGACCTACTATTTTTCTTGAAGATAGGAGTAACTCTGGCCTCCTTGAACCCCTCCGGTATGGTATTATTGGTGATGGACAAATTTATTATGCGAGTAATAGGGATTGACAGTTCAGAAGCACCATCTTTTAGGAGCTTAGACGGGATGTTATCCGGGCCGGTGCTCTTAGTTGGGTTTAACCTGCTTAGTTCTTTTTGAATAAAGTCATGAGATACACTTACTAGTTGACAACTGTTTGAGGTTACCCCTTTATTGGTATAGTTTGTTTGAAGCTTATCAGAGTCTGTGTTACAGGTATTTGATGCAGTTGGTAGTTTACCTACTAGTGTTGATGCTAAGGTTATTCCTAGCTACTAGACCGTCATTATCACCGTCATTTTTCTGCCTGTTTTGCCTCTGCACAACAGTTTAAGGTCCTGGATTAGTTTGGATATTACCAGTTAATAGCGCTACTACAAAAGCTGTGTGCCACTGTTTTTGTTTGGGTATACACGATGTATTGTGTCACATGGTATACACGATGTATTGTGTCACATGGTATACAGGATGTATTGTGTCGCATGGTATACAGGATGTATTGTGTCGCATGGTATACACGATGTATTGTGTCGCATGGTATACACGATGTATTGTGTTGCATGGTATACACGATGTATTGTGTCACATGGTATACACGATGTATTGTGTCGCATGGTATACAGGATGTATTGTGTTGCATGGTATACACGATGTATTGTGTTGCATGGTATACAGGATGTATTGTGTCGCATGATATACATGATGTATTGTGTCGCATGATATACATGATGTATTGTGTCGCATGGTATACACGATGTATTGTGTTGCATGGTATACATGATGTATTGTGTCGCATGGTATACATGATGTATTGTGTCGCATGGTATACATGATGTATTGTGTCGCATGGTATACACGATGTATTGTGTTGCATGGTATACAGGATGTATTGTGTCGCATGGTATACATGATGTATTGTGTCGCATGGTATACACGATGTATTGTGTTGCATGGTATACACGATGTATTGTGTTGCATGGTATACATGATGTATTGTGTCGCATGATATACATGATGTATTGTGTCGCATGATATACATGATGTATTGTGTCGCATGGTATACACGATGTATTGTGTCGCATGGTATACACGATGTATTGTGTTGCATGGTATACACGATGTATTGTGTTGCATGGTATACACGATGTATTGTGTTGCATGGTATACAGGATGTATTGTGTTGCATGGTATACATGATGTATTGTGTCGCATGATATACATGATGTATTGTGTTGCATGGTATACAGGATGTATTGTGTTGCATGGTATACACGATGTATTGTGTCGCATGGTATACAGGATGTATTGTGTTGCATGGTATACACGATGTATTGTGTCGCATGGTATACAGGATGTATTGTGTTGCATGGTATACACGATGTATTGTGTTGCATGGTATACACGATGTATTGTGTTGCATGGTATACAGGATGTATTGTGTTGCATGGTATACACGATGTATTGTGTTGCATGGTATACATGATGTATTGTGTTGCATGGTATACAGGATGTATTGTGTTGCATGGTATACACGATGTATTGTGTTGCATGGTATACAGGATGTATTGTGTTGCATGGTATACACGATGTATTGTGTTGCATGGTATACATGATGTATTGTGTTGCATGGTATACAGGATGTATTGTGTTGCATGGTATACACGATGTATTGTGTCGCATGGTATACAGGATGTATTGTGTCGCATGGTATACAGGATGTATTGTGTCGCATGGTATACATGATGTATTGTGTTGCATGGTATACAGGATGTATTGTGTCGCATGGTATACAGGATGTATTGTGTCGCATGGTATACAGGATGTATTGTGTCGCATGGTATACAGGATGTATTGTGTCGCATGGTATACAGGATGTATTGTGTCGCATGGTATACAGGATGTATTGTGTCGCATGGTATACAGGATGTATTGTGTCGCATGGTATACAGGATGTATTGTGTTGCATGGTATACAGGATGTATTGTGTCGCATGGTATACAGGATGTATTGTGTCGCATGGTATACAGGATGTATTGTGTCGCATGGTATACAGGATGTATTGTGTCGCATGGTATACACGATGTATTGTGTCGCATGGTATACAGGATGTATTGTATATTGTCAGAATATACAAATAATTTGTTAAGAAACACAATATGTAGTTTAAGGCATTTTATTGAGAAGAACAGAACAAGTCCCTCTTAGATGAGACGTCATCGCAATATAATACCATAAACTGTCTTATTACTTAGAGGTCTTGTACGTAAATGGTTCAAAGAACCCATAAGTTGATAAATTACACTCATGTTCAACACTTGGGTATTTTTATTGCAGAAATGTTTCGCCACACAGTGGCTTAATCACTCCAGTACAAAGAAGAAAGGTGAAGATAGCAAGAAATTTGAGGTAATCAGTCCCTCAGCCTGGAGTCGATGTAATCAATCCATTAATCAAGATTGATGGATTGATTACACACACTCCAGACTGAGGGACTGATTACCTCAACTCCTCCTGATCGTCACCATTATTCTTTGTATTGGACTAATGAAGCCACTGTGTGGCGAAACCTTTCCACAATAAAAATACCCAAGTGTTGAACATATGTCTAATCTATCACCAAGATGTCTTGCAATGTCTTTAAAGAAAATGCAAGGCTGAGAGACATTGGTCACTCACAACTGTCTTCCAATGGTCAAAGGAAAACAAAATGACAGTCAACGAAGACAAATTCCAACTGCTTCGATAAAAGGGTTTCTATATCTCCCTATACCTATTGAAGTCTTTCTTGATCTTATCTGCCTCTGTGTGGACTCTAATTCCTTTTCCTTCCAAGGGAAATATTATTCTCAAATCTTCGGTGTGGCTATGGGCTCTCCTCTCTCTCCTGTCCTTGCTAATCTTTACATGGAATACTTCGAGACTGTTCTTCTTCCTACCATCAATGTGCAACCTTCACTCTGGCTCCGCTATGTGGATGACATCTTTGCTCTGTGGCCTGATCACTCCAGTCTCTTCCAACCTTTTCTTGAAGCTCTTAATAATCTTGCCCCTTCCATTAAAGCTAAATGGGAATCTAATTCCTTGCTTCCTTTCCTTGATGTCCACGTCCACCGCTCAGATACAGGTTTTTCCTTTTCTGTTTACCGAAAACCTATGCACAGTGGCATGTACATTCACTACTTTTCCTATCATGCTTCCCCTGTCAAGAAAAGTGTTCTTATCTCCCTCTTTCTCCGTGCCCTCCGCATCTGTGATCCTCAGTTCCTTCCAGCAGAAATTTCCACTCTTCATAATTCGTTTTCCCGTCTTGGCTACCCTTCCCATTTCATAGACTCTGCCCTCTCACGTGCTAAACGTAATTTCTTCTCTCCCTAACTCTCTACTCCTGGGAACTCTTCTGTCCTCTGCCTTCCCTACATTTCCGGTCTTTCTAATCTCAACAATTCTCTCCATCCCTTAGACATCAAGCTTACTTTCCGCCAGACTAACACTCTTCGCACTAATCTCGTTCATACCTCTCCTCCCTCTACAGATGTTCCTGGTGTCTACTCCATTTCTTGCTCCTCCTGTCCTCTTCAATACTTTGGAGAAACTGGTCGATCTCTTTCTGACAGACTTAGGGAGCACAAAAATAGTGTTAGGCTTGCCGACACTAACAATGCTCTTTTCTGTCACGTCAGAGATCACAGCCATCCTATTGACTGGTCTTCTGCTAAAACTGTCTTCCCTACTTCCAACTCTAACAGTCGCCGTCTGGTTGAATCCTCCCTAATACACAACTTTACTTGTATGAATCTTAGTCCTGGCTTCGTCTCTGTAGATGCCTTCCTCTCCCACTACATTGTAAAATGTTCCAAACTTCAGAACACACGTGACTTAACCCGATTCCTCATTTTTTTTTCTTCTCCCTCTTCCCCTTTCCTCTTTCCTTTTTTGTCTTTCTTTCTTCTGTCGCGTGTTTCTGTTCTTTCATTATTTATTTATTTCATCACTTCCCCTTCCCCCCACCTCTGTGCACTTGCTCTCCCTCTGTGGGCACCTAGCTCCCTTGCAGTGCTCCCCTTTCTTTGTATTTGACTGGCTCCTCCTCCTTAATTCCCTACTACTACTACTACTACTACTACTACTACTACTACCTCTTCCTGCCTATATACAGCCGTCCTACTCCACTTCTGGTTGGTGTGACTTTGTATATGGTCCAAGTCGGACCGAAACGTCGTCGTAAGCTCCTCTCTTCTATGTGCGGGTTATTTGTGTATCGTTCAGTCACGGTATTGTGCCTTTTTTTTGTTATAAAACGAAGAACTCAAAACGATCATAGGATACAAAACACTGGCAGATCATCTCACTAGAACGAAAGTAACACATAAAAACTCAGGAATAATGTCAGATTACATCATCCACTCTACACACAACCCTAACTTATGGAAGAGATACAGGAGGAAGTATAGAATAAACCCAATAAAAAGTACGTGTGTCAAAGGCACAATGAAAGAAGACTATTAACATCCGTGGTCCCTGGCTCAACACTCTTCTATCAGCACATAAGAAAAGACTATTAACATCCGTGATCCCTGGCTCATCACTCTTCTACCAGCACAAAAGACTATTAACATCCGTGGTCCCTGGCTCATCACTCTTCTACCAGCACAAAAGACTATTAACATCCGTGGTCCCCGGCTCAACACTCTTTCACCAGAAACAAATGTAAAAGCTTTTAAGGGGAAACTGAACCAATTCTTGCAAATATGCTATCCTCAAATTTGGTTTCCGTGACGTCAAACTTTCAACATGGGTGTATAATACTTACAAGAAGATTGGAATTGTTAATGCAGTGCGAAGGAGCCAATTTAGTATATTTTTTTAATAGTGCAGTAGTTTTTCTGTACAACAAATTAATTATGCATGTTCTGAACAGCTTCAATCTGCAATGGCTGATTTATTTTATGAAAAGAATGGTATTTTTTATGTTTAATTTGAGTAGGTGCATATCTGCCAATTTATACTTAGAACTGTTGGAATCCTTTGTGCAATAGCTTAATAATAAATCTTCTGGCTGGTTTTAAACTTGTAGCACTGGTGCTTTTTCTTAAAGGAAGCTTTACACTGAATTTGGGTTGTGTGTGCTTTAATTTGGCAATATTTTAAATAAACTGGTCTCCTTGCACTAAGACATACTTTCTGATACGCTTCAAACATTAAATACTGATGTATTATACTTAGATGTATAAATATTTAACTGCATTAAAAATTTATGTTCAACTTTGTACTATTCGTTTTTGCGTGCATCAAGATAGACGTGGCTGAACTTATGGAATCCGGGGAAATTTTGGAGTTATCCCTGTGTGCTTACAATGACAGAAAAAAAGGCAGTATGACAGGTGACAGTATGACAGGTACTAGACCAATATGGTACCATGAGTGACAGCATGACAGATACCAGACCAGTAACAGCAAGACAGATACCAGACCAGTAACAGCAAGAGATACCAGACCAGTAACAGCAAGACAGATACCAGACCAGTAACAGCAAGACAGATAGCAGATCAGTAACAGAAAGACAGATACCAGACCAGTAACAGAAAGACAGATACCAGACCAAAGACAGTGACAAGACA